>NC_091620.1:61332608-61643546 GCF_027580195.1 Bos mutus | reverse complement strand
TATTTGGGGAAAAATAAAAATACATAAATCCTGATCCCTACCTACGCGATTTTATCTGCCTGAGGAACTACAGATGTTGTCACCAGAAGCCTCTTCTCAATTTTGCTTAAAGTGGATTGTAGAAGCACTGGGGAGAAAGAGAAACAGTTCTGTTCCTGTCTTCATCAGCCTAAACCTGGCTTCGGGCTGATAAAGGCTGACTGTTCAAATAAAGCATTGTTCCATGTGAGATCACAAAGTGAGGGAAGAAAAGTTTTAGTTAGAAGGCAGAATTTAAAATAATCCTGTGAACTGTTACTTTGTCACACACAAGACTCACTTAGGTAAACTTGCCACCAAGTGACAAGGTGAGCTGGGTGCTCCCTTAAAGCCACAGAGAAGGGTAGGTGTTACCTCCTTTGTACATGCATACATAGGGGACTATTCCTGGGCATGCGTCGACCTGAATTTCTATTGTCCATCAGCAGAAATAAGGCTACAGTGTGAAATACTCCCCAGTACTTTGGGATATTGCACTCGCATTAACCTTAGTTCTGGGAAATCAGTTTCAGTCTACCTCAAAGGATAGCTTAAATAAAGACTGTAACACTACAAGCGATAAGAAATAGTGTTCTAACTTAAAAGTGAGATCTTTTGAGTCATAATTTAGATCAAATTAACAATGTATTAGCAGTATATTTCAGTTATGAGTCCCAAATTGACTGTGGCCAAAATATTTGCATGAAGTTGACTTGATAGACTTAATGAAAAAGTAATGCTTAAATATATAGTGGGCTTGGTGAATTATTATTAAATGTCCCAGTGTTACAGAACTAAATTTGGGTTTACTCACCCATGCGCAGTAAAGCCAATCTACTGACCTGGGTTGTGGTGAAGGAAAGTGCAGCATTTATTATAAGGTCCTATACAAGAAGTCTGGAGGAAGGTACAGCAACCCACTCCAGTATTCTTGCCTGGAGAATCCCATGGACAGAGGAGCCTGGCAGGCTTCAGTCCATAGGGTCACACAGAGTCAGACACAACTGAAGTGACTTAGCACATACGCACACATACAAGAAATCCTGAGCAGCTAGTGCACAAATGACCTGAACTCCCTGTGGGTTTCAGCGGAGCATTTTTAAAGGTCAAGTAAGGGAGGGAAGACCCAGGCTGTGTGACCAGCTTGTGCACACTTCCCTGCTTTGTTGATGGTGAGGTAACAGGGTGGTGTCATAGTGGGTAACATTATCAGTCCTTAAGCTGCAATAGGCCTGGGGACTATGTGCTCACTCATCAAGCAGTTAACATCTTCCATTTGGTAGAGGTTTTAGCATCCATAAAACAGCTCAGGAAATGTGCATCAGATACTGCCACCTAGATACTTTGGAGAAGGAATATAGCAGAGGACAGGGGCGGGGGTGGGGGGGGGCAGAGTCTGTCCCAGGAAGGCCCTATAGGGTCCTGTTTGGTTGCACTAGTAATAAAAATATAGAATTTTCTTTAAAAGTGAAATGATAGTAAAGCCTACTTTCAGATAAAAGCTATATTTAAGGGTTGATATTTTATGAACTCACTTTCTATTTTCTCCTGAAAGTTTACCTTCTATTTATTTCCTTTTCTTTTTTCATGATAATAATGATACCAAATGCGTATGTAGTTTGTCTTCATATAGAAAAGTAATTTGCTGAGTAAGTGACCCTATCAAATACTTTCTTTTATTGTCAAAATAATACTTGTTTTTTACTTTCTTTGGGTGGGGGTGGGTTGTGAGACGTTTGGATCCTCAGTCCCTGAACAGGGATAGAACCCAGGCTCCTACATTAGAAGGCTGGAATTTTAACCACCGGACCACCAAGAAAGTCCTTTAAAATGGTACTTTATAACAGGAACTTATCTTTTTCTTGTATTTATGCTTAGGGAATAAACATTTCTCTCCAAACACAACATTGTAAAGCAACTATACTCCAGTAAAAATGTTTTTTTTTTTAAATTCTCTAGTAGTACAAGAATTACTTATGTTTGAGAATAAAATTAGTCAGTTCAGTTGCTCAGTCATGTCCAACTCTTTGCGACCCCGTGGACCGCAGCACTCCAGGCTTCCCAGTCCTTCACCATCTCCTGGAGCTTACTCATACTCATGTCCATCAAGTCGGTGATGCCATCCAACCATCTCATCCTCTGTCATCCCCTTCTCCTCCTGCTTTCAATCTTTCCCAGCATCAGGGTCTTTTCCAATGAGTCAGTTCTTCACATCAGGTGGCCCAAGTTTTGGAGTTTCAACATCAGTCCTTACAATGAATATTTAAGACTGATTTCCTTAGGATTGACTGGTTTGATCTCCTTGCTGTCCAAGGGACTCTCAAGAGTCTTCTTCAAACCACAGTTCAAAAACATCAATCCTGTGGCACTCAGCTTTCTTTATGGTCCAACTCTCACATCCATATGTGACTACTGAAAAAACCATAGCTTTGACTAGACAGACCTTTGTCAGCAAAGTCTACTTTTTAATATGCCATCTAGGTTTCTCAGAATGTTTCTTTCAAGGAGCAAGCATCTTTTAATTTCACGGCTGCAGTCACCATCTGCAGTGATTTTGGAGCCCAAGAAAATAAAGTCTGTCACTGTTTCCATTGTTTCCCCATCTATTTGCCATGAAGTGATGTGACTGTATGCCATGATCTTAGTTTTTCTGAATGTTGAGTTTTAAGCCAGTTTTTTCACTCTCTTCTTTCACTTTCATCAAGAGGCTCTTCAGTTCCTCTTCACTTTCTGCCATAAGGGTGGTATCATCCAAATATCTGAAGTTATTGATATTTCTCCTGGCAATCTTGATTCCAGCTTATGCTTCATCCAGTCCAGCATTTTGCATGATGTACTCTGCATATAAATTAAATAAGGATGACCATATACAGCCTTGATATACCCCTTTCCCAGTTTGGAACCAGTCCATTTTTCCATGTCCTATTTTAACTATATTGCTTCTCGACTGTCATACAGGTTTCTCAGGAGGCAGGTAAGCGCGGGGTCTGGTATTCCTATCTCTTGAAGAATTTCCACAGTTTGTTGTGGAAATTCCACACAGTCAATGAAGCAGAAGTAGATGTTTTTCTGGAATTTTCTTGCTTTTTCTATGATCCAGTGGATGTTGGCAATTTCATTGCTGGTTCATCTGCCTTTTCTAAGTCCAGCTTGAACATCTGGAAATTCTCAGTTCACATACTACTGAAGCCAAGCTTGGAGAATTTTGAGCATTACTCTGCTAGCATGTGAGATGAGTGCAACTTTTCAGTATTTTAAACTTTCTTTGGCATTACCTTTCTTTGGGATTGGAATGAAAACTGGTCTTTTCCAGTCTGATGGCCTCTGCTGAGTTTTCCAGATTTGCTGCCATATTGAGTGCAGCACTTTAACAGCACTTTAACATAATCTTTTCAGATTTGAAACAGTTCAGTTGGAATTCCATCATCACCCCTAGGTTTGTTCATAGTGATGCTTCCTAAGCCCTGCTTGACCTTGCAGTCCTGGATGTCTAGCTCTAGGTGAGGATCTGGGTCATTAAGATCTATTATAAAGAATAATGATATTCATTGTTTCTTCATCAGGAAAAGTTGAATCATGATCAATAAATGATTCACTGTTTATGTATTTTTGTCCTTGCTGCTGTTGCTAGTTAGTCACTTCAGTCATATCTAGTTCTTTGCAACCCCATGGACTGTAGTCAGCCAGGCTCCTCTATCTCTGGGATTTCCCAGGCAAGAATAATGCAGTGGGTAACCATTTCCTTCTCCAACTTTTTGTCTTTATTGTTGTCCAATAACTAAAATTCAAGAGAGGGTTATACTGGTGGGGCATTGCGTTTATGCCTGAGGGCCTAGCCATAGCAACTGCCCCAGGCTTTCCTCTTCTCAAGTGAAGATTTGGAATGGTGAAACTCTTTGATACAACTAATCTAATTATTGACTGTGCCATGCAGTGGGCCAAACCAGAAAATCAATCCAAATTACCAGCTTCCAGCTTCTCCCTTGTTACACATTAAATGAAAGCCTTGACTATCAATCTGATGAGAAATACATTCGATCCAGAATTTAATGAGAAATCACATGTCTTGCTCATACTATACATCTGAAGTACCAGGGCCACCTTATATTCTCTCAATCGGTCATAGAAGTTTTCCTAACTCTAAATCCTGCTTGAAGTGTATACAACAGGGCACAGTTTCAGATCACAGTTTTTTTTGTTTTTAAGATTTCTGTGGTCCCCTCAGCCTAACCCAAGCAATAGAGTAAGTGAAAAGGAGAAAAATGACATTTTATAGCTTCGAACATTAATTATAAGTTTTGAGTCATTTAATTTTTTAAAATCTTCTCTTAAGGATATGAATATGTCAGATGGATTTAAACAGTACACATAAATTATATAAAAAACCTTATAAATTTGATATCAAATTATAGGAAGCTCTAAGTTGATTGGGAGTTTTATATCATATATATATATATATGTATATTTTTAGTGTGTGTATTTAAATATAATTTATAACTTTGGTATCCTACCAAGGTCTTTTGGACCAAATACAGTAGACAAGTGACAAAACATTTTAGAATTTTTATATGCAACTGTCTGTGGAAGGAGCAACGTTGCGTTTAAGCCTGAAGTTTGCATACTTTTGTACAATTCGTAAACATCAGCACATACATTCTCTCCCAAGCTTTGGACCTCCCAACACACTTCTTAAGTAAGTAACAATTATTTCCACAATTTTATAAATACTTCTATTTCCAGAGCAGAGTGGAATTCTTATTTTCATAGCACCTGGGCACTGTGAATGTTGTATGGGAGTGGTGGAAAATACTAACGGACTCAAGTTTATTCTTATTTAACCGAAGGAAATAGTGTAGCTGTTAATGTTTTTTTTTTTTTTTTCTACCTAATGAACCAAAGCTATAATAAGGCTTCAGGTTTCAGCAGAACTGCAAGTGCCTTGCAGTACCCTTAGAAATGACACTGCAAGAAAAGATAATTTCTGACTAGTGCCGAGGACTCGAGAATTACTAAAAGGCGACTCCCCAACCAGTTTTACTGAAGTAGTCTGCTGTTAACTTCTAGGAGGGATGGAGTATCCTCCTCGTGCCAGAGCAATTTATACTTCCAGTTTTCATATATGTGTCAAAATAATGTTCCTGGTGGTGCGCCATGGGTAGTTAAGCACATTTGTTATTCCAAGATCCAAGCTTTCACATTATGGAATACATGAAAATATAATGTGATCTCAGCTAGTGCTGCCAGTCTGAGAAGGGGAACAGAAAAAGAAACAAGCAGAGACTGTCATCCCAGGCCTTTCTCTCCCTGTCCTGGTCTTCTAGAATTCTTATGTGCATTTTACATTGCAATTCCTCAAAGGGAGAATAATTTAAAGCAGAGTTCATCGGTTAATTGGATGAAGAGCTAATACAGAGTTAAAAGAGGAATGTACATAGGTGCTGGTAGCAAATCACCTCTTGCTTTGACATTAGACAGTGGAGATGCTGGTGCTGTTAACAGATGTGGATCTCAGTGGGACTGCCTGCAGCTACCCCTCTCCCACTAGGACAGGGCCCTTCTAGATGCTCCTCTCTTGTGAAACCTCACCAGACAGCACTGAGCCTTCCACCCGCAGTGTAGCGAGCTACCTTTAGTTTTAAATAACAGGGGAGAGTGGAGACTGAAATTGTGAAAAATATGTTTTTGTGCATCTATTTATTATGTGTCAGAGTACAGCCAAGGTTGTATAATAAGTAATGCATAAAATAACATTGGGCAGAGCTTAAACAATTATACTGATATTTCAAGCATAAAACAAAAATAGTCTTTTTTATTGATTCCTTAGTTTTGGCTGTGCTGGGTCTTTGTTGCTGCATGCCGGCTTTCTCCAGTTACAGCAAGTGGGAGCTACTCTGCAGTGTGTGGGCTTCTTCCTGCAGTGTCTCCTCTTGTGGAGCACAGGCTCTAGGCGTGCGAGCTTCAGTAGCTGCAGCACCTGGGCTCAGGCGTTGCAGCTTCCTGGCTGTGGTTGTGGCACAAAAGTTCAGTTGCTCCAAGGCATGTGGGATCTTCTTGCGTCAGGAATCAAATCTGTGTCCTCTGCATCAACAGGCAGATTCTTATCCAGCGTGCCATAAGGCAAGTCCAAAACAAAAATATTCTTAATCGTGAATGTCTCATTTAAGAAGCTGGCAATTCTAATTCCTCTTCTTTTTTCTTTCTCAAATAACTAGTCACTCATTAAATTATTAAAAAAAAAAAGAAAAGTCAAGCTGTAAGAGGAAAAAAAGACAACTGTGGAAGAACCTTTGCAATCTGAATCAATTTTGCAGTTAGTTAACAGTATTAAAGCAATTATGTTGGTGATTATACCTTGGTTATGCAAGCTGTTAAATTAGGAAATTTGAGGTGAGAGGTATGTGGGCACTCTACTATTTTTCTAACTCAAAGTCTATAATTAGATGAAAATACTTTGTTTAACAAAAACTCAGACCATTTACTGGGGGAAAGGTGTGGCATGAGTAAGAACTATGATAATTAGTGGGATAGATCCCACAGTGGTGATTTATTTTTTAAAATCTACAAGTACAATGAGAGTGAGGAGCTTAGGAAAGCATTTTAAATATAAAAACACTATTTCAAAAGTATAGGAATGCATAGGATCAATTCCCAGCATTCCAACTTTCAAATTTACCTGTTAGCTGGCAATTACTTCAATGATACAGGGTAAATTATGAGATACTTCATCTGAAAGGAGCAAAGAACCAAATTACTTCCAAAATCTTTAAAAGAATAGCTCTTCCGTGGCCTTTCTACCTCAAAGACATATATGAAAAGTTTCTGAACTCTCTAGAACAAAGAGACCTGTGGTCTGTGGACCCTTGGGCTTCACATATCACCACCACTTAGCACAGCCATAACTGGGGGACCATTCTCCAGATCAGAACCTAATTATTGTGTATCTTCACTAATACCTTAGTCTATAAGTATTTGTAGAATTTTTTTTCCCAAAGGATCAGTGAATTTGTGGGAAGAATATATATTGTAAAGCATTTTTTTTTTTTTTTGTAAGAGCACCTTTGGTTCAGGGACCTCCCTGGAGTTAAGGGAAGAATAGCCTAGAGATAAACATTTCACTGAAGCCCTTGCTCTCCTGAGGATGCTGAAGGCACCCCTGCACTGCTCCATAGAATTAGATGTCACTGATCCTGAAAGCAAGTGGTGCTGCGATGAGAAAAGCCTTAAGTAGGGTCAGCTCAGTTTATTAATATTTGCTGATTCTGTTCTTTCTCAGTTCCATTTTGATTCCTAATAGTAAAATCCTGGTTACTTGAAAGTTTAGGTGGGTTGAATGTACCATGGGCATAATTTTCTACCCCAGCCAGTTTCTGTATCTAATAGTTCATTTCAGTGAGTCAACCAAAGATTAATGCTCAGTAACCAGTTTACCATTTTAATTACTATATTGAAAGTAGCAAAATAAAAGTTATATTTGCAAGTAAATATACTGAAAAAGCAAAGTCATGCAAAAGTCACCATATGGAAATACATCACTCTCAGAAGGCCCTGAATTGGTTTCAGCTTTATCAAAACATCTTCTTCATGGTTGGTGTGTTTAGTATGCACCGTGGCTGCTGCTCTTTGAAGGTTATTAAGTTTGACCTAGATTTTATTGGTGTTCACTCTAATCTACTTAGTTATCTTTGGGGGTTTGCATGTGTCTCTGGGAAAGATGAAGCACTGGCTTCAATTGGCGTATTGAGTAGTTGTAAAGATTTGATAAAATGCTAATTGATAATAATTTAAAAATGAATCACTGTTTTGACAAAAATTTATTTTATTGTTCTTTTGTAAATTATTTGAGAAATTATTTTTAATGCAAAGAGGAGTGCTTAATAAGGAAGACTCCTGAGAAGAAGAATATAATGATAAGAATCCCATTTGTGTTGGTATTTTTGTAGCTCACCCAGTTTAGATAGAAGGATTATGGTGAAAGCCACTAAAATGCTATACTTGTAGGTTCAGGAATAGCTATTAGAGATCATAAATATTCCCTTCTAAGTATAAATGTAAATCACTTAAGACAGAAATTTTCAGTTTTCTTAACTAACATCCAGAGACTAGATTTAAAAGTTCCTTGATAATAATTTCACAATGTATATTTTGAGACCCCTAGTTTAATACTTGGAGAAGGAAATGGCAACCCACTCCAGTGTTCTTGCCTGGAGAATCCCAGGGACAGAGGAGCCTGGTGGGCTGCCGTCTATGGGGTCACACAGAGTCGGACACGACTGAAGTGACTTAGCAGCAGCAGCAGTTTAATACATTCTTAAACTTTTAAGAATTACCGCTAAAGGAAGGGAGAGAGATGCTTGAAGGAGAGACTTATACACTGAACCTTGAGATATTTGGTTATCGTTGTCCACTCTTGTCCTGTGCCACTCTTGTCCTGTTGCCCGTGGATGCTTCCAAGTGGAACCAAAGGTGGGGAGTAGGACATATTGTAGGAAAGGGTTGACTCTTATTTAAATAATTACAGTCAGCAAACTCCAGTAGTCACCTAATACTTTCTTGAGCTGTCTCCTTGTTTTCTAAGTCTGATATGATTTTACTTCTATTCTCAAAATTGTATTCTTTGCTCATAAATTTATAATTTTATTAATTTGTGTTTCAGTTGGGATTTTACCATTTTTCTTTCACTAGACAATTGCTGTTTTTTTAATTATTTTAATACATAATAGATTAAGAGGGTTCAGAAATATTTTTTTAATGTAATAGAATGAAAGATACTCTCCCACCCTGCCTTTCATCTCCCACTTCCTCCCCTCCTTCCAGAGACTTTATTAATGCACGTGCAGATAAGGAAGTATTCATGTACCTTATACTGTTCCTTCTTCTTTAGTATCTTTAGTGGAGGATGATAGACTGAAATCAGACTGACTTGAGTCTGAATTGTAGTTGTCAGTTTCTTCCTCTATGATGAGTTAATAATAACATCAACCTCAAAGCTGGAGAAGGAAGTGGCAGCCACTCCAGTATTCTTGCCTGGAGAATCCCATGGACAGAGGAACCTGGTAGGCTATGGCCCATAGGGTCGCAAAAAGTTGGACATGACTGAAGTGACTTAGCACAATCCTCACAGGGTTGTTAAGAAGGTCAAATGATTAAAAAAAAAAAAAAAACTGTAAAAAAAAAATTATCACTATTTCTGACATGCAGCTAATACTCAGCAAGCATGATTATCCTTAGTCATAATCTTGAATGAACGGAGAGGCATGAAAAGAAAAAATGTTGTATTAGTTCCCTAGGGCTGCCGGAACAAATTACCATAAACTTGGTGGCGTAAAACAGCGGGAATGGCATCTCACAATTTTGGAGTCAAATCTGAAATCAAGGTGTTTAGAGCACTGTGCTCTCTTTAGAGACCCAAAAGGACATTCTATGTTTGCCTCCACCAGCCTCTGCTAGAGTGCTGTGCTAAGAGTTGCTACTTCCTCCTCCAGGGAATCTTCCTGACCCAGGAGTCAGACCCACATCTCTTTTGTCTCCTGCGCTGGCAGGCAGGTTCTTTACCACTAGTGCCACCTGGAAAGCTGGTTGTCAGCATTCCTGGGCTTGTGGCTTTATTACTCTTGTCTCTCCCACTGCCTTGGCATGGTTTTCTCTCTCCTGTATGTGTTGTTTTTCTTGTGTCTCTTATCAGGACTTATCTAGATTTAGGTGGCACCCCACTCCAGTACTCTTGCCTGGAGAATCCCGTGGACAGAGGAGCCTGGTGGGCTGCAGTCCATGGGGTTGCTAAGAGTCAGACCTGACTGAGTGACTTCACTTTCACTTTTCACTTTCATGCATTGGAGAAGGAAATGGCAACCCACTCCAGTGTTCTTGCCTGGAGAATCCCAGGGACGGGGGAGCCTGGTGGGCTGCCGTCTCTGGGGTGGCACAGAGTCGGACACGACTGAAGCGACTTAGCAGCAGATAATGGAGATCCCTAACTTGTGTGCATCTGTAAAGACCCTTTTCCAAATAAGGCTCCATTCACAGGTTCTAGGGATTAGAATGTGGACATATCTTTTGAGGGCACATCAATCACATACTACAAATATCTTTTAACATTTATTTTGTGATGTTTATTAATACAAAGTGTGTTCTCAAGGACTATTAATGTCTTGTAAATTATAAGGCAAATATGGAAGTATCAATTGGCATTTGTTTTTTGTCAGTATTATGTCAATATAATATCAAGCTACAATCAAGATTGCTGGGAGAAATATCAACAACATCAGATATGCAAATAATACCACATTAACAGCAGGATAGTAAAGAGGAATTAAAGAGCCTCTTGATTATGGTAAAAGAGGAGAGTGGAAAAAGCTGGCTTGAAACTCAACATTAAAAAAGGCAAAGATCATGGCATCTGGTCCCCTCACTTCATGGTAAATAAATGGAGAAAAGTGAAAGCAATGAAACATTTTATTTTCCTGGACAGCAAAATCACTGAGGATGGTGACTGTAGACCTGAAATTAAAAGATGCTTGGTCCTGGAAGGAAAGTGATGACAAACCTATACATTGTATTAAAAGGCAGAGACATCATTTTGTAGACAAAGATACATATATGTATAGTCAAAGCTATGGTTTTTCTAGGAGTCGTGTACTTGGACAACAAGGAGATCAAGCCAGTGAATCTTAAAGGAAATCAACCCTGAATACTCATTGAAAGTACTGATGCTGAAGATGAAGCTCCAATACTTTGGCCACCTGATGTGAAGAACTGACCCACTGGAAAAGACCCTGATGCTGGGAAAGATTGAGGGCAAAAGGAGAAGGAGGTGGCAGAGGATGAGATGGTTAGATAGCATCACTGACTCAATGGATATGAATTTGAGTAAACTCTAGGAGATAATGGAAGCTTCCCAGGTGACTCAGACAGTAAAGAATCTGCATGCAATGTGGGAGACTGGGGTTCGATCCCTGGATCAGGAAGATCCTTTGGAGTAGGAAGTGGCAACCCACTCCAGTATTCTTGCTTTGAGAATTCCACGGACAGAGTAACCTGGTGGACTACAATCCATGGGGTCACAAAGAGTTGGGCATGACTTAGTGACTGAACAACAGTTATATCAATATTATACCTAGTTAAAATTTATTGATAACCTATAAAATATAAAATTATTAAATTTATGGTAATAAAACAGGCCCTAACAAAAATATGAATTCCTTTTTGCTAGTACCATTATTTGGTTTCCCTGCCACCGTCTAAGTCTTTAGGTATATTTGTGTGGGGAAAAGGGAAGGAAATAGACATTTAAAAAGAAATTGATGGGTTTTAATCCCACTTGACAACCGAAACTTGAATTGGCTTGTCACATATTCAAAAAGTCACTTTTACTCTCTGTTGTAAATTTCTTGTCCCAATGGTGACCACCTCCTTTATATACTAGTAGAATGGCTTATTAATTCTTATTAATGGCGCAAAAGAGATGGAAGTCATCGAGGCACCAGACGTACTTTTTCTGTCTTTTGGAACACAAAGAGTAGCGAAAATGTTAATTTTTTTGTTTGAAATCCATATCACTTTGCTTCAAAAAATAACCATTTCTAAGGGAAAAATTCTTTATTGCACTCAGTTCAGTTCAGTTGCTCAGTCATGTCCGACTCTTTGCAACCCCATGGACTGTAGCACTCCAGGCCTCCCTGTCCAGTGCCAACTTCTGGAGTTTACTCAAACTTATGTCCACTGAGTCGGTGATGCCATCCAACCATCCCATCCTCTGTTGTCCCCTTCTCCTCCTGCCCCCAATCGCTCCCAGCATCAGTGTCTTTTCCAACGAGTCAACTCTTCACATGAGGTGGCCAAAGTATTGGACTTTCAGCTTCAGCATCAGTTCTTCCAGTGAACACTCAGGACTAATTTCCTTTAGGATGGACTGGTTGGATCTCCTTGCAGTCCAAGGGACTCTCAAGAGTTTTCTCCAACACTGCAGTTCAAAAGCATCAATTCTCCAGTGCTCAGCTTTCTTTGTAGTCCAACTCTCACATCCATACATGACTACTGGAAAAACCATCGCCTTGAGTAAATTGACTTTTGCATTATAAGCATTCAAACAGAGTTACTTATGCTATAAAAATTTCAGTTCATCTACCAGTATCATTATAGTGACTGCTGCTGCTAAGTCGCTTCAGTTTTTTCCGACTCTGTGCGACCCCATAGATGGCAGCCCACCAGGCTCCGCTGTTCCTGGGATTCTCCAGGCAAGAACACTGGAGTGGGTTTCCATTTCCTTCTCCAATGCATGAAAGTGAAAGTGAAGTCTCTCAGTCGTGTCCTACTCTTCACAACCCCATGGACTGCAGCCTATCAGGCTCCTCCGTCCAGGGGATTTTTCAGGCAAGAGTACTGGAGTGGGTTGCCATTGCCTTCTCCGCATAGTGATTGCAGTATTCTTTAATTCGTGTATTACCAAATTGTATGACAAATGCACTGATATCCTATTCTAATTATAATATTTTTTATATTTGATTAACTTATAGTAACTCCATACATCCGTAAAGTTAGTAGTATGCTGGAGGCATTGTATCATTGTATATAATGTTATCCTTTCAATAAACATTTTATTAATTGTCAGAATTAAAAAATATTGGCCATCACAAGCAGTTAACCTCATACTAGCTAAAAATGTCTTACTAGTTTTTTAAATTCACTACTCAGCCCATAAGATAGGAATGGTTTAAAAGATGATATAGTTTTCACTAGTAAATAGTTTCCAGTGTATTATTAAACTTTTCACCCTTAAAGCTTGTCTAAATCTTATTCTAAGTTATGCTTTTATGTAACAGAGTATTTTCACTGATGGAAACTTGTTTTGTGGATTTTTGAGGAAGGTGTAACTCAGCTCTATTTGGAATTTGCTAGCCAGCAAGATATGTAGTTTGTTCTGGGCCCACCACTGCTCATTGAATCTTAGTGTCAGAGTTTAAACTGAAAGGCAGTGTAAATGCATAGCCTCTCACCTGTTGCCCAATACCCAGAGTTTATTCATCTACCAGGATCTTTCTAAGCAGGAGTGAGACATCTGCTCCAATTTCCTTCTGACTATGAAGAAAACTAGACATAGCCTAGCAATCTAAATCAGACTTGAGATATTCCTTGGTGACAGAACATGAAAAGCTACAACTTCCAAACTCTCCTGCTCCTAGAGTTAAAAATATGTAAGAAGTTTTCTCCCTAAAATAAGGTCCCACTATCCTACTCCCATGAGGTGAACAATCTTAACATTTAAATGTATTTCCATCTATAATTTTTAATTCTCATAGAAACACATATGTATGTATCTGGATATGTATTTCTTTAATCCAGAACTTTGGTTTTCTGTAACTCCATATTTTCAATCTGAGATGCATCATAAACTTTATATTATCACAAATCTAACTCATTTGTAATCTATACACAGCATTTGTCAGTTTAAATGCATTATAATTTCTAAGCCATTTATTTATTGTTGAACACTTATATTGTTTGTTATTTTTTGCTCTTACAAATAATTTTTCAATGATCATGTTCATACCTGTGTCCTTATGCAGTAGAATTTTGCAGTAATCATGTTCATACATGTGTTTTCTGCCAGATAGACTTTCAAATTTATTAGGTCAAAAATTCACACGTGTTAAAATCTGATAGGTGCAGCCAAATAATGTGTTTTTTTAAAAAGTGGAGAAATAAATGATTCAGCCTTCTTTCATTTTCAGTTTACTTGAGAGTATTTTCTTTGATTTGTTTGTGTATTTGTTTCTTCTTTTGCATTTTAACTGGATTTTAGGAAAGGCTAGACCTACATTTGCAGTGTGGGTACCTAACCAATATTTGTAACACTGTAGTGATCCGTACTATACAAAGCCACCTTCTTCTAGGAACATTTTGTGCCTTCCAGGATAAATTTCTCATTTCATTTACTGTGATTTCAGTAGAGGAAATTATTTTGATACATATTTACTATTCCATTAAGTGCCTGAAAATAAGCACATGAATTTTCCAGGAAGCTCTGAATAGAAATTGAAGAATTAGACAGGTTAAAGTAGATAGCAATAACAGTTGTCACTTTATTCCTTAATAAATATGGGTAGAGCTAGAGAAAATATTTTATTTGTATTGCCAGAAGACAAAATAGGGATATTGCTGTCAAGATGGGGAAGTAAAAACATATGCAGTTCTGTTCAATAGCATCCATTTCATACCTGACCCCCAGAAGATTTTTCAAAACTGTCCTTTCCACATCTTTTAGCCACTTTGGTTTATTAAGAGTACTTAGTATTTACAAGTATGAATCCCTTTATTTGTACAGTTTCTAATATAGTGTTTCAATCAGTAACAAGTCATTTATTCTTTATTCCTTTGTTTTCATGTTCATGAAGATAGAATAATTCCTACATAAAGTAGGAATTGCTAAAATCAAGGTTTTGAGTGCTTAAAAACCTTTAGGGGGAAAGGCAATTTTAGCATAAATTAATGCCATTTGATTTACATTTTGTAATGTATTTTTAATTTTACTTGTAAGACTGGACTTGAATTCATTCATCTTTATGACTTCTTTTAGATTTAAATTTCTTGCTATGCAAGATAGTTTAGGCAAATGATGGTTAGAAAGCCTGCAATTCTTGTTTGAGTCATTTCCTCTGTGGCTTTGTATATATTATCATTTTAATTTCTAGTTGGTCATAAAAACCCACATTTATGACTTGTCTTAAATAGTAAAACATATTCAGAAATGCTGTTTGAATTGTGTATGTGAAATTCTTGATGGTTTAACGGAATGGGGTCCTGAACAGATGTTTGGTTCTCTTCCACTGCTTGATTCTGAAAAGCTCTACTATCCACATCTCTGTTGAAAGAAATTTGTACAAACACAAATATACGTATATTTTGTGTATGTGTATATAGACACATTTATGCATATGCATATATGTGATTATACATGCTCACAAACACATAAACACCCTTTAACATTTATCTAAGGGTAATTTAAAATATTCTTCCCTAAATAGCTTTGATTTTCACACATCCTGCAATCCTCTCACTAGGTATCTTCTATGAAATCTCATTAAACTGAACATGCAATCAGAATATAGATATAAAGGCTTCCTCTAAATCAAAAGTATCTCCTGCAATGATTAGTGTAATAATATGTGTCCCACATCCCAGCATTATGCATTGTCAACCAAAAATAATGAATGAAAAGTGAGGGTTATCAGGCCCTACATGTGTCAATGGGACCTCCCCACTTGATGAAATCACTCATCACCTGAAACTCAAATTTAATAGATGAGATTAATCAATTTCCCCCCAAATATGACCTAATTTTCTGCTTGCTGCAATAGTCTTATCACCTCAAAGTTCAAGCAGTGGAGTCACCTTTAATTCCCTCCTTTTGACTCAATGATTTAATCTGTGATAAAAATTTCAGTCTTTTGATACATCCTTTCTACAACTACATCAGACTTTTCAACACTTGTTTTAGTGAACATCCTCCTTACTGGTTTATTGTGTATCTTCCTAGCACCTATTTCCGTGTTTGGTGGCATTATAGGAATTAAATAAACACATGGTGAATGAGTAGATAAACACTACAAGGTTCATTGTAGGAATTTATTAAAATACATTTCTCAGAAAGTTACCCCCTGTGGATCTCAGATAACAACAGAGAAAAAGACCAAACTCCTCACTGTCATCTTTGGGGTTCATTAAGATCTTGCTCTCCTTATTTTATTGTTATCTCTATTCTCCCTATAAATGCTCTGTTGCACTCATGGTAGTTTTTATATTTTCCCTAGTTTTTATATTTTACCTAGTATCTCATGCTTTATCCCAAGCCTGACATGCCTCTTTCCTTTATTCCATGTTTTCATGCCTGAATTGCTTACTCTAGAATGCTCCAGCCTGTCCAGTCTTTCTCTCACCTCAACAATTAACTCAAGTATTCATACTTACAAGTTCTCTCAGCTTTGGCCCATACTAGTATTTCCTCATTCTCGTTGATTGAATGTATCATGTTTATTAACACGGCTACTTTTCTTGAAGGTAAGGCTTCTTCTTCCAACTTATGAGAGTGAGAACCCATCCTTTCCTTTCCTTGGAGAATATAGCTATAGTTGATTGAATAGAGCAAGTGGTAGATACGGTTTGTAAGCCCTGGGTGCCTGCAGGTGAAGGATGGAGAAGGATGAAATGCTTGGATGAATGGAGTGGGAGTTTGTTTTCGGAGGACAGAGATGTGCTAAAGAGGGCCTGGAGGTGGGATTAGTTCATGCTAGACCCAGAGAGTATTTTCTAAAAGAGAAGAAAGTTCACTCAAAAAAGGCTAGAGAGACGAATGTTTCTTTCTTCAAGATTTTACCTTAACAGACTCTCATGTGGTGTGTCCTGGTTAGTAGAAATAATTTCATGGCGTTGTTCTCTGGGTGTCAGTGCACTAGAAATCTCTGCTGGTGCCTTTAGGTGAAAGTCCTGTGACCTCATTACACCCTATCTTGCTGCACAGTCCTGTCTCCACAGGTACTTCTTTTAGGGCCATCAGTTACTGCATGTCTATGAAACATGAACTCATTTCCTTGTGATTAAGCATGCAATTATTTCATCTACCATGAATAAACTATTTATTTGGGTACCTAATCAACTGAGTAAACAAAATCATTGTACTGTAATTCTTAATTCTCCCGGTAGAATGCAGCACAATTTGGTCCACACACATCACTCTTCTATCATTTTCTTCAGTTTTGCCACTCCATTGGCCTTCCTGCTCCTCTGGCCTTCTCTCCAGCTCCCAGATGTCCTGGATTTCCTTTGGATGTAGGACTTCTACATATGCTTTCAATCTGTGTGAAACTTTCTCTTCACTGCCCCCTTTATTGTCCCAGACTAGGTCAGATTCCTCTATTATTTGTGTCTACAAGTTCCTTTCTTTCATAATTCTTAGCATAGCTATGATATTACATTTTTTTAAATGGAAGTATTGTTGATTTACAAGTTTGTGTGAGTTTTAGGTGTACAGCATAGTAATTCTTTTTCAGATTCTTTTCCAACATAGGTCATTACACGAGATTGAATATCTTTCCCTGTGTTATACAGCAGGTCCTGGCTGTTTATCTATACTATATGTAGCAGTAGCCACACCCCCATTAGCTTTGGAAACCATAAGTTTGTTTGCTATGTCTGTGAGTCAATTTCTGTCTTGTAATTTCATTTGTACCATTTTTTTAAGATTCTGCATATAAGTAATATGGGCTTCCCAGGTATCTCTAGTGAGAAAGAAACTGCTTGACAATACAGGAGACATAGAGATTCAGATTCAATCCTTGGGTTGGGAAGATGCCCTGCATGAGGCCATGGAAATCTATTCCAGTAATATTTCCTGGAGAATCCCATGGAAAGAGGAGCCTGGTGGACTACAGTCCATAGGGTTGGAAAGAGTCAGACATGACTGAAGCGACTTAATGTATGTAAGTAATACTTTTGTCTTTCTCTGTCTGACTTAACTTCACTTAGCATGATAATCTCTAAGTCCATCCATGTAGCTGCAAATGCCATTGTTTCATTATTTTTGATGTCTTAGTAATATTCCACTATACACACTCACACCACACCATATCTTCTTTATCTATTCATCTGTCGAGGTTGCTTCTATGTCTTGGTTATTGTAAATAGTGTTGCTATTGACAATGAGGTGTATGTATCTTCTCTGATTAGAGTTTTCTCTGGATATATGCTTAGGAGTGGGATTGCTGGATCATATGGTAACTCTGTTTTTAGTTTTTTAAAGGAACCTCAATTCTGTTCTCCATAGTGGTTGTACCAATTTACATTCCCAACAATAGTGTTGGAGGATTCCCTTTTTTCCACATCCTCTCCAGTATTTATTATTTGTAGACTTTTTGATGATGGTCTTTCTGAGTGGTATAAGGTGATTCCTCATTGTGGCTTTGATTTGCATTTCTCTATTAATTAACAATGTTGAGCATCTTTTTGTGTGTCTGTTGGCCAGCTATATATCTTTGAAGAAATATCTATGTCTTTTCTCATTTTTTGATATTTTTCTATATTGAGCTATATCAGCTGTTTGTATATTTTGGAAATTAAACCCTTGTCAGTTGTACTTGATATTACATTTTAAATGATTACTTGACTAATATTTATCTTCCCACTAGACTTGAAGTTCCTTGAAAAAAATAGAGTGTATTTGCCTTTGTCATTTTTATCCCAGTGCATGGCGCCTACAAGGTACTCAATAAATGTTTATTAAATTAAGTGAACTGAGGACTTAATTTTCACCTGTAAATCTAGTTATTTTACTACTCCATAAACCTAGATTTATTGTGTAAATTGTTATCCTATTATCTAAACCCTCTAAAACATGAAGGAACTTGAATACATATGAAAAGGCTTCTAATCCTAAACAGATGAAAACAGGGTTTCTGTAGTTACATGGTTATCTATTTTAGACAAATATTAATTTTTGTCCTTTACATAATAAAGAGGACATGGTGGCAGTTCTTTGGAGTATATTTCTCCCTCTGTGTGGATTTTGGGAAACACAAATACATTTTAAGAATAAATATTTGCCCAATTCCAGGGAAGATTATACACTGAAAAAATCTGAAACATCCTCAAAGGCTTTCATGTTTCAATAGAGGGAGCATAATGATTTTACTACTTGACTTTGTTGTATAGAGTTTTCTCAGCAGAATAAACACTGAATCAGTTACCCAGCAAGTTCATATTAAAAGAAAGATGTTCAAAGAATTATTCCACAAGACTTCTCATGTTTGGATCTTAAAAGACTGCCTGCCTGGTTTAGTGCTGCTGAACTATAAATAGTTTTGAAGGGGACAGAGAAGTTTGATGGCTTAATAAGAAAGGGGTCAGTTAATTCTGGTCACTGAGGTTGCTAGATGCAGAGAGACTGTTCATGAAGATAAGGCTTTTGCCCCTTTTGTAGCTGATTTTGTGAATTCCTTAGAAATACCTGCTTTGACTTCCTTACTACGTCTCTGAGTTCACCCCTAAACCAAAATAGATGTAGTATTTGAGTGCAGCTGCATGGAAAAAGGCATCCATGATAAATGTCTTCAGCTCCACCCTCTTGCTCCTGAGCTGTGTCCAGTCAAGCAGCAGGCACTCCCAGTTCTGCCACATGAGTAAGTCCTGACTCCTCCGTGTCCTCTCTCTGTCCATCCTGGGACTGTGTCAGCTCAGCACCAGTAATTGACCAAGCATTTTCTCCTGGTTTGACACCTACCTCACTCCTTAATCCCTCGCTCTCTTACTGTTGGTATGGTTCCTTCTAAAGTGCAAACCTGGTCACTCTTTCATTTAAAACATTTAAATGGCTTGTAACAATAGCAAATTAATACAGAAATTTTTATTACATGCCAGGTCATATTCAAAGTACTTTACATATATTCAGTCATGATTATGCCCTGGAACAGCATATCTACAAACTTACCAGTCATCACTTTGGTATGTAATAATAAAACTGATGTTAATTGAGCCCCTATATTTTAAACACATAATTACAATATTAACTCATGTAATCCTAACAATATCCCAAGAATAAGGACTCTGAAAATTGTGGGACCTTAATGATTATATAAGGGTAGTATAGTACAAGGAGCTTGTCCAAAGATACATGGCTCATGAACAGAGAGCATTCACACTGTAATCCATGTTCTGAAGCACTGCACCACGATGGTTCCTAATAAGCTCCCTAGGTCTAGAGCCTAGCTCACAGCGCTCACCTGGCTCTTTTTTCCAACCTCCATTTTCTTTGACGTTGCATTCTCCTGTCTGGCTGATCTGCCACACTGAACTAAGCAGGTGCTCTCTTAAATGAAGTATCACCTGAACAAGCTTGATTCACTCAAGCTCTCTATTCCTTCTGTAAAAGTTGTCTGAGCCCTGTGACCCAGGATACTCACCACTAAAAGGTTACACTCTACAATCCTATGTACTTTGTTCCCATCAGCTAAACTGTATGCCTAAAAAATAACCATCAGTTGTGGTTATTAACATGCATGTTTATGCTAGCTATACCTATTATCATAAGCATCTAATTTAATTAAATGTTACACAAATTGATGAAATGTGAACAAGAAAGGAAAAAAAAAAAACAGTCAAATGTTTTGAAAGACTAACTTATAATGAGTTTTCTTTTTTAAATGGTTGTCAAACGTGGTGAGACAACTGTGAAAGCCTGGGGAAAATTTGTAAATGTCTAGAAAGATTCTGTATTCAGATTTTGTCACAAATAATCTTTACGTTTTCACTCCAACATAAAGAAGCTAAAACTGGGAATTTAAACAGTGTAGCATGAGTGTGGTTTGTAAAACACTTCTGAGAATTTCAATTTGTGGACTTATACCCAAAGAGAATGACATCTCAAATGACGGTGAATTAATTGGGCATTATATTTTGTATAGTACAATGATATGATTAATAAAATGAATATATGATATATTGGTATTATCTGTGCCTTGCCAACTTAAAAAGAATTACCTGAAAAGTTGTCAGTCAGGACTGTTGGATGAGAGGGTTTCTAATCTCTTTGAAATATGGTACCATATGTACCATCATATCCAAGCACCAACCAAAGCACAGAACTCAGAGTTCTTCTAATATTAACCTATGAGGCACTTTCTGATCTCTCATTTTCTGTCTTTGAACATGCTTTCCTTTTGCTTGAAATGCCTTTTCCTAATCTTCTTTGCTACCTTTGATTTGTCTCTTCATTTTAGGTATTACTTGCTCTGCGGTATCTTTACAGATCTCCCCAAACTGGCTATATTCTCCTCTAAATGTCTATTAGAAACAACTACCTGAAAAAAAATTGTAATTAAAATTTTAGAGGAAATGATGAATGCATTCATCCTTATTGCATTTGTTTCTTTTGTGAGAAAGAAGTATTAGGATAGTTTAAAAAAATATAATTATAAGGATAAGAAATAAATTTACTAATATTTCTAATCCTAATATCCTATCCAGAATCTACAGGACAATCACCGGCTTGCCCATGACTAGAATTCGTGTGATAAGGGAATCCTGTAAAATACTGATTTGAGAATAATCAGCTACAAAAACTGGTTGTTTGTTTGCTTTTTTTTTTTTTAAGATATGATTAGGTCAATAATTTGTGGGAGGGAAAACTGTTAGTAGTTCAAGGCAGGTTACTAAATATGACCCATAACTGAGACAGTAAATAGCAAAGTAGGGTTTGGGTGGCTGTAGAGGTTTCCCTGGTAAGCATATTTTATCTAATCAAAGTGGTATTTTGTAATTTTGAAGAGAATATAATTACAAGCATTTATTATCTAAGTGGAATGATTTTTGATAAGGGTGACACAGAGTTGTTTTTATTAGGTTGAGACAGATATCCAATCAGAACATACAGTGCTCTGTGTGTGTGTGTGTGCGCACACGTGCTAAGTTGCTTCAGTTCAGTTCAGTCACTCAGTCGTGTCCGACTCTTTGCAACCCCACGGACAGCAGCATGCCAGGTCTCCCTGTCTATCACCAAATCCCAGAGTTTACTCAAACTCATGTCCATTGAGTCAGTGATGCCACCCAACCACCTCATCCTCTGTCATCCCCTTCTCCCACCTTCAATCTTTCCCAGCATCAGGGTCTTTTCAAATGAGTCAGCTCTTTGCATCAGGTGGCCAAAGTAATGGAGTTTCAGCTTCAGTATCAGTCCTTCCAATGAACACGCAGGACTGATGTCCTTTAGGATGGACTGGTTGGATCTCCTTGCAGTCCAAGGGACTCTTAAGAGTCTTCTTCAAAACCACCGTTCAAAAGCATCAATTCTTCGGCACTCTGCTTTCTTTACAGTCTAACTCTCGCATCCATACATGACTACTGGAAAAACCATGACTACTGGAAAAACATCTAGCCTTGGCTAGATGGACCTTTGTTGGCAAAGTAATATCTCTGCTTTTGAATATGCTATCTAGGTTGGTCATAACTTTCCTTCCAAGGAGTAAGCGTCTTTTAATTTCATGGCTACAGTCACCATCTGCAGTGATTTTGGAGCCCCCCAAAATAAAGTCTACCACTGTTTCTCCATCTATTTTCCATGAAGTGATGGGACCAGATGCCATGATCTCAGTTTTCTGAATGTTGAGCTTTAAGCCAACTTTTTCACTCTCCTCTTTCACTTTCATCAAGAGGCTCTTGAGTTCCTCTTCACTTTCTGCCATAAGGGTGGTGTCATCTGCATATCTGAGGTTATTGATATTTCTCCCTGCAATCTTGATTCCAGTTTGTGCTTCATCCAGCCCAGCGTTTCTCATGATGTACTCTGCATAGAAGTTGAATAAGCAGGGTGGCAATATACAGCCTTGACGTACTCCCTATTCCTATTTGGAACCAGTCTGTTGTTCCATGTCCAGTTCTAACTGTTGCTTCCTGACCTGCATACAGGTTTCTCAAGAGGCAGGTCAGGTAGTCTGGTATTCCCATCTCTTTCAGAATTTTCCACAGTTTATTGTGATCCACACAGTCAAAGGCTTTGGCATAGTCAATAAAGCAGAAATAGATGTTTTTCTGGAACTCTCTTGCTTTTTCCATGATCCAGTGGATGTTGGCAATTTAATCTCTGATTCCTCTGCCTTTTCTAAAACCAGCTGGAACATCTGGAAGTTCACGGCTCACGTATTGCTGAAGCCTGGCTTGGAGAATTTTGAGCATTACTTTACTAGCATGTGATATGAGTACAATTGTGCGGCATTGCCTTTCTTTGGGATTGGAATGAAAACCGACCTTTTCCAGTCCTGTGGCCACTGCTGAGTTTTCCAAATTTGCTGGCTTATTGAGTGCAGCACTTTCACAGCATCATCTTTCAGGATTTGAAATAGCTCAACTGGAATTCCATCACCTCCACTATCTTTGTTTGTATAATGCTTCCTAAGGCCCACTTGACTTCATATTCCAGGATATCTGTCTCTAGGTGAGTGATCACACCATTGTGATTATCTGGGTCGTGAAAATCTTTTTTGTACAGTTCTTCTGTGTATTCTTGCCACCTCTTAAGTCACTTCAGTCGTGTCCAACTCTATGCAGCCCTATGGACTATAGCTTGCCAGGCTCCTCTGTCCATGGGATTCTCTAGGCAAGAATCCTAGAGTGGGTTGCCATTCTCTTCTCCAGATACAGAGATTGTGTCAATTATGTGGTTCTGATGCTTAAGAGAGAACACTTCCTTTTTTTTGGACTCACTTTCACTGGCAAAAAGCCATTTAACCTAAAAGGTGCAAAAATTGAAAAGCTGCTGTTCTCAGATATTTTGCTTCCCTGATGCCTTTCTATTGAAAGTCCCCAAATCAGGGGGATGAGTTGAATGCAGTTAGCTCTCAGAACCATCAACCATCAAGTGAAGTGGTCTCACTACATATGCACTGATTTTTTGTCCCTATAATCAATGGAAGCTTGGTGTATGTAGGTAGCAATGGCTCCTCTCTGGAGATTAGTTGAATGTATCTGGAGGGATGGTTTTCATTGGCATCTGACCATTCAGGTAGTCCTGTGTGAATAATTCCATATGATCTTCCAACTTTTTTGATCAACACCCTTCAGATATTCCTCTTTGCCCAGAAAACATATATATATACATTATATATATATAACGTATATATATACGTTATATATATGATATATATGGATATATATGTATATTATATATATATGATATATATGGATATATATGTATATCATATATATGTGATATATATGTTATATATATATGTATATCATATATATATGATATATATGTTATATATATATGTATATCATATATATATGATATATATGTTATATATATATATGATATTTAGGCTTATATATGATTAGAATGATATTTAGGTTTCTATATGGTTTCTACATATATATACATGCATATATATGTATATTATATATATATATGATATATATGTTTTATATATATATATGATATTTAGGCTTAGATATGATTAGAATGATGTTTAGGTTTCTATATGGTCAGTCCATACTCACATTACATTTGCTACTTAAACTTACATTTGCTGGCTTCTATTAAACTATCAATACACTCCAGCCAAACCAAAGAATTCAGAGTTTTTCTAACATGAACACTTGATACACTTTATCATCTACACACCCTTTGTCACATGTTGTACCACTCATCATCATATTTGTATTTTTTCTAATTTCCCAGATCTGCATTAATCTGGTCAGAATTAATCCTTTTCTTAAAGGAGTGTGGAATAAGTAATTAAGTATGCAGCTTTCTGTGTCTGTATTCAAAGTCTTTATTATTTTCTTTGCTTAACAAAGCCTAAATTACTATCATTTAGTACACTACTTGTTACTACTACAATAAACACTCAACAATTATCATGATTACATCTCGAATCCAGCATTTATCAGAATCTGCTTGTGTTGTGGTTTCTATGTACTTACTTCATCTCTTGTACTATATTATACTATAAGGTTTTTGAGGTCTGAGGCTTTGCGGTACTTAACTTTTAATCCCCTGAAATAATGTACATTTTAGGTGCTTACTTTAATAAATGTAAATTGAGTTGAATTGATAGTAATCTCACTATTCATGTTAAAATTTATCATGAACTATGGTGTATGTTTCAACTAGTAGCCTCCTTAAATAATGATCTTGTACTTGATACTGATAACCTCGTTCAATTAAAAATTTCTAAAAATGTAATTTGTACATAAAATGTCCAATAATCTCAGTAAAATACCCACAAGGAAGACTGTAGTAGAAGCCCTGAAATTTGGTTTTCATCCTTTTGATTTTTAAAGGTCAACTAAAATAAACAATTAATGATAAATTGTGTCATTGTTGACAAAGTAATCTCTCCAGGCCTTGAATTTCTTACTTGTAAAATGACTGTGTTACCTGAAGATTTCTAAAAACCTCTTTGGTTAAAGACATTATATGAAACTGTTATAGAAATAAGAGACACAACAACCTCCAAATGTTTATAGTAATCTAAAGAGGACTACTAGACTTCTCTGGTGATCCAGTGGTTAAGACTCCATGCTTCCAGTGCAGGGTTTTCAGGTTCATTTCCTGGTCATGGAAGCTCCACATGCTGCATGGTGCAGCAATAAATAAATAAATAGGACTACTATCAGAATGCATACTTATTCATCCATTTAGCCAACATATTGAGCAACTGTTGAAAATATAGACGGGCACTGTTTTAGAAATCAGAAAGACAGTGTTGAACAAAACAGCTCAAGTCTCTGGCATTGTGGAATTTCATCAAGTCAGGAAGATAGACAAAAATTAAGTCAACTGTGAGATAGACTATAAAGCTAAGGAGCAGATAAGTGCCGTGAAGAAAAGTATGCTAAGGGGTAGAGGCTGGCAGGAGGAGCTATTTTAGATAGAGAGGACGTTTAAGCAGGGACATTAGAACACATACAGCATTCTATTTAGAGAACAGCAAGTACAGAAAAAGGCCAGAGTCAAGAGGGCTTTTGGTTTATGGGAGGAACATGGATGAGGCTCGTGGAACTGAAGTCCAGTAAGCCAGAGAAGATGAGGACAGAGGTGTCATGAGGGGCCACATCACGCAGAGAAGTGATTCCTGGAAGGGGTGACTTTGCCCCTGAGGTACATTTGGCAATGCCTGGTGACATTTTTGGTTGTCACAGCTGTGAAAGGGATGTGACTGGCCTCTAGTGGGTGGAAGCCAGGAATACTACTAAACATCCCAAATTGCATAGGACAGCCCCCCATGGCTAAGAATTATCTTGTTCATAATATCTATAGTTCCAAGACCCGGAATCTCAGATGTAAGATCTCGTAGGTTACAGTAAGATATTTGCATTTTATTCTAAGTGTGAGAGGAAGCCACTGGACATTTTTCAACAGGGCAGACATATGCCATTATTGGACTTAGGTAGAGAATGACTATAGATGGAGGCAGGTAGAGACATGAAAACCAATGTGGAGGTAACGGGGAGTCCAGGAAGTAGATGCTGGTAACGGGGAGTCCAGGAAGTAGATGCTGGTGGGTGGACCAGCGTGGGAGCTGAGGAGGAAGGAAGCAGTTGTTGGACCCCCCACGTATAAATAACAACGATTTTTTTTTCTTTTTAACGAGTTTTTCCACCTGGTTTCAAAGTCTCACAAGGTGATTTATATCATTTAAAAATTAATTTTAGGACAGCAATTGGCCGACATGGCAAAACATCAAGAGGATGTGTCTATGGAGGGAGAATTTACACTTCAATTTGTATCTTCACAAGAATATGAGAAATTACATCTTCTTAAGATATACTTTACCCACTTGAATTCAGTTTCTTACAGGTCAGTCTTCACCATATGGACTCAGTGGATCCAGAAGTCAATTTTATGCTGCTTAATATTATTCTGGGTTATATTAGAAGTTTAATAAGACCTCATTAAAAGTGATTTCCTATTCTTTCTACCTGAATTGAACATTCTTTGTATTTTCTCCTCCATAATGGAAAAGTCAGACATACACTCCAGAGCACATTTCCTGGAAGCTGATAAAATTGCTTGCTACTTACTTGAAATTTACATTGTTGGTAGCAAATATCCAAACATAATTATGAAGCAAAGTAGTCTAGGAAGCCTTAAGTGAACTTTATGTTTACAGCAAACCACTTCGCCTACAGGTACTTGATCCATAGCTTCATCCATGTTTTGTAGCCCAGAAAATTCCCATGTCAGGGCCCAGACACCATGTAATAGTCGTATGACTAGGGCAGGAAAAACATCATCCTTTGTCACCTACAAACAATCCTCTCACTTTTTTATATAACACTGGCATTCTAAGCATTATAATGTGGATTTATAATACAATTTCTTGTAGGCTGAAGCAATTTGGACTTAAATTAACAAGTTGCTTGTTTGGTACTTTACAATACCTGTTTTATTCATATTTATATTTTATAAAGACAAATCTATTGCTGTCAAATGTGTAATCTAGTATGGTAATTCTTTTAAGAAGTCATTATATTCTCTCTCTGTAGTAGTTTGTTTGAATGAAACTATTAAATAGAGACATATTAAGGAATATTTGGTTGGAAAATGATTGATGATTAAACTAATCCCTGTTGACTTTGATTAGTTAGTTCTTCTATTTTGCAATATTGATCATGTATAAAGAAGAATCTCAATTTGAATTTAACTAAAGTCCAGTTGGTCCTTGTAATGTAGTTATGTATCAAAATGTTATTATTAGGTAATTAAAACTTAAAAAGAAACACTGATTAAAAAATAAATGAAAAGTTATTTCAAAAGATACTGCATCAGGCTACATTTTGAAGATCAAATAACTGTTGTAAGCAATAAATAATGAGTAGAGTTAACAGAGAAACCCATTCTCAAAACATAAACTTGCAGGCTTCCATGAAGATCAGAGGAAAAGGAAAACGAATTGGTCAGTTCACATGCCTCGATTAAAGAGTTGTTTTTGTATCCCAGAAGGCCTAAAAATGGCTTAAAAACATTAAATCATCAACTCTGAACAGAAATACAGAGGCAGAAGTTTTCCAGAGCTTTCTACCCCAAAGAGGATAGTAAGTTTGAATCTAATGACTATGTAGAATTGTGGCTAAGTTTTTTCACTAAAATGAACTTAGGAAAAACAACTGATTTTGCATCTGGAGGATCTCTTTTGATTCTTTATGAATTTTCTGCCAGAAGACCCAGAGCAGCCTCAGCCCATCAGTAGGTATCCCCTCTCTTGTATCTTTCTCTCTTAATTTTAATCACAGATGGGGAGCAATTTCTCAGGAAGTAGAAAATATATTCTTTTGTTGTTGCTCTCATTTGGTTGGATTTTTTGTTGTTTCAGTTTTTCTTTATTTTTGTGTTTTACTTTTGCCTGTGAGGGATGGTAGAATATGCCACTCCAAAATATGCCATCTTGGCAAAAGGATTATTTTGAGTTTAAAAGACTTGAAAAATAGCAAATCCTGTTCCCTTTTTCTTAAAAGCAGGAGATGGACTTCTCACGTGAATGATGACTTTGCTATAATAGGAGCAAAGTAGCATTCTTAATATCAAGGACAAGAAACTGAAACCCAGAGATTTCTATAAAAATGGACCTTCTAAAATAAGTCATCTTCCTTTAGCCTCTGCACATAATTCAGTTACTTCTCCATAATTGCCTCTCTTTGTTTATCCAACTATAAAAAACATGTAGGTAGGTTCTGCCTTTCTTTGGGTTTTCATTGCTTATGAGGGTTCCTATGTACCATAAAACTTACATAAATTGTATCCAGTTAGTTGTCCCTTAGTATCAGAGGGGAATTGGTTCCAGGACCCCCTCAAATACCCAAACCCAGGGATGCTCAAGTCAGTTTACTTCACAGGCCTTGCTGAACAGTCTAAGAGGGCAGAGATGAAAATTTGCCTTCCCTAACCTTCAGTATCTGTGGATGAATCTAAAATTTTTGACTTCTAAATACAAAGACATTTCATAACCACAACTTGAGTAGAAATGACTTATCTTACTGGAACTAACATTTGACAAATCTTTTGCTTGGTATGGTGAATGGCTACTTAAAGACCCTTAGGTATAGCAAAATAAAAGATATTTCTGTAAACTGGTATTCCCTTTGTCCCTGCCGCCCTGCAATATTTATCTGCTGATGCATTCAGCCTAAAAGGAAAGACCCCAAGTGGGAGGACCTCTGGAAATATTACACCCAATTAACATTTCTGGCTTTTAAAAATTAGTGTCTGTTTTACTCCTTATTGTTATTTTCTGTCTAGTTTCCCTGCTATGAAACAATGCTATTTAGCTCATCTCTAAATGTTTATGTTTTGCATATATACATACACATATACATATATTTGCATTTTGTCTATTTTAGTTATTTTTTATATGAATCTACTTAAAGTCTTCAGGAAGGCATAAATATGGTAATATCATAATGCTTTATTTAGAAATGCCCTTTGATTGCTTTGTACATGTGCTGTTTTGTCTTCACGCTTCCTTCTTCCTCCTTTGTATTGTTTTGCCCACCCGCCTCTCAAATCTACAGCCTCTTCTGAATATGGTTTGCTTTATTCTGACAAAATACTTCCTATATTCACATTTACATATATGGTGACATTTTGTCATCATTTTTTCACAAAAGTAAAAATAGCACATGTGCTTTTCTACTTTTATCATTCAACAGTCCTTTTGGAAAAATCTTTCAAGTCAATGAATAGCTTTATTTTTGTTCTTTTTCTGGGTTGAATAGCATTCTGTGACATGGGGTCTGGCATCATTTCTTAAATCATTCCTCTGTTTGTAGTTATTATCTCTGCTTCTAATTTTTTTTTTTTTTTGCCATCATGAGCAATGTTGTAATAACCATTATTGTACCTGTGTCCTTATACAAGCATTTTTATGGCATTGAATCCCAGTACTGAAATTGCTAGGTCATAAGACAAATGAAGTTTTAGAATTTTATAAGTGTTGCCAGATTACTTTCCAAAAAGATTATAAATCTTCATATTGTTGCCAGTAAAAGAGTATGCTTTTCCTATACCTCTGCCATCCACAGATGTTAAAGCTGTTTTTTAATTTTTCAGCTGTTGATTGTAAAGTATTATCTTGTGTTTACTCTAATTTGTATTTTCCTGACTGCTAGTGAATTTTTCATGTGTCTCATCTGTAACTTGCCTATTTATATCTTGTACCCATTTTCTGTTGGATTGTTTTACCTTTTTTTTTTTTTAGTGTGAGTGACTTTGTGAGAGCTCCTTTGTATGTCATTTGTGCAGTGTTTCCTTTCAAAGTAGTGTTAATCTGTTGACTTTAAACCTTATAATACAAAAAGTTTTTAATTCTCAAGTGTTCAGGTATTTGTATATTTTATTTTGTAATTTTGGCTTTAGTCTTGCTTTAAAACGCTTTCCTCAATTCTAACATACATATAGCGTTCAAATTCTTTTTTAAAATGATTTAAAATACTTGTTTATTAATTATACAATTAATTGTATAAATTGAAAAAAAAAAAAAAGCACAAACTGAAAGTTGAGAATTATGTTTTATTCGAAGATTTTCTGAAGACCCAAGTCTGGGAGGCAGCCTCTCAGGTAATGCTGAGCCACTGCTCCCAGGAGGTAAGGGAGGAGTCAGTGCACAGGGGTTTCACAACAAAACCCAGACACTCAGGACATCAAAAGATTATTGTTAATTAAAGAAAGCCAGACATCTCAAGTTAATGACTTTAGTGCTTTTCTGTTTATAGGAAGGTTACCAGAGTCTGTGAGGGCTCATTGAAATCACTTCTTTGATTTATACTTTAACTGTTTAGGGCCAGTATCCTGCCTTTTCATACTGAACCCTCTCAGGGCACACAGTCAGGACCGGGGAAGGGGCTGCCTTAGTGGCTGATGGCTTGAAATCCTTTGTTTACTGATGTGGCAGATGATGTTCTTCATCCACAGTGGCAAAATTATTCCTTGGCTTAAATTTGGTGGTTTACGGATGCTGATAATTTATATTCATCATGCGATTCATAGATGTTGATACTTAATTTCAACAGAATTATAGGTATAATGGGTATAATGTATGAAAAGTGTCACCTTTTCCTGAAAAACTACTCAGTAATCCTAGCTGACTTGGATATCTCTTACCCAGCTCCTTATTTTGCCCTCTCTGCCCCTATAACATTGACTTACCACTTTGAGTTGAAATTGTATGTTTTAAAAAGTTGTCTATTTACCTGGCTAAGCTACAAATTGTTCCAGGGAAGGACTGTGTCATATTTATGTTTACATCTCTAGTGCATAACAGTTTCTTTAAATCACTGGAGGGTGTGTGTGTGTTAGTCCCCAAGTCGTGTTTGACTCTTTGCTATCCCATAGACTGTAGCCCACCAGGCTCCTCTATCCATGGAATTCTCCAGGCAAAGAATACTGGAGTGGGTTGCCATTCCCTTCTCCAGATACCACTGGGTACTTAATAAATATTTGTGGAATTAATTTGATTTAGAAAAGCTTTTTTGTTTGCCTAGCTGCATTAATTACTATATCATAAGAACAGGTAAGCTTATTTCTTAATTCTGATAATAAAGGTGACCATTTATTGGAGTTTATTCTGCCAGATACTATTCTAAAAACATTACATGCATTATCTCATCTCTCATCATGCCTCTGTGAAGCAGATAGTATTATCCTCTGTTACAACAGGTGAACTCAAGGCCATGCAAGGAGAAAGTGGCACACCTGGAGTTCAACCTAAAGTCTGTCTAGTTGGGGAGCCCACATTAATTTGCCCTCTGCCACACTGCTTTCCAGCTTCAAAATTATCTATTGTTCCTATTCTAAAGAGATACTTTTCAAGAAGACCCCTTGTTTTATGATCTCCTTAGCTCTAAGGCATATATATTTTGTTTTACTGGTAATTAATCCAAAGGGTCATTCATTTTGTTTGTAGGGAAAAAATAGTAACCATTTCTTTTAACACTAAAAAGTTAAAGTTATAAAACTGAGATTAGAGCAACAGAAGAAAAATTGTTCATAGTTTCTCTAATATCTAGGTGTTATTGGACCTTGCATTAAAAAAGCACTGAAATGTGTCCCTCACCCCTTTAAAACTAGCATATGGGAAAAACCTTTGAAACTAAATGATGAATGAAGTGGACACCCAGGAAATTATTTCAAAAGAGAACTTTGTAAACAAGTGCAGCAATACCATTTATAATACATATTGATTTTTCTGAAAAATAAAATTATGCATTACAAGTTCACTGTTCTATTTAAATTGGTTTGCTAGGAAGCCATGCATGGAATAACAATATAAGTCATTATTTTTATTATGTGATAAGATCCGCTGATTATGGTATTTACACCTTTGACATTTCATATAATTGATGATCATTTTAGCAAAAAAATTAGTTTTAAATATATGTGCATTAGATACATCATTTTCTTTATGGATTTATCATTTATATATTCAGGGTGCCTATATAAGGTTTATAATTATGCTATAATTCAATAATATATTTACCTTAAAATTTTTGACTCAATATGATCTAAGTTAGGGCATACTATAATAACATAGAATATTTAAGAGAAAAATCAATAATATGCTTTTAGAATAAAATAATTTAAATACATTTCATTTTTCTATATAATTATAACAACTGAATGTCTTAATGAGAAAGTGATTTATAAAATATCTCCCTTATTTTATAGTGGCATATCTTCAGAAAATAATGTAGTAAGAAAAAAGAAATCCATTTTTTTTTGTCTGTAAGTGAATGAGATTTGAAATCCACACTACTTTCTTTACCTTTTAGTTTTTATCTGTTCTTCACATCTTGATTCAAAGAGACACAATGCTTTTTCTGACTATTTGAGGCTAAAACAACACCATACTTTGAATACCTATGCAGTTAGCAACATTTGACGTTCCTTCACTTATATATTCCTCCACTCACCAATTATTTTCTGGCAGAAGCTTCCAACTTGTGAAATTTTGTTGTGGTAGTTTAGACTGTATATGTGTATACGTGTATTTATATATATTTATTTATAGACTGCTTTATGGCTTATGACTTCCCAGGTGGCTCAGACGGTACAATGCGGGAGACCAGGGTCCAATCCCTGCGTCGGGAAGATCTCCTGGAGAAGGAAATGGCAACCCACTCCAGTACTCTTGCCTGGAAAATCCCATGGATGGAGGAACCTGGCGGGCTACAGTCCATGGGGTCACAAAGAGTAGGAAACGACTGAGCAACTTCACTTTCACTTTGTTGCTTATGTTTTGAATCATAGTATAAGTTACAGTCTTGGTAGAAGGGACAGGATCTTATTCTTCTTCATGCCCTGGCCTACACCTTTATGCTGTTCATAACCTTATCCTCACAAACTAACCATAATACACAAAATAACATAGCATAAAATCTTACCCCATTGCTGGATCAATTGACATGGCCTCAGTATGGGTTAAATACATGCCTGATAGACCATGGGTGGAATCTGATTGTTGATATTTTTTTCCAGTTCTCACTAACAGTTGCATTGATTTTTATGTACACAGTATTCTCAGAGCGCATGTTTAACAGGAGAAAACATTCTATATATTAAGGAAATTGTCACAGTTCATTTCTGTCACACACTCCTATAATTCAAATTTAGAAAAAATATATCCAGAATATTCATCACTCAAAAAATTCTTAGCTGTAGTAGGCGCATTCGTATTAAATTTATAAAATTAATTCTGTAACTTTATTGTGAAGATGTACAAATCTAATTTCTAATTTAAATGAGTTAAATAGACTTTCTCTGATTACCTAGCAACAGGCTATAGTTTATTTGGAAAATGACATTTCATTTTTTTCAGCAAAATATGTTAAGACATATTCTTTGAAATCTCAAGTACTTATGATCCATGCAATGGAAAGGAAATTATGGAATCTGGTTTTCATTGCCTGCATTTGCCCTGCCACTAACTAATTAGGTGATTTCACCTACATGCTTTTTGTATCCATTTTGTCTGTGCAAAAAGGAGTTATGTTAGATCACTGCTAGGGTCTTTCCAACTGTGATCCTAAAAGACATAATCCTTATAGTTAGCTATATGTGAGTGGACTTCCTAGAAATTTTATCACTTAATTTGCTTAAATTCAGCCTCTATTAATTACATATATTTCATTTCCAATTCAAGTCAAGCTCCACAGAAAGGAGCATTGAGTCTCCATATTTCAGCATTTAATTGCTAAACAACATAATGATTGGCAACATGTATACTGATAAGGGAGAATTGAATAGCAAAAAGCTTGTCTCATTTTGGTAACAGAATTATTTGTAGTTTTTAGAATAGTGCCCCAACTGTTTAGGAACAAAATTTAAATTTATTCATTAAAGACTTCTAGGCTCACTTTCCCTGCTTAAAATCCTTCTATAGGGTAAAATAGACATCAGTAGTATTCCATGATCAGGTTCTATTGCAACTTGTCTTATCTCAGAAATGTTTGCATTTTGTCTGATATTAATTATAGTATATTATTATATTGTCAACTTCTCTATGTATCTATGTCCTTTTGCTTTGTGTATCTCTCTTATAAGCAGCACATAACTAGAATTTTTCCTTAGTTGTGCAGTTCTTTTTTTTTTTTCCAGACAGCTAGATTAGTTCATTTACTTTTATTATGACCACTGGTATATTTATATGCCATCTGATTTTTGTGCTTTCTATTGATCTTACTTTCCCCATTTTTCTCATCTTCTCCTGCATTCTTTTGCCTTAATGGATATTTTTAAATACTATTTCTTATTTGACTTGGAAGTTATACACTACATTATTACTCTTAAAACTTTAAAAATATGTAGTTAACAAAGTCTAAAGGTAATAAATATGCCTACTCTTTCTTGAGTTGAGTATTAGTCACTTAGTCATGTCTGATTCTTTGGGACCCCATGCACTGTAGTCTGCCAGGCTCCTACGTCCATGGGATTTCCCAGGCAAGAATACTGGAGTGCCATTGCCATTCCTTCTTCAGGGGATCTTTCTGACCCAGGAATTGAACCTGGGTCTCCCACATTGCATGCAGACTCTTTACTGTCTGAACCACCGGGGAAAATTTATTTACAAACATGTTTCTCCTTTTCTACATGTTATTAGTATAAGTGTTCATGTAATAGAGAAGGAGGCAGGGGATGAGTGACCTCTGTGGTCTCTTCTAATAAAAGCACTAATCCCATCATAAGGAGCCTAGCCTTAAGACCTCATTTAAACATAATAAACCTCCCCATAGCCCCCATCTCCAAATATCATCACACCGGAAGGTAGAGTTCAGTATATGAATTCTGAGGGCATGTAAGTCAGTCCAAAGCACAAGATAATTTAATAAAGAAAAGATAATGTTTTCAAAGAACAGTGCCAGAAAATTGGGATTTCCACATGCGAAAAGAAAAGTAAGATGAAATAAAGAAAAATAAATTTGAACTTTCTTACCATAGTTTTTGTAAGTACTAAAACTATAAAACAGGGGAATAAAAAGGAGAGAATCTTTGTGATTTTGGTTTAGGCAAAGATTTCTTAAAAGTATAAAAGGCAAATACCATGAAAGAAAAGAATTGGCTAAGTGAACTTCATCAATATTTACTATATTTTTTCTTTGAAGAAGAACACTGTTAAGAAAATGAAAAAAAAAAAAGCCAAGTATTAGGAAGAAATACTTGCCAAAACTCTGGTAAATTTTATACAGACTGTATAAAGAAATCATACAACTAGATAATAAAAAGGCAAACAAAAAAATTTAATTTTTAAGAAATTTAATAGATATTTCACCCATGAAGAAAGCAAAGGATAAATAAGCACTCCAAATCATTAGTCACTAGGAAATGCGCATTACAACCACTGTACGCCCCCTCCTAGCTCAGTCAGTAAAATATCAACCTTCAGTGTAGGAAACCACCTGCCAAATAGGAGATACGAGCTTGCTCCCTGAGTGGGAAGATCCCTGGAGAAGGAAATGGCAACCCACTCCAGTATTCTAGCTTAGGAAATCCCATGGACTAAGGAGCCTGGCAAGCTACAGTCCCTGGGACGTGACTTAACAACTAAACCATAGCCACCGAAAGTTAAAAGAATGTTATTTACCAAGTGTTAGTGTGTGGTGAGAAATATTAACAACCTTAGGTATGCAGATGATACCAGTCTAATGGCAAAAAGTAAAGAGAAACTAAAGAGCCTCTTGATGAGTGAAAGAGGAAAGTGAAAAAGCTGGCTTAAAATTCAACATTGAAAAAACTAGGATCATGGCATCTGGTTTCATGGCAAATAAAAGTAGAAAAGGTGGAAGCAGTAACAGATTTCCTTTTCGTGGGCTCCAAAATCACTGTGGATGGTGACTGCAGCTATGAAATTAAAAAACTCTTGCTCTTTGGAAGGAAAGCTATGACAAACATAGACAACATAATCAAAAAGCAGAGAAATCATTTTCTCAACAGAGGTCCCTATATTTAAAGTTATGATTTTTCCTGTAGTCATGGACAGATGTGAGAGTTGGACCATAAAGAAGACTGAGCACCAAAAAATTGATGCTTTCGAACTGGGGTGCTAGAGAAGAGTCTTGAGAGTCCCTTGGACTGCAGGGAGATCAAACCAGTCAATCCTAAAGGAAATCAACCCTGAGTATTCTGGTTGAACTGAGCTCCAATACTTTAGCCACCCAATGCAAAAAGCTGACTCATTGGAAAAGACCCTGATAGTGGGAAAGATTGAGCACAGGAGAAGAAGGAGGTGACAGAGGATAAGATGGTTAGATAGCATCACCAACTCAATGGACATGAATTTAAGCAAACTCCGGGAGATCATGAAGGAGATGGAAGTCTTGTGTTCTGCGGTCCATGGAGTTGCAGAGTAGGACACAACTTAGTGACTGCATAACAACATCATAAGTGTTTGTGGAACAACTGGAACTCACATACTATTGGTACAGCTCCTTTGAAAGTCAGTTTGACAAATTTGCTGTAAGGTTAAACATTCAGTTACTATATGACTCAGCTATTTCGCTTGTAGATATTCACCCAGGAGAAATGAAAACGTGTATCCATGCAAATATTTTTATGTTCATTGCTGCTTAATTGATAATAGCCAAAAACTGGAAGCAACCCAAGTGTCCATGAACGATTGATAAACTAACTGTGTTATTGACATATCTCTATAATAGTATAGTATTAAGAAACAAGTAACAAATGACTAATATATGCAGCAACATGGATTAACCTCAAAAGCAAATAGACTACATTCGAAAACAAATAAAGAAATGCAAATAAAGGAATGCATATGGAATAACTCCATTTATATACAATTCTAGAAAGGGGACGACAGGACGAAATGGTTGTATGGCATCACTGACTCAATGGCCATGAGTTTGAGCAAGCTCCAGGAGATGGTGAAGAACAGGGAAGCCTGGCGTGCTGCAGTCCATGGGTTGTAAAGAGCTGGACACGACTGGGTAACTGAACAACATAGTGACAGAAAGCTCAACTGGGAGCCGAGGATGGAGATGGAGGCAGATTTGCTTGGGAAAGGGCATGAGGAAACATTTTTGGGTGATTCAGGTGTTTCATATATTGGTCTGGTGATTATGTGCTTGGGTAGATTTTGAAAACTCATTGAATTTTATACTTAAAATTGCTGAATGTTGTTTCTATCTTAACAAGGAAACTCTGTTGGCAGGTCATTATTCCTTTGAAAGTAATCGTTACTTTTTTGTCTGGCAGCTCTTATAAAATTTTTAGGGAAGAGGAGTTCCTTAGTGTTCTGCAGTTTTATTACAGTATATCACAGTGTGATTTCTTTCTATTTATTTATCTTACTTGTGATTTACTTTGATTACAGAAGCTGTAAGTCATGCTTTTATCAGTTGTAGAAAATTCTGTTACTATCTCTCAAATGTTACCTCTTCCTTGTTCCTTTTTTATTCTCTTCCTTTGGGACTCTAATTACACTGACATTACATTTTCTCTTTTTTTAAATATAAATTTATTTATTTTAATTGGAGGTTAATTACTTTACAATACTGTATTGGTTTTGCCATACATCAACATGAATCCACCACAAGTATACACGTGTTCCCCATCCCGAACACCCCTCCCACATTCTCCATCTCTTCCACTTTTCATTTCCTTATCTCTCCATGCTAAAGTCTAAGCAATCTTTTAGACAGATATGCCAGTTCTTCTTTCTTTCATTTGTAGTTACCCAATCCCTGGGTCAGGAAGATCTCCTGGAGAAAGGAAAGCCTACCTACTTGCCTGGAGAATTCCATGGACAGAGGAAACTGGAGGGCTACAGTCCATGGGGTTGGACACGACTATATGACTGACACACTTTCTTACTCATTAATGCTGGCTACTTGCTTGTGAGTTCTGTCTTTGGATAGTAAGTGCCTATTGGTAGGAACTTATTTATGGAAAACTTGAAAACTCGAACTCTGAATTGACAGATTATCCCTGAAAAGATTTATAGTTCCTTCTGCCAGATTCTTGGAGTCAATTAAAATTAATTCTTAACTGTTCCAAACCACAAGCAATGTGAATCTTAACCCCATCACACCTTGAGAATGGTATGTGGATTCTCAAGGGAGAATCTTTTCCCTTCCAGAAATCACCCTAGATCATCAGCCCCCAACCTTTTTGACACCAGGGACCAGTTTCGTGGAAGACAGTTTTTCCGTGGACTGGGAGCAGGGTTGGTTTCAGGATGATTCAAGTGGATTACATTTATTGAGCATTTTATTTCTATTGTTGTTACTTCTCTTCCACCTCAGATTATCAGGCATTAGATCCTGGAGTTTGGGGACCCCTGCCTTAGATAGGCAATGTTCTTTTCATTTTCCTTTCCTGATGATAGGTATCTTTTTTTCTAGTCCAGTCTATTAATGATGATAAAAGTGATCTGGTTCTAGCTCTTGATCTTACACAGTCCTGAACTCTGTACTCCTAATCCCTTCTTGACAATGAAAACTCAGGGGTCTAGGATCCTGGGAATGTCCAGTGAACACTTTCAGGGCAGAATCTACTTTGCACAATGAAAATAAATTAACAGAATTCTTTGAAAAATAAATAAATACCTTAAATAATCATGATTTATTAATAGTGCTTACCTAAATTAAGGATATATATGTATGTGTGCTTATGAGATGCTTTAAATATGGATTTGTTTCCTTCTTGTGACATCAGGAATTACATAGACAATTTTGTGTTCAACTGATGACTCAAAATATTCAGAGACAAAAAAACATTGTTTTCAAGGTCAAATCAAATTGGAAGCAATCATTCTTCATTCCATTTATAAGACCTAGGTAACTTGTCTTGGTAAAACTAGTACAAAAAATGCCTTTTTGTAGATAGATAGTTAGAATACCATACAGAATTCATTTTTGTCTGTCAAAACCAAAATTATTTGCAACCCATATATACATACAACCTTGTAGGCTGACACCTCACTTAACTGTTAAATCACCTTAAAGATTATCTTGTCTTTCTTTTATGTGAATTCAGGAGCACAAAGCTATTTAAAATTCCTTCTCTAGAGATATTCTATTAGGAGTATTATATTTCTTTGGCAGTCCTAAAGAGAACCAGCTCAATATTTTAACATCATATTTTTCAAAGCCACTTTGGGTTATTTTTTTAAAAATTAGATTGAAACCTGAGGGGAAAAAATATACACTATGTACATGGGATGAATTTCAGCAGGGTTCTATAGCTCAGAGTTCTTTCACACCCTGTCTAGTGTCTAGGTAAAACATTCTCTGTTAGCATAGCAACATTCAAATATGCAAGAGATTAGTAAGTAAAAGCATAAATAGGTAGATTGTGCTTTCACCTACTACTCTCTGCGTGTTTGAATATGCACAAGCATATATATTGTGTTTTCACACATAAGTTTTAGAATGTCCCAGAGGGTATAAGAATAAAAGAAAAAATAAGATTCACTGTACCATTAAAAATAGTCTACAAGACCAGTGCAAATGTAGGGAAAAGGAATTATTGAAGCATAGCTCAGGTAATTTTAAAAGACTGATGCTAATAGGCAGTAGAAACTGAACACATTCTGAATTATAAAATGAAAGAAAATAGTGGACAAAGAAGTTGATAGCAGTAATAACTACCGCTTACTAAGCTTACTGAGTTCCTACTATACATTAGAAATACATTGAGTGCTTTACTTAGAAAGTCTCAACTCTAAGAGAATCCATTTATCAAGTGCTTAATACATGCCACTTTTGTCCATAGAACAGTTTTTTGAGTTAGGTACTATTATTTGCCCCATTCTGCAAATATGGTAACTGACAGTTAAGACCTTTATCAACTAGTCCAAGGTTACATAAACTTTAAAGTTAAGTCAGATATCAACTCCAAGATAGGCTGTCTGCAGAGACTGTACTCTATAGCAGCCTCTCTGTTATATTGTCATCTAACTACTTAAGCTTTCTCTCAACCCCATTGTTGTTGTTGTTCAGTCACCGAATCCTGTCTGACTCTTTGTGACACCATGAACTGCAGCATGCCAGGCTTCCCTGTCCCTCACCATCTCCCTGAGTTTGTCCAAGTTCATGTTCAATCAGTGATGCCATCCAGCCATCTCATCCTCTGATACCCTCTTCCCCTGCCCTCAACCCCGTTCAGTTCAGTTCAGTTCAGTCACGCAGTTGTGTCCGACTCTTTGTGACCCCATGAATCGCAGCATGCCAGGCCTCCCTGTCCATCACCAACTCCCGGAGTTCACTCAAACTCATGTCCATTGAGTCGGTGATGCCATCCAGCCATCTCATCCTCTGTTGTCCCCTTCTCCTCTTGCCCCCAATCCCTCCCAGCATCAGGGTCTTTTCCAATGAGTCAACTCTTCGCATGAGGTGGCCAAAGTACTGGAGTTTCAACTTTAGCATCAGTCCTTCCAATGAACACCCAGGACTGATCTCCTTTAGGATGGACTGGTTGGACCTTTTTTCAGTCCAAGGGACTCTCAAGAGTCTTCTCCAAAAAGACTCAAAAGCATCAATTCTTCGGCGCTCAGCTTCTCAAAAGCATCAATTCTTCGGCGCTCAGCTTTCTTCACAGTCCAACTCTCACATCCATACATGACTACTGGAAAAACCATAGCCTTAACTAAACGGACCTTTGTTGGCAAAGTAATATATCTGCTTTGTAATATGCTATCTAGGTTGGTCATAACTTTCCTTCTAAGTTAGGGTGTGTCTAATCTGTCCCATTTTAAAAGTGGACAAATAGAGGTAGAAACTAAGTAACTTGCACAGGATTACTTGTGAGTAATATTAATAGCATCCAGTTTAAAACTGGTTTAGTCTATTTCAAGACTCTATGCACTTTATACTATATTATTCAATCTTTGTGATAGTATTTTTCATTCTTCAGTTATACATTCCTTTGGTCATACATTTAACAAATGTTTGTTGAGCGTTTTGTACCATGCATTCTTTTGCATGTATTTAAAATTTTTAAATAAGATAGTCAATGCAAGAAAATGTGCAACTATCACTAGTAATTTTATGATACTATGATTTTCTATCATAAATATCTTAACCTCTTGGTTTATATGACATTGAAACTGAGTCTAAGTTTTATATCAGATTCGGTTTCCAGAACAATATGCTTGACTTAAAACCTGTCCTATAATTGCAGAGATGACTAGTTTTATTTCATAATTCTGCTTGAATGATTATTTAAGTAGACAAAATAGGTAATTGTTTCCTTTCTAAGTCCTTATCCAAAATAGTCAGTTTAATAAGGTAAACCAATATTTGGACTTATCAGGAGAATGTGCTTTGCCAACAAGTAAGTAAAAGGGTCTTTTCTGCATCATTAACACTTGATGTTGGGATAGTAGTTCTTAGAAAGAGTCTCATAATAAAAGCAGTAGTGATGTCAAGAACTAATTGACTGATTTTAATTGAAGAGCATTTATATGACAGTAAGATATATTCAACTTGGTTTTGCTTTTCTTTAAAAAGCTGAAACTCTTCTTCCCAGTAGCAATTAAAAATAAATAGCAGTCATTTACTTACTGTGGGCTTATAGTGGCCACAACATTGCTTCCTTGCATGAGTAATTTACTTATCTAAAGCAAAGTAATTCAACACTGAAATTATCTTGAAAATTAAAAACCATTCTAGATAATGAATAGTTTCAATTTCTATAGCACCAATTTATCTATAGTTTTCCTTTTTAATGTATTCTTCTGCACATATACAACTTACTAACAAAAATGGTCTGATTGAGACTCTACCTCCATGAACTATGTGTAAAGCTCAGACTCTGGGGTTAAGTCTATAGACTTGGGAGTGACATTTATTCATTCAACTATCATTTACTGCAAAGTTTCTTTAAGCTGGATATTTTCTGGAATTCTTTGGGAATAAAAGAAGAAAAAAATTAGTCTCAGAAAAAGAATTATTATAGGCTTAGGATAATATTTAATCTAATTTCATCCCTTTTATTTAGTTATATTATAATTTATGTGACCAATCCCTTATTGATTATTTAAAAAGATACTTTTTTATTGCTGTAAAAGGCCGATGTTGAGCATATCTGGTAATAAATATTTGTTAGTATTTCTCATTATTTCCTTGGAATGTATTTCTAACAGTAAATAACTAGATTAAAAGAACATACATTTTAGTTTATTAATAAATTTGACAAAAGTCTACTCCAAATGGCAAAATAGGAAATAAATTTATATCATTTTACATTGCTACCAACACAGTATGAGAGACCCTTTCCTTACTTCTTTTCTTGTCAGATTTCAGACGGAGAAGGCAATGGCACCCCACTCCAGTACTCTTGCCTGGAAAATCCCATGGACGGAGGAGCCTGGTAGGCTGCAGTCCATGGAGTCGCTAAGAGTCAGACACAACTGAGCGACTTCACTTTCACTTTTCACTTTCATGCATTGGAGAAGGAAATGGCAACTCCCTCCAGTGTTCTTGCCTGGAGAATCCCAGGGACAGGGGAGCCTGGTGGGCTGACGTCTATGGGGTCGCACAGAGTCGGACATGACTGAAGCAACTTAGCAGCAGCAGCAGCAGCAGATTTCAGAAGATAGAATATCCCATTAAATGTACTTCATTGATCATTGCTCTTCAAATACTGTCTTTAAAATTGTTAAAAAGTTTCTCATTTTCAAGAATGATTTATAAAATCAAATGGCACTAATCAAAAATTTTCGGTTGACATTGTTAGTTCGTCTTTGAAGAGATTATCTAGCTTTCTTTCTTAAATATTCTGGATTTTAAAGCATTAAGAGGTTATGAAAATTCTGTCATTTGGTTTGGGACATTTATTTGACTAAAAAAGTGAAGACTGCAGCTGGCCTTATGACCAATGAGGTAAAAGCAAATGTCAGAAATGAAATAGATCAGTATTTTGTTGGGGCTTATTGGGTTTTATAAAAAAAATACAGGATATTATGAATTAAGTAGCAAACCATTTTCTTGTGCTAATGCATCTTGTTTAAGCACAAAATTCTACCTACAAAAATATGAAAACAAAATACTGTGGGTAGGTTTACAGGGTCCTGCTGCTGCTGCTGCTGCTGCTGCTAAGTCACTTCAGTCGTGTCCAACTCTGTGCGACCCCATAGATGGCAGCCCACCAGGCTCCTCCATCCCTGGGATTCTTCTGGCAAGAGTACCGGAGTGGGTTGCCATTTACTTCTCCAATGCATGAAAGTGAAAAGTGAAAAATGAAAAGTGAACATCTTATTTAAAAATAAAATTCTACAGTAGCCTTACACTTAACCTATAATAATCGATTGCATTTTTATAATAGCAGTTTTGTCCTTCCTGAGTTTGTATGCTTCCCTATTTGAGCTCTTTTCTGATCTTTTCTCAATAGTTATTATTTTTTTAATTTCTAGAACTATGGGACACAAAAACCGCTATGTCAAAGTCCCCCGTGGTCACATCTGGGTTGAAGGTGATCATCATGGACATAGTTTTGACAGTAATTCATTTGGGCCGGTAAGTCATCTCATTACTAATATGATTGGATTTCAAATATAGAAACGAAAGTACATCACAGATGTTGCTCAGATAACCCGGTCAAGACTTGTCCACGAATTTTATAGTGGAACACTTTATGTTTGAAAATTTCCTTTTAAATATCATATGGATAACTTAAGCTGTCCGTGGGTGTGTAGGTGTGTGTGTGAGTGAGACATACATATTAGACAACTCAGGCAAGTGATGCTTTCAGCCTGCTATGATCTCAATAGAAATGTTTGTTTTTTTCCCACATATATGTTTTGTACCTTATGTTTTCAATTAGTGTTTGACAGAAATAAGTCAGTAGTTTAAAAGGGATTTATAATGGAAATCATATTGGTTAAGTAACATTTTTCAGCTTTTAATTTATAACAGAAATGCTCATGTTCTTATACCATGTTTATATTCCATAAAATATGTGACTAAATTCATATTTTACAATTTTTTTTCAGTTTTGAATGCATACAGAAGTGCTCTATATATGAACCTCTGTAATAACTCATTGTATAAAGAATATTTTAGTTAATGGAAACTGCATTATTTCTCTTTTATTAATAAGATTAAATCTGTTAAATGTATCATGTCGGCCAAGTCCACATTAAAATGTAAACTTTAGTTTGGGTTTAATTGAGAGAGTAAGTGTCTCTGAAATGAAGTGTTAAAAATGTTGTTGTTCTGTTATCTAGTCACCTATGTCTCTTTAAAATCCTAGATCTTCAACCCATTAGATTTTCCTATATCTAGACATGCCCTTACTTGTACGTATGTAAAAGATAATATTGAGCTCCGTTAGTTACATAGGTATGCGAAAATATTATTCACATCCTTTTGTCTAAAACGAAATGGTTGGTGGTCTTATATAAAACCTTTTTCTTCACCTGTTGTGAGGAACCACTATTACCATTACTGCAGGAGCAGTCACTTTACTCATCTTTGACTAAAAGTACAAGAGGCTTGGGACTGGATAAATGTTTATGTGTGAAGTGGAAAGGAACTTTAGGAGACAACATCTACTTCTTTTTCTAGCTGCAGTGATACTAATGAAAATGCCTAAGGTCTTTCTTGCTTTTGCATAGTAATTATTAAAGAAATAAAATTTAATCATTGTAAGGTGTATCAGAAATGAAGTGAACAGATTGGAATTGTTGTAGAGGATCCCTTGAAGAGTGTAGTAAAAGTGACTGTCATAAAGAAACTTAGTAGCAACTTGAAAGTTAAAATAAATCACCTAAAAGCAGTTTTATTTCTTTTTCATCATTAAAATTAAATCTATTAAGTGTATCATGCTGGCCAAATCCACATTAAAATGTAAGTTTTAGTTTGGGTTTTAATTGTGAGGGTAAGTGACTCTGAAATGAAGTGTTAAAAATGTTGTTCTCTTATCCATTGCACATGTGGGGTAAATAATTACTAATTTAATAAGTACTAAAGCTTGAAATTGAGTTGCTTTTTCTTTATTACCAAATGAAGCCAATGCAATCTTATCTATATAATTAGTATTATTGTCAGTTACTTGTATTCCAGAAACTTTCTTATTTGGGAGAGAAAAATTATTAATAGAGTTGATAGCCAGAATACTTGGAATTGCAATTCCAACCTTCAAGATCATATCTATTGTTCAGTTCTTTCTGGGTTCTCTTTCCTGCTGTGTACTTCATAGTAGTACTGTGAACCATTGAACTTTAAGTAGACCTATGGAAGTTGAAAATATATCAGCAATGAAAATATCTTCTGTCACTTATAAGCTTAAAAAAAGAAAGAAAGAAAAAGTGAGAGACGTATGAAGGGCAGTCTCATCGGGTTTATTACAATAAGAAACTACAATATGCAAAACATTGACAGATATATTCTGTGTAGGACCTTAATGCCATTGATTTACATCAAGTTTTTAAAGTAAATATACTTGAATTTACAACTTGAACCAGTAACATGAGTCAGAGACATAGAACCACTTTGAAATTTAGTGATTTTCTTCTTTTTATAACGGATATAAATATATAGATGCAGAATGGCCTTTGGTTCACAAGTTGGAATAAACTATAAATTTCCATTTACTTAATGTGTATTGTTTTATTTGTCAAAATTAGATGAAGAACCTGTACTAGAATGAAAGAAAACATTTGTCACATCAAATACTAACCTATTTGTATTTATGACTTTTAGTACATATATTTTTACCCTTACAGTAGATTTCATATTTACGTTCCAATAGCATTTATGACTAGGAATAGTGATTAGTAATGATGCTCCTAAATGAGTTTAAAAGAATAGAGGGGGAAAAAAAGTGAATTAAAGGCCTACCATTTGTTTTTTTAAACAGTAGGCTTTTTATTTATTAAGAGGTAGACAGATGAACATGGAAGGCTGGCCCATTTTAACTTACCCGAAGTTCATATTGCACAGCATTCATCCATCCTACACTGTCAGAAATCTTAAAAGAAATACCCAAGACTGCCAGAAGGATTTTTCTTCCTACTTCTTCTTAGCAAGAAGAGTCAATGAACTGCTTGCAAAGAGTGAGTGAAGTCACTCAGTCGTATCCGACTCTTTGCGACCCCATGGACTGTAGCCTACCAGGCTCCTCCATCCATGGAATTTTCCAGGCAAGAGTACTGGAGTGGGTTGCCATTTCCTTCTCCAAGGCCTACCATCTTTATTTAAAGCTAAACTCTGATGTTTGAGTACAGAGATTTCGTATTACATTTTTGACCAATTAATGGTTATCTGAATATTTTAATTATTTTAATATTTTTATACTTCTAAAAAATAACAACTAAAGTTTTACAATTCTAAAAAAAAGCAAAATAATCTTGAATCTTAAAATACATATGGACTTGAAAGCTGTTATATTTTTCCAATAATTCTCAGTTGAAGTTTTTGACTTATCCATCAGTAATACTGGAGAGTGTGGAAGGTCAGAAAGTTTCAGGCTTTCTGGATTGTTGATTTATTTCTCCCCCTTGGAACAGGGAATGCACTTTTCCTGAAAGTAAGCTCCCTATCTAAAATTAGCCAAAATTGTCTCTAGGATGCTTATCTTGACTTTGTAGAAATTGACTGAAGCCTTTACCCTTCGTTTCCCTCCCAAATAACTTCAGAATTGTAGCCAACTATGTTTAACATCCTTTAACTTTTTGAACTGTAATTATACTTTATCATAGAATCTCTTCAATTTATTTTAAATTTTGCCTATGGGTAATCACGTTGGAGTTGACTTTTTCCATATTCAAGTAAATTTTTAGCTGTAATCTAGAAAAGAAGAAGAAAAGAATATCTTACTCTATTTTTTCCCTCATTTGTTCTAAAATTTCCTATTTATTTTTTAATCTTTGAATTTTCTTTTCTGATTTGGTTTATTGCCACTGTATGTAGGCTCAAGAGGGAATTAAATAGTTTTATGGATGAAAGATGAGTAATGGGTTATAAATTTAAAGATAGCAAAGTTGTTATAGTAATAGAATGCATTACAACAGAATAAGATCCGAAATCTGCACTTTTCACTTGTAGAGAATGATGTTATGGAGAGAATCCAGTAGACTCCTTTACGAACATAGAGTAAAACGGAAAATCAGATAACTTTAGTTTTGGACCTCGTCAATCACATAACTTATATGGTCTACATTTCCTTATGTATAAAACGAAGAATTTCCTCTCCTCTCAATTCATCTTTCATTTCAGTTCAGTTCAGTTGCTCAGTCGTGTTCGACTCTTTGCGACCCCATGAATCTCAGCACGCCAGGCCTCCCTGTCCATCACCAGCTCCTGGAGTTTACCCAAACTCATGTCCATTGAGTCGGTGATGACATCTAACCATCTCATTTCCTGTCATCCCCTTCTCCTCCTGCCCTCAATCTTTCCCAGCATCAGGGTCTTTTCCAATGAGTCAGCTCTTCGCATCAGGTGGCCAAAGTATTGGAGTTTCAGCTTTAGCATCAGTCCTTCCAATGAACACCCAGGACTGATCTCCTTTAGGATGGACTGGTTGGATCTCCTTGCAGTCCAAGGGACTCTCAAGAGTCTTCTCCAACACCACAGTTCAAAAGCATCAATTCTTTGGCACTCAGCTTTCTTCACAGTCCAACTCTCACATCCATACATCTTAAATAGATATTTAATATAATGAGCATCAGTTCAGTTCAGTCGCTCAGTCTTGTCCGACTCTTCGTGACCCCATGGACCACAGCACATATAATTTATTTACTACTGCTACTGAGCTACTGAGTCGCTTCAGTCGTGTCCAACTCTGCGTGACCCCATAGACAGCAGCCCACCAGGCTCCCCTGTCCCTGGGATTCTCCAGGCAAGAACACTGGAGTGGGTTGCCATTTCCTTCTCTAATGCATGAAAGTGGAAAGTGAAAGTGAAGTCGCTCAGTCGTGTCTGACTCAGCGACCCCATGGACTGCAGCCTACCAGGCTCCTCCATCCATGGGATTTTCCAGGCAAGAGTACTGGAGTGGGGTGCCATTGCCTTCTCTGATAATTTATTTAATGCACTTCTATTTCAGATTGTTGAGGATGTTCACTAGAAACAGTGATGTATTTTTGAATATATATATATATATATAGAAAAAATTTTTAAAGAACATCTTCAGCAACCTAAAATAGGAATACAATTTAAGTATGTTTTATCGATAGGATGAAATATTATGCAGTCATTACAAATCTGTATCTGTGAAGAATTTAATGACAGCACATTCATGATATTGTTTTAAGTGAGTACATGAAACTGAAAAATAGATTACAATGTTACGTTAATTGAGCCGGGAGTTATGATTATGGTCAATTCTTTTTTATACCTTTGCACTTCACTATATTGTAAAAGGTCTACAGCAAGTTTTTATTATTTTTATAATCAGAAGAAAACTAAATATTAAAAAAAATAAGATAAAGATGATTAAAGTAATGAATTCTAAGTTTTATTCTAAATTCTCTAAAAATGGTTTATAATGCCATGGCCAAAGGGAAGAATATTTATATCACAGATGTGATTGGGTAAAAAATGTTTCAATTATGAATGTCTCTATGGAAGATCTATGTACCAAACCTCTTGAATATATCATCATTGTACAATGATAGAAACTGTCCAATCTTCTCATAATATGGATTCACTAATATATGACTTTAGCTCAGATTTCCAGTGTGAAAAATATACTTTGTTAGTATCCTTTAAGGTTTTTATTATTGTCTGAAAATGTTTTTCAGTACATATTACTGCTTGATTTCACTGGAGTATGCATTAAAGATAACTAATGGTTGCTTAGAAAATTCAGAAAGCACTTCTCTTAATAATTTTTTGCTCTGTGAAAGACATTATAGCCTTTCCCTTTACCATCCCTATTTCTGTGTAGATGGAATTAATATAATTTCTATTGAGGCATGTTCTTTGCCACCACCCAAAAGTAAGTGATTACAATAGATATTATTGAATTTTCTGCTTGCTTTAGAAGGAAAGCACATAAAAGTCAAACTTTCTTTTTGTATGTGTGTGCACATAGCTATGAATTTTCAAATAGTGATTTTTAAACTATTTCAGATTAGCAGACTGTTCGTCAATTAAGAAGACAGTTCTTTTTTTTTTGATTTATTATAAATATTCATTTTATTACTTATATTTGAAATGGTTTCATAGATACCCATTCTTTTTGGTGAAAACATAGATTGACCCTTTCTATGGCCTCCATTTAGCTTGTACATTCCCTATCTTTCAATTTCTTTCAGTTGAATCTAGTTTTAAGTCACAAGCCACTGAAATTCATTCATTACTTGCTGTATAAAGATTTGTTGTCAGAATGTATGTCATAATTGAAATTCTTGGGTTATAGTATCTAAAATAAATAATGTTTTTAATTTCATTCACCAAAGGATATTAAGGAGGAAAAAAAAAAAAACATTTCAGGTGACATGACCTTTCTAATCTATATAAAAGTGTTTTGACTTTTAGATTTGTGGTCATAGTGTCACCTTGTGAACAATTTCTATGTGGGAACCATGAAGCAGAACTGAACAATTGGGTGCAGAAACTATGTATGATATACTGACTCTATCTAAGAGAGGAAACCAGGGAATTATACTAAATCTGAATTCTTTTTAGTTCCAAGTCATTTGGAAAAAAGCTAACTCAATCACTTATTTCATAGATGCCTGATTAAATAAAATACTAGCCCCCTAAAATGTTTTCTTGAAGGAAATATGTCTAATAGATAATAGTTTTTAAATAATTGAGTATTAGAAATATTCTTTCTTAATTACATGATTGATGATCTAAAAATGATAATCTATAAGAAAGCATTGAAATGAAGATGAAAATTCCATTAACCTCCTTTTGAACTTAGCAAAATTCAAAACATTTTTTACTTTTTACAAAAGTACCGAAAAGTGAAGGAGAGGAAAAGTAAAGTTTATGTTTTCCTATCATGTAAGTCTTTCGTTCTGTCTTCAAGACAAATTTTTGAACATCTTTCAGTTATCCATATTCATTTTAGCCTGGATTGCGCTGGCTGGAATGGATCAGGAGAGATGAGGACTGTATTAACTACAAAGAGAGTACTAGATTAAGTAATATGTGGGAAATGAACATTGAAAGAGGTTTATTAGTCATTCCTATTTTGAATTTTCTCCCTATGTTATGCATTTTTGGTAAAAAAAAAAAAAAAAAAAGAAGAAATACAATATGTGACCAGGGCAACAAAATAAGGTTCTTGGAGATACAACGAGGCTAAAAGGAAGAGTAAGGAAAGGAGTATTATATTTTATAGACCAATTGACAAAGGGAAGCATTGGAATGGAGTTTGGGGACATGTTTGAAAGATTCAGGGTGTAAGGACAGAGATTCAAGTTGTGGATGATAGGAGTGCACTGAACCTGGGAGTCTCCCCAATGCTTTCACCACTGTCATCAAGAGATGCCTTGATGCCTAGAAAGAGCATAAGTGGGTCAGTAGATAGAACGACTGAGGTATAAGCCCAGCCTGGAAGGAGGCAGATAAATAATAGGGCAGAAAACAACACAGCACTCTAAGTGGAGGTGTGAGACAGATCCTCTTAGAAGAGTAGACATCTGTGTACTGAAAACCCATAAGAAAAACCTATAAAATCTTCTGAGAGGGTTTGGTAAAACAGAGTATTCTGAAATCCATGAAAATAATAATTATTTGGTACAATCTCATACTGCAAAAAAACACTCTGGATGCTGCAGGTTTTGTGAATGAAGTGGTTTATGCTTGGAGTGGTTAATATGTTTCAGCTGCATTGAAAACATTGTTTGAACAGTACAGAATATTCTTGTGGACTTTTGAGAATGAATTGGCATTTCATTTTATGTATTGTTAAGTGTAGCATTTTCCTTGTGTAAATTCTCTTCTTCAGATAGAATAACTTTTATTTAAAATCAGCCATCTTCAAATAAAGAAAAAGGTCATTAGACTATGTTGACAGAATTCAAGTAAAGTGTTCTGTTCACACTTTCTTTGAAATATGTTGCTTAGACTTTAATTGGTTGTATTTTCCAGTTTCCTTGTAGTACATGCTATTGTTCATTAAAACTTTTGTTAGGAACTAAAACGATCTCTCTTTGTAGAAGAATATTTGTGATAGAAGTCCCTTGGTTCCGAAAATCATAAAAGCTTACTTTGGTGTTTTCCTTCAATTGTTTTTCACAGTTTCTTTTAAACAGTGCCAGAATCTAGCAACCTCACATATTTTACTTAGGTATAATTCTTACTTGGGTGGTATAGACAAAAGCATGTATTTCATAAAAAGGCCAAAGCCAATGAGAAGAAATACTATAATAATGAAAATATCTGTATATCCAAAGTGCTAAGTCTCAGAAAAGAATCAATTCTCTGGAGCAATATTCAAAACAGAGAAATGTTCATACAGCAAAAAGAAACAAAAAAGCCCACAAAAATCCCTTAGGATCAGCATCAGTGTTGGTTGGATTTAGTTATAATACAATTAGAACATCTATATAAATTATATCTATATATGTATATATATGATTGTTTTAAAGAGCGTGGAAACATAATACCAACTAGAGCTAGTGGTGAAGTACATCTTCCTTCCCATGAGAACAGAGACAAACTGAGCTTCCGTTTCTACCAAATCAAATTTTGCTTGTTTTAATTATTCTGCTACATAGAAATCATTTTCCACATGATTTCATTTTCAGATAGGAGAAATGTCAGCAGAATTGTCATTAAATTTCATTGCTATGGCAGATACTATCCCTTAGGGCCATTTAGTTAGAATTAAGCATGTCCATTACACTAGAAATGTTATATTTACTGACAGTGGGTCAGGAGACAAAAATTAGTGAAATATATGCAGTATTATTAATTTAGCAGTTTTACAAATTCTCAAAAATTTTAAGTGGGATTGAAATCATTATCTTATTATTTATAAGACATAATCAGTGTCTATATTACATGTTTACATAGAAAAATAAAATGAAAAATATAAGGAGCTCAAAAGAGAAGAAAAATCTACTGACTAGCCTAAACAATATAAGGAGAAAAAAAAAATCAGCTCTTGAATACTTTGCAGTTTAAGGTTTGAGATTGAATTTCCTCATTTCAATAGATATTTATTTATAAAATATGTACTATTTCCTGTCTACCTCTTCAAGTGCAAAACAATGTAAATGACTTTGTCTTTCTACTGAGCTTCTCAGAGATGACTTTCTTTAGAAATTTTTAATTTTCCTAAAGCTTTTCTTCAGTCAGTTCAGTTCAGCCGCTCAGTCGTGTCTGACTCTGCGACCCCATGAACCGCAGCACACCAGGCCTCCCTGTTCATCACCAACTCCCAGAGTCCACCCAAACCCGTGTCCACTGAGTCCTAAAAAATGGCTTTGATTTGTGTCAGCATCTTATTGGGCTATTTCCTGAAAAAACTTGCAAAAGAATTAAAAGATCAGTTTGATTGTCAAAGATTTAGACAATTCTTTTCTGTGTAATGGAGCCATATATGGAGTCTGTAATGAAGTAAAATAACCATAGTTTTAGATATTATCCATTGGAAGACCCATGTGGGTTTGTGTTATGTTAACATTTGTCTACCTTGATGAATCAAACAAGTGAAAATGGAATTCTTTATTACAGTGTCAGAGTCAGAACCATGAGGTGTGTTCTACTGATGGGGCATCACAGGCCCCATCACTTTTTCACAAAATAACATTGATTCCTATAATATGGTTCCTAGGTATTTCTGTTCCAACTCATCCTCCTGTCAGCAAGAGTTTTTCTTAAAAGAACTCTGATCACATCATTTCACTTCTTGAAATAATATCATCAGCTGACAGCACCTATCATGCTTAATGAAGAAATGTTAGAAGCTTTCTTTCCCTCTTAAATCAGAAATAAGACAAGGTTAGCTTACCACCTCTGTTCAACACTGTGCTAAAGGTCATTGCCAGTGCAGATTAAGGCAAGAAAAAATAGAAAATGTGGCAATTGGAAAGGAAAATTCCAAAGTTTTTTTGTTCTCAAGTGTATTATTGTCTAGTTAGAAAACCTAAGAGGAATCTGCAGAATTATTCAGACAAGTACGCAAGTTTGTTTGTGTAAGAGCTATCATATATGGTGACAAACAGGTCTAGACTTCATCAACAAATAGAAAACACCTTTAAAGAACTTGCCATTGGAAATAGCAATAAAAAATGCAGGATAGTGGTTAGCTTTGGAAGGCATGGAGTGAACATAGGTGGAGATGGGTGAACAGGGACACCAAATTACTGGTACTGTCTTAAACCTTAAACAGGCTGGTAATGATATAGCTGTTCATTATATTATGCGTTATACTTTTTATGTCTGAAGTGGAATATTTTTAATAACTACATAAATATTAAAAGTTGGCTTCAGTGACCACACTAAACTCATGGCAGATCTTTCTAATAGGTTTGGGCCATGAGGTATGGAGGTCCACATACCACACATCTAAATATTTTATAGCTGTAAATCAAGTTGATCTTTTCTCTTAACTTGACAACTATACCTGCATATGGCTAAAACCAGCAAACATATGAAAGATGATGGAATTTAATTATTATAAGTCTACGTATTCTACTGAAAGGCCTGGGATATTTGAAAAAGTAATGTAAAACATATAATTCATAAATTATTATATGTTTATTCATAAAATTTTTCTGACCTCCATTTTAGCAAAATCACAATATTGTTATAATATTTTCACATAATTTGCATTTTACTTAAACAATAATTATATAAAGGATTAAAATATTTAATTGCATTAGAGTATAGAAAATTTGAATATATATTTATCAAAATGGAAATGAAAAAAATGGAAAAGTAATTTTTCAAATTTTTTCTAAAAGTTTTTTTGTAAAACATCAAAAAACTGGGAGTTGGTGATAGACAGGAAGCCTGTAGTCCATGGGGTTTCAAAGAGTTGGAAACAACTGAGTGACTGAACTGAACTGAAAATATAAAAATACCTCTTAAAAGTCAAAAGGCAAAGTGACTACTAATGAACATAAAAATTATATAAAAATTATTGAATTTTTAGGTATTCAAAGAATTTAATATTTTTAAATATTTTTATAAAAGTATATCTATTTACAGTTTGAGGGTTTGAGTTCGATATATTTGTCCATGAAAAGCGTCTATATTACCCTTTATGCATATCATATCCTAAACTACATATATGAAAATTTAAGAAGCACTTAAGCATTTAAATTTTTTGCTCAGGAGGGTAATGAGTAAGAAGAGGCAAGTCAGCAAGACTGATCTGGGAAAATAATGAGAGATTAGATTGCAAATAGACCACAGGTAGAGAATGCAATTTGGAGTAGGCAATGGCACCCCACTCCAGTGCTCTTGCCTGGAAAATCCCATGGATGGAAGAGCCTGGTGGGCTGCAGTCCATGGGGTCGCTAAGAGTCTGATACGACTGAGTGACTTCACTTTCAATTTTCACTTTCATGCATTGGAGAAGGAAATGGCAACCCACTCCAGTGTTCTTCCCTGGAGAATCCCAGGGAAGGGGGAGCCTGGTGGGCTGCCGTCTATGGGGTCACACAGAGTCGGACACGACTGAAGTGACTTAGCAGCAGCAGAGAATGCAATTACTCAATGATATTATTGGTTAAGTGGAAGATGATAAAGTGGCAATAATAGAAATATGAAGAAGTGTGTTGATTTGAGTTTTTAGGAAACAAGAATTGATTGGATTTTTGTTAGATTCCTTTGACTAGAATTAACTCACTCTATCTGTTAGGGAAGTTCCCAGCTCAAATACTCAGTTACCTTCATGCTCACCTATGATGGATCACATCTTAAAATTGAGCATGATGAGCTTTAATCATAATGATAGTTTTGTGATGATCTTTATATGGAAGAACAAAAGATGGAAGTGACAAGGTAATGTCTCCAAGCTTCTTTGGTTAGCAAAATGTATGTAGAGATATTGTGGCAGTCTTGGCTACCTGGTGAGAATTGTGCTCATACTGATTAGACTTGCTATTCTGACCTTAGGAAAGAGAACTGAGTTTTGCTTATGACTCCTTAGCACTTAAAGACAAGTATTATTCCATCAAAATTCTGTTGTCAGGACTTTCCGGGTGGTCTAGTGGTTAAGACTCCAGGCTTTTACTCTAGAGATGCAATTTCCACCCCTGGTCAGGGAAGTAAGATCCTCATGCCACTCAGAGTGCTCCCTCCTCTCCCCCCACAAAAAACATTTCTGTTCTTTTACATTTAGCATCCATGTCAGCTGATCAACTACTCATCCATTTCACAGGCCTTCTCTGCTCCTTTTCTAAAGTTCTTACCTATTCCAAAGGGTGGAAGATGAATCCAAGAATGCAGAGGCTAATGAGAAGGAAACATATTATGTAAAATAAATATTTTGATTGTTGGCCAACAGAAAAGCAGGTTTAAAATTTTCTTTTCACTGTTTTTATTTAATATTATTATTTGAAATGTAGTATATAGGATATACTTCATTTCAGTAGTTTTAGAAAGCAAGAAAAAATCATTAGTTTTGATGAAGGAATGATGTACAGTATTTGCACTAATTTCCACTTACATTAACTGATCATCCCTTTAAATAAAATTTTAGTATTTCTATAATGGTATTCTGTTCAGTGGAAGGAAAGGGGAAATTAAATGGCTTCATCAAGTTGTAGAATTTGGGGCCTTGCTTTTTTCTGAATCACTAAACCTGGTTTTCATAAAGGTAATAATTATTAACTAGAATTTACTTTAGACTAACAACTACATTAGGCTAAAGTTTTACATAGACCCCCAGTGATTTTATTTATAGTTGAAGGGCTTTAACTGAACATTTTCAAAGCTACTTAAATCTCTCTTGTTGTGAAATGTATTTGCCTATTCCCTACAGAGGCTTTAAACTCTATCTGCCTAGTATTTACTAAGAAGCTGCAGTCAAATGAAAGATTCTTCTCAAATGAGCCATGATTATATTTAGGTTGTTCATATAAATTAAGTTTCACTTCAAAAAAAAAACCTAATAAGATTATAAATTATGTAATTTCTCCAAGTCATTATGGAATTATACAATCTCTGGTCTAGGAAATGTTCTAACCTTAAAATATTTGGTCCAGAGGCTTTTAAAACAAAATTACTTAATTTTATGCTGCTTTTGACATTAGCAAAAAGCAAACCAAAAAAAAAGTATTTGCTCAGTCTTTTAAATAAAGAAAATTTATGTATTGCATAGGGAATGGTAATACCATTAAATGAATGAATTATTCTTTAACTCTAAAGACATGATTTCAATGGACTGTTATCTTCATATTCCATGCATTACCCTGAAATGACTGAAAACTAATGGTGCAAAATGGGCAAGGCCATTTAAAAAGTCATTCATCAAAGTGCATGGTATTTAAATCACCTTTTTATCCAAATGGACATTGCTAGTTAACTGTTATATCTTTTCAAGTGATATTTACTGTTGAGTCACAAAAGTATACTTTATAAACATTTTAAATAAATTTTCAAGAGTAAGTTTTCATTTGATTTTATTTCAGTCACCTAATACTTTATATTTTAATTTGGGAGGGGGAAAAAAATCCTACCATGCTTTAGCTGAAGTATTTTTCTCTTTAGATGAAACTACTATTTGATTTCAGAGAGGTCTCTCTACAGCCTTTATGTATTTCCCATACCGTATTGTATCCATGTGAATTTTTATTCTGTGCTTCTTCACCCTATCACTACCCCTAACTGTCTCACTAATTCTTTTGGAGTTCATTATCTATAGCACTTTTTTGTCTATTTGTTTTAGCAAAGGAGAATTGCTATTTGGTTTTAAGGAAGAATATGAATAAGATATCCTTTTTGAAAAGGGTTTAAATAGGATATACCTGTGTATGAGGATATTACCCTAAATCGAAATATGATTATCCTTTAGGTTCAGGAAGAGTGCCTTCTTTATGCAGTTATTTTCTATATTCTCTGTTTTTAATTCCTCAAAATCTTCGATATGGCTATAGGGACTGTTACCATGATGTTTTGCGGAGTATATCTGTTTGAATGTGCTTTCCTATAACTTCAATCTAGTTTAAAAATAAACTAACCAAAAACATCAGGAATCATGCCAAACAGAATCATTTACAGATGCATGGGATATATGCTCTATATTCTTATGGCTTGATTGAAAATAAACTGGCCTAGAGTAAACTATAATGTCTTCAAAGTTCATTATACATTCTATGTTCTTAGCCCCTATTTCTTTTAACACACAGTAGAAGCCTCCCTTCTGCCTTCGGTGTCCAGATCTCACCTGCTCTCAAAATTCTTTTCTTCCCAGATAGCTCAGTGGTAAAGAACCCTCCTGACAAGCAGCAGATGAGGGTTTTATCCCTGAGTCAGGAAGATCCCCTGGAGAAGGAAACGGCAACCCACTCTAGTAGTCTTGCCTGGGAAATCCCATGGGATTGTAAAAGAATCTGACACATCAGCAACTAAACAACAAAACCACTCCTCCCCAAAGGAGGAAATCTAATAATCTTTAAAAACAGAGAGAGAGAGAGAGAGAGAGGATGGGGGCATCAGGGAAGATGGGGAGAGAAATACTATCTTTTGCAAGTATTACTTTCAACTTTTTATAAATGTAGCGTGAACTTTCTCTTCCACTCAACATCCTCATATAAAGAAAAACTAATAAAGCAGTAGAAATAAGGTTGCAAGCAGAGCAATTATTTGTGTGGTGATGGCTCCCTCAAAGTATCACGAGGTTCCCTTGCTTGTCCCTGAGAGCAATGGTGAATAACAATTTGAAGTAGCCTCCTTACCCAGCCCTACCCTGAGTTGATGCCCCACCCCAAGGCCTTCTGGAGCTGAGGGAAACTCAGTCCCATGTCCAAAGCTGTGCTCTGCTTCCCAAAGTTACAATACATATCACAGTTGGTGCCTCAGACTCTCAGTCCCTATGGTTGCTCATGTGCCAATCCTGAGCCAACTAACTATGACCTATGGAACAAAATCTAGATGAGAAAGGACTGACGGGCCTCTGATGCCCATCCTGGAACAATCAATCTTTGTCAAGTAGTGGAACACCATGGTAGCCATAGCTTGCATCAGGCTTCTACTTCTGGATCAACTAGTGTGGCCAGAAGGCAGTATTACACAAAAATTGTGGCAGTCCTGTTGCAGGAAGGGGGACCTCTTCCAGGACCTGAAACCGGGCTCTTGTCTAACACTCAGAAATGAATTGTCCAAGGAGACACATGCTGACAAAGCAAGAGATTTTATTGGGAAAGGGCACCCAGGCAGACAGCAGTAAGTTAAGGGAACCCAGGAGAACAGCTCTGCCGCTTGGCTTGCAGTCTGGGGTTTTATGGTGATGGGATTAGTTTCCAGTTGTCTTTAGTCAATCATTCTGATTCAGAGTCTTTCCTGGTGGTGCACACCTTGTTCAGCCAAGATGGATGCCAGCGAGAAGGATTCTGGGAGGTGGTCGAACAGGTGGTGTCTCCTTTTGACCTTTCCCAACTCTTCCAATTGGTGGTGGCTTATTAGTTCCGTGTTCCTTACCAGGACCTCCTTTGGTAAAACAACTCATGCAAATGATTACTATGGTGCCTGGCCAGGGTGGGCAGTTTGTCAGTGTGCTTCCCCTAACAGTCCCATGGAAATCTTATTTTGCTGATACCAGTGTAGAGAAAGGAGTTGTTGTTCCCAGTTTCTGCAGGGTGTGAATAGGCCACGCTGTCATAGAATAAAAGGTAGAACGCATACACCCTGTAGCAAGAGACAGAGATAAAGCACTATGATGTTCACAGAACTTCTGGCTGGAAAAAAATGGATAGGCTTCCATGAGTTCAAAGAAAGGACAGAATTTGGGCTTCTGAGCAAATGAGAAAGTAACTTTCTAGAAGTAGAGAGCAAGTTAGAAGCAGGGAGGTGGAAGCATATACAACATATACTGGGTATTTGAGCAATTTTATATTTTGATGGAAACTCACTTGTGGGAATGGCAAATTCTGAAGCCATGACTAAGAACCTTGAGTATCACACAAAGAAGTCTCAACATTATCCTTTGGGCTGTGAAGCACTCAGAAGGCTTTTGGGCAGGGTAGAGAAATGATAATAGCAATTTAGGAACACTAATCTGACAGTATGCTGTAAAATGAGTTGGAGAATGAACCAAAAGGTGAAATACCTTACCCTGCAAAAATGCTGTATAATCATCCATAGTACACAAATTAGGCCAAGAGTTCATACCTAAAAAACACTAAAGGGAGCTTATTAGAAATGCAGATGTCATTACCTGCCCCTTACAGATTTTGGTGTGTAAGTGTGAAGTGGGGCTTTGAGATTTGCTTTTTTTTTTTTTTAAAGCACCAGGTGAATGTGGCCAGAGAACACTGCTTTGAGAAATGCAGATCTTGGGATGCAATCTGGAGAATCAGTTTAGGATCTGAGTATGAAAGAGTCCTGGTTCATCCTTGCAACTTGCTCAGCTCAGAACCCTGGATTTCAGCCTTGGTTTTGGTGTAATATATCTGAAGTCAGAGCCAAAGCAGAAGGTTGAAGACATGAAGCCTTACTTCTCTCCCAAGTTTCTATGGGCTCTATTTCATGTGGTGCCATCTCTCTGTGGATAAGTCAACTGGAAATTTTACAGCATGACTCACCAAGGAATAGCACTGAGTTCTGTGGTTTTGGTGGGGAAGCAGTGCCAGAAAAGATTAATGTATTCTGTTTTAAGACTGAAGTGAGGTTATTTTATGTAGCTTCAAGATTCCTTCTCTTCTTGCAGTCTATGCAGATTCAAATTCAGTACAATTTAAATGACAAAGGGTGACTTGGGCTGTTTAACAAATGGGAGATTGATATTAATCATCAGGTTTTTGGAGCTTCACCCTGAACAGAGTGGGGAGTGATAAGTCCTCCTAGGAGTACTTCCACAGATGCACTGTATTAGTAGACTTTGCTTGGCTATTCTTTGTTCAATAATTAATTAGAAGTCTTTTCAAAAGTCTCCTTATGTCTCCTGAACTTGGAGCAATAAAATTTTTATCCTGTGCTGATAAATTCTAAGATTCATATTTAGATTGATTTAATATGTGTTCCAGTTAGTATGTGATATTTATTTTGTTTTTAATCTTATTGTTGTTCTTGTATGACAGTTTAAGATTAAAAGCTGCTAAGAGTCTGAATCTGTGCTAAGATTTTCTTTGCATCCTCTTCCTTTTCACCATTGTACCTTTCTTCGATCATTTTCTTTGTCAGCCCAGCTAGATGCCTAGGCTTTGAAGAGATGATTCATTCGTTTGGCTTAGGGTTTGTCAGGGTTACTTTCATGTTGCCAAAACCAGTGATCTTTCCCATGTATTCCTCTTATTTAGCCTTTCAACAGTATTCTATATAGTTGACCACTTCCTCTTTAAAACATATTGAGAATTTTTTTCTCTTAGCTTCCTTGAAACTGTATAACCAGTCATTTTTTTCTCAGCCTCTTTTCACTTTCATTTTTCTCTCCCTTGGCCTGCCCCTGAGCTCTGTCCTATTCTTTCATCCCTATTTAAAGCTCTCCCTGAGAAAAAATGAATCTAATGTCTTTAAAAGATGTATTTTATGCACTGGTGTTTGGAATTATATCTCCAGATTGATCTTATCACACTTGGATAGTCAATAAGCATCTCAGATTTAACATGTCTAGAGTGAAATTCTTTGTTCCTTCCCACTCCCATCTTCTTTCCTCAGACTTCCCAGATTTTAGTAGATGACATCACCGTCTACCCAGTTACTCAAGCCAAAAAGCTCAGAGTCCTTAATGTCTCACTTTTTATCACTCCCATCTGCACCCTACCATCAGAGCCTGGTAATTCTGCCACCATCATATCCTAAACTTGCCTTATTTCACCCACTTCTGTTACTGCCTCTCTCACCCAACCACGAGAGGTTCTTTAACTGGCCCACAAGCTTTCCTTCTTCATCTTCTAAACTCTAATATCCAGATAGCAGCTGGGGCCATCTAACCCACAAATCAGGTCTCTCTCCTACAAGAAACACTTCAGTGGCCTCCTGTTGCTATTAGAATTAGAAAACTTCTCTACAGTGTTTTCTCTGACTCGCTTGACCGTTGCCTTCAGGGGTCTCGCACCACGTGGCTCCCGCATTTCAGTCTTCCCTATGCTCTGCACCACTCCGGTCTTTCAGTTACTTGAACAGGCCATAGGTCTTCTGTACTAGGCGGATCCTCTTCCTGGAATTCTCTTCCCTTAGGTCTTTCTGTAGCAGCTCCCTATTTTCCCCAGTTTGGAGAAGATTTGGCTGTGTACCCAGTTTAAAGTGAAACACACACACACACACACACGCTTCTGCCATCACTCTTATTACTGTGCTATTTTTTTCATAACTTGCCACTATCTTATTTCACTTCTTTATTTATTTTCTTTTTTTAATTCCCACTAATAGAAATTAAGTTTCAAGAGGTCAAGAACCATGTCTTTCCAGTTCACTGATATAAAACAGTGCCTGGCTCATCACAAGCACTTAATACATTTTTTTTTTTAATGGATAAGTGGTTTTCTGATCTGTGAATGAGCTTAGCTCTAATGGTGCCTCCTGGTTTAGAAATAAGTTAGTGGAACGTATCCAAGGACATCTTTGGAAAAAAGAGACTCTGTTTGTAGAGGCCAGTGGAATTGGGGTCATGGCATGGGGTACTTTCCAGAAAGCACTGGATGACTCTAGAGAGTGATATGGAAACAAAGTGATGATCCAGCAATCTCACTTCTGGGTATATATCCAAAGGAAATAAAACCATTATCTTGAAGAGGTATCTTTACATGTACATAAATGTACATGTTCATTGCAGCATTATTCATACTAGACAAGATATGAAGACATCCTAAGTGTCCATGAGAGGATAAATGAATAAAGAAATATTGTACATACATGTTGTACATACAGATGTACAAAATATTATAATATAAACATGTACATATATGTGCACACCATAATTTCTTCATTCATTATGTGCATATATATATGCATACACACACAAAAGTATATTTATTATTTAGCTGTGAGAAAAAAAGAAATGTTACCATTTGCTGCAACATGATGGACCTTGAGGGCATTGTGCTAAGTGAAATAAGCCAAAGAAAGACAAATATTGTATGATATCTCTTACATGAAGAATTTAAAGAAAAAAGAATTTGTAGAAACAGAGAGTTTTAAAGTGGTTGCCATGTGCTGAAGGATTGAGTAAATAGGGAGATATTGGTAGAAGGGTTCACATCTTTACATGGAGAGGATCTCAAGAACTAATGTGTAACATGGTAAGTACAGTTAACAACACTGTATGTAAAACTGAAATTTGCTAAAAGAGGAGAACTTAAATGTTCTCACCAACTACCCCCCAAACTATCTATATATAGACAAATGTGTTAATAACTAGATGAGTAGAATCCTTTCACAATATGTATGCATTTCAAATCATCACATTGTACACTTAAAATATATTACAATTTTAATTGTCAATATACCTCAAAGCTAAAAATAATTTTTAATTAAAAAGATTATAGGGAAAATAAGGCTCAACTAAGTAGGTTTTTGCTCTAAAACATTCCGACTCTAATACTAACAATAAAACAAACTGATCAAAAAATAAGTAAATAAGAAGGTGATTCAACCAAAGCAAATAAAATAAGAAGGAACAGCCAAGGTTTCTTACAGATAGAGCACGGGGCTTTTGTGATAAGTAAGTGGACCAGCTGACTGAAACCTGGAAAAAATGGAAGAGTGTATATACAGGGATGGTAGGAATCTTTGGTGACAACCAAAACTCACCTTCCATATGTAGAGAGCCAGAGTAGGACTCTACGATATTGGTTCTCTCAAGGGATTACTGGGATGTTAAGACCATAGAGTCTTACTTAGTACAGAATCATATGAAATGTAGGGGTTAAAAAAATCTCCCTGAGAAGATAAAAAGAGCAATAGAGCCAAAGCTTCTGATTCCATTTGGAAGCTCTCTAATCTGATTCTTTGTCATCTATAACTAAAATCTTAGAGCGCTGTTTTACAAAGTTTAGAGTGGGTCAGAATCAACTGGGATGCTAGATTGAAAATAGAGCTTTCCCATCCTCTGTGAGATACTGATTTGGTAGTACTTGTATGGGTTTTGGCAAACTGTATTTTAGCAAGTATTCTCCAAATCAAACTAATACCACCTAGTGCAAGGTCAGTCATGGCTTGATAAACAGTGGTTTAGAGGAACCCACAGCTTTACCTATTCTCATGTAGCATTTAGACAAAGTTCAGTATTGTTTTGAGTGCTTGAAATTTTGCTTGGTATTTAATTGTTGGTTATTTAGACATAGTGAAACTCTATACATGTCTCTTTCTAAGAATTGGGTGTTTTAATTATTACAGTTATGCATACTCTGCTTTTTCTTTTTTGGTTGAGTCTTGAAAAATATGAGTTTCAGATAACTTATACATTATTTGAATGTATAGGATCTGACTTTAAATTATAACATTAGATGGGAAAAATGAGAAAGTATGTTAATTGAATATGTATTTTCTCTTATTAGTTTTAGTAGCCCCATATACAATTGCTTCTGTATGTATGCATGCCAAGTCACTTCAGCCGTGTCCGACTCTTTGCGACCCCATGGACTGTAGCCCACCAGGTTCCTCTGTCTGTGGGATTCTCCAGTCAAGAATACTGAGTGGGTTGCCATTTCCTACTCCACAATTGCTTCTACCTATGTGATATTCCTGAACTCTGGGAACAGAAATTCCACTGTTATTTGTGTAAGCAGTTCGTGTATGACCAAAAAACCTGAAGAAACTATTTAAATTGTAAACATGATTGCATTACCTAGAGAAAAATATTCTTAGATAAACTTAAAGCTTCCTTTTCAAGAGAATATTAAGCTAATTGGAATTTTTCTTAGTTTAAAAAAATGATTTCCAGAAATTGTTTCATTTTTTGCACTTTCTTTTTATATTTAGTTCAGAAACTGTTAAAACTTGGCTATTTTCCAAAACAAAAATTGATTAGAGTGTAGAAAGAATAATGGAGATAGACTAGTTGATTCAAGGAAAATTATATGTGTAAGAAGCACCAAATACAGAGTTTAGTGGGGGTATCCTGTGCATTATGGTTATTAATTTAAAGACAAGGGATGACTGACTGCTTACATAAACAGAGCAGTGCCTACCCTATGTCATATATATGTCATGTTCTCTACTGTTAGAGATTTTCTGAAGGTAAAGCACATCTGAGTAACCTTTGTATCTGTTCTCTTTGCCTAGCCCAAATCCTAACACTCACAGGGTTAATCCATGTCTGGATTAGACTAGTGCAGTTTAGAATACAATATGCAATCATAGTACTATGATTCACACCCTCTCATCCTTTTAATGATCAAAATTGTAACGATATAACCTACTGGGCTATAGTTACACTTGGGGTGATTGATTTGGGTTCATGTGGATATACTAGCTCTGAGGGTTGTCTTGATCCAACATAGCTACTCTTGCTATAATGATGAATAGACAAATTTCATGCCTCTTATTTCAATCATAAAAATGGGCTGGGGGCGGGCATATAAAAAACAAAGAAACCCTTAAGCAACATAATATAAGCCAGGTGTTCTTTTTCTCAGCTTGACTTAGTCTTGCTCATCCAATACCTCATGTTTCTCTCTATCACACATTTTTTTTTTTTTTTAACTCACAAGAATCTTGTAGTCAAAATAAAAAGAACTTGGGTTAGAAACTTTTTGCTTTAAGTTTGTGTCTCTTCGAAGGTCAGTTGCCTTTAATTAATTGCTGTGTTTTCTGGCTTGGAATGTTGATTATTTTCATCTGGAGCCCTAAAGACCCCTGGGGAGCTCCCAGGGTGACATCCCCTTGACTGACGAGTGCTGGTGAGGGGCTAAGAAATGTCTGCCTTGCAAACCTCAACCTGAGGATAATGAGTTCAGGCATTTCAGAAACCAACCAGCTTCTGAGAAAGGCACTTGGGTGGAATCCTGCTTATTTTTGAAATTTAAGAGCCTGAGGCTCACCTACTAAATTAAAGAGCTTTCAAACAAAAGCCTGGAGGAACCTGGAGTGGTGGTTGTTTCCATGTGCACAGGAATGGCCTTGCCATTCAACTGGATCTGAAGTGAAATCTAGAGATGAGGCCAAAGAAAAGATACTCAGGGATAGTTAAATTCACAGGAAGTTCTTATTAAAAAAACATGGTAAGATTTGGGGTAATAAAAATCTCCCCACATATACATAATTTTATTGTTCATACTTATTTTTAAAATTTCAAGGAGTGTTCTCTCACTGCCATGGACTAAATTGTGTCTTCCCAAAATCCATGTGTTAAAGCCTTAGCCCCTAATATGATTATATTTAGAAATAGAGCCTTCAGTGTGTAATTAGCTCTAGATAACATCTATGGGAGTTGGCTGGAGAAGGGAATGGCAACCCACTCCAGTATTCTTGCCTGGAGAATCCCTTGGACACAAGAGCCTGGCAGGCTACAGTCCACAGGGTCACAAAGAGTAGGACATGACTGAAGTGACTTAGCACATGTGGGAGTCAGAGCCTCATGAATGGATTAGTTCCCTTATAAGCAGAGGAAGACACACCAGCACCCTGTCTGCCCTGTGAGGACACTGCAAGAAAGCAGCCTTCTGCAAGCCAGGAAGAGAGCTCTTATTAGAACCTGACCAGGATGGCAACTCTGACTTCTGGCCTCCAGAACAGTGAGAAAGCACAGGTCAGCGGTTGAAGTCACCCACTCTATGTATTTTGTTATGGCAGCCTAAGCAGACTGATGCACTCCTATGATAATAATTAATTACAATGGGAATAGATTATTGGTTTACTGTTGTTGTTGTTTAGTTGCTAAGTTGTGTTTGACTCTTTGCGACCCCATGGACTGTAGCCTGCCAGACTCCTTCTCCATTGGATTTCCCAGACAAGAATGCTGGAGTGGGTTGCCATGCACTCCTCCAGGGGATCCTCCTGACCCAGGGATCGAACCTGTGTCTCCTGCATTGGCAGATGGGTTCTTTACCACTGAGCCTCCAGGAAAGCCCAGGTTTCTGCTTAGGAGGTGTGAATAAAATAATCTCATTGACATAAAATTTCCCTTAACCAATAGTGTACACAGGAGTGTAATTTTTTTGGTATATGATACTGTATCATTGTATTTGCAATTGGTAATTGTAGACTGAGGTTCTTTTCATTCGTTTTGAGTCCTTTGAACATTTTATAAAATACCTCAAGGCCAGTGTACAGGAAAACCAGCAGCCACATGTGTGATTTGATTTGGGGAACCCTGGAAGCTCCCAGGAACCAATAGATAGATGTGAAATGCCCAAGATTTGAGATTCATTCCTTTAGATTTAAGGCTTTTGTCTCTGGAAAACCCTCAGTCAAATGTTGGTATCCCTCAAAAAATAATGTATTGATACTTCATTAATATTTTTCTCAGCATAGAGTAATCTTTGAGGTGGCAAGTTTTATTTTAGGAAGGATGGTTAAGACTCTGAATAAGAAGAGATAAGAATAAGGAGATGGGTCAGAACATGTCCACAAAGGTGGGGTGTTAGAGGCCAGAGCACCCATGGGAGAGCTCAGGTGACAAAGGAAGACCCCATTGTCTCTGAGTGACTGGAATACGGCATTCTCTGCTCTGTGGCTCAGACAGTTTTCCTTCTCTCTGCCCCTCCTTTATAGTTTGAATATTCTCCAATCACTGCCTTTGTGTTGTTTTAATCCTAGCTCTCATCTTCCAGATACTTATATGACCCTTAAAACTGTGCTCACCTCCAGTCCCCTTTCTGTCACTTAGGCTTTTTGCTGAAATGAATGGTTTTCATCTTTTCTTCTCTTTACCCCAATAAGAAATTACCCAAAGTACAATGATAGCAAAGAGCCTTACTGGGCTTAGTTGCTCAGGCATGGCCAACTCTTTGTGACCCCCTGGACTGTAGCCCGCCAGGCTCCCCTGTCCATGGGGATTCTCCAATCAAGAACCCTGAGTGGGTTGGCATGCCCTCCTCCAGGAGATCTTTCTAACCCAAGGATGAAACCTAGGTCTCCCACATTGCAAATGGATTCTTTACTGTCTGAGCCACCAGGGAAGCCTCAAAATACTGGAATGGGTAGCCTATCCCTTCTTCAGGGGGTCTTCCTGACCCAGGAATTGAACTAGGGTCTCCCGCATTGCACGTGGATTCTTTACCAGCTGAGCTACCAGGAAAGCCCAAAGAACCTTAAGTCTGAACCAAAGCAACAAATATAATAGATACTCACAGATAAGGATTTGTGATCAGGCTTTGCTATTGGAAAAGAAAAGGCAATTTTTAAAATGTGTCAATTATGTTCTTAAAATATTATCTAAAGATTATAGAAATCTGTCTGCTAGGCAGAATCCCTTAATTATTTTTTTCCAAAGATACTTTTGCCTTCTCTGTATCCCTTTACTCTCATCACTGTGAATATTTCATGCACCTTGACATGCCTAGATGATTTTGATGTAATTCTGCCTTGTATTAATTTTTTACACTATACTTAAGTGCACTGATGCCTACATACGCCTTAAAAAAACTGAGGAATAAATGCAAGATTCTTGCTTTATGCTCCCCATGAAAACTGAAGCTAAAATCAAGTTAAATACTATAAATAGCAAGCTGCTTCAACTGTTAGCCTGTGTAATTAAAGAAAATAGAAAAATACAGAAAAGTCTATATCTAAGATGACTTTTATCTTTGGGTTCATCACTGCTGCTTAGATGATTGTTTTTTTGAAGGAGAGTGTCTTTTGTGATTAAGTCACTTGTCAGATTTGCATTGATATGCAAAGTCTCATTTTATATCTCGAGAAGCTCCACCATCTGTTACTAAAATTCTTCCAGCAGGAAGTTCAAGAGAATAGCGTTTGTAAGGTAAAAATACATCAGCCATAGCTAGAGCTTCAAACAATTGTTTATAATTAAGAAGTAGAATTCAGAGTAAATGTGGATCGAGTGTTGTTGATAAGAATGAGATGAAGAATAATACTGGAAGGTTGAGACAAGATGTGAAAATGCTGAAGGACAGGAAGTATATTTACATTTCTTTTTGGAAAAATTTCAGAAAAGTCTCAGTCTTATTTTGTACTTTCAGAAGATGGTTCAAATTTAGTGTTTGTCTTAATTTGTCTTTTTTTTTTTTTCATTCAATACGTACTTACTGGATCCAACAGTGAATAAAAAATAAAGAATATGCACGGGCACACAGGTGCACTCAAATGCACGATTGAGTGCCATTATTCACTTCATGCCCTTAAAGTCTCATATAAGTAATACAGGATGTAGCTGAAATCTACTTTTAAGTATATAAATTTCAAATGCTGAAATAAAAACATTTATGTTAAACATGGAGAAGAACAGTGAAATAATTGAATATCCCAAATGATGTTATATAAATAATGTGGTAACATGAATATTTAGATATTAAATATTTGGGTATTTAAACACTTAGGTAATTTAGAAAATATCCCTTGAATAGAGCATAACCAGTTTACAAAGGTGGAATGTAGTCAATGGATCAAGGCATGTGGGATTATTAAATTGAAGAGACAATAGTAAAGGATTAAAAAGACTTGGTAGACTGGAGTTGCTTGCTATAGTTCTTAGAATCCCAAAAGTATGACTTATGATTTGAAATTAGTCATAGAGACTAAAAAGGTCATTTTTGATTCATTGAGGTTTGTTGGCCTCAAAGTAAGATGTATTTATTCCATGCTGAGTTAGACTGTATATGTGGCAGTGTACAGGTAATGAGTTCAAAGAGATTATGTAGTGGAAAGATGGCTCAAAGGATGATTATATGTGAAACAATCCAGTGGAAAAATTACAAATAACCCTTCATATACCTCTATTTCTTGGTGGTGATTTTGAGAAAAACAACAGAAAGTTTCAAGAGGGAATAGAAGAGTTGCTAAGCATATTTGTGAAATAATTCTTCTAGGAGCTTTGGTTTTGATTGTTAAATGACAGCATGATCAAAACTTTGCATTATCTATATGTTTATTCTCTTAATAGTAGTGAAACATTTCTCTCAATCCCTCTTAAAAATAGGTTTTTCATGTTTATGTGTCCCTGTACATGTTTGAACACAAGCACACCCATTGTACTCTATTCACTCCAATTTATATACCATCTTGTTGAACCCCTTCCTACTATCAAGATTTTTTTACAAAAATCATTGAATGTTGGTATGTTCTTCACTGTCACAGGTATAATACAGAACTATGAGAGACAGTTTTGAAACCTGGAGAAAATCTTTTAAATTTTTTATTTTGTCTTAACATAACTAATTATGTCTGTCGTGTCCTAATATAACTCATCCTAACATAGTTATCATTTACTGAGCATGTGTTATATATATGTGGAAGAATGTATTACTGTTTCCATTATGCATTCTCCCACCTTCATAAACCATAAGAAGTTTATGCATCCTTGCTTTTTTCCATATGGGGTGAGAATACTTCAGTTCTTCCTGTGAGAAGAGTGTAATTTGCCACCCCACTAATACCAGGCCTTCAGCGTGACTTGCTTCGGTCAGCAGAGTATATGTGAAAGTGATGTACGCCATGACCAAGCAAATATTTTAAAAGCTACATAGGTGGCTCCTCCACTGCTCTTTTTCCTGGGCCATTAATGACAGACATGTCCAGATGGGAGCTGTTCTTTCAGTCTCAGAAAAAGGTGCCTGAAGCAGAGCAAAGCTGACCTACACTGACACATAGCCAACATGTAAAGTGGGCAGTGTCTGTGGAAAGGAGAAATAATCCTACGTTACGATAAGCCCCTGAGATTTGGAGGTTTTTGTTAAGAACCTCAGAAGGTTGAAATTTCACCCTACTTTCAAGCTAATAGATTAGCCAGTTTAGAGTCATGGACACTGCCAGAGGACTTGACGCTCCTGATTCAGCGACAAAGGACAGTTTAATATTCAAAGCCATATGAAGAGCCAGAATATCAGATTTTGTGCTGTTGCCTGAGCCCCAGTTTCCACCGGGTGATGTGAAAGTGGCCCAGGCGACAAGCACAAACTTTGTGTACTGTGTTACAGGAGAAGAGCCCTGAATCTGAATCATTTGTAAGAGGAGGAAGTATGGCAGCCAAGGTTTCTGAGGGAGCTATCTCTGTCTTCTAAGGCTGTCAGCAAACCTGCCCATTGTCAGAGAGGGGGATGTTATCTTCATCTTCTAAGGCTGTTTACTATACAAACATCCTTGAAAGATAGTCTGGAGCAAAGACAGTCTGTGCCTCTGCTTACAAGATAGGCAATAATGCAAGAGACCTATGCAGAATTATCTCCCAATACTTCTTATTTCAGTATAATCCAGCAAAAGCCACCAAATACACTGTGTGTTATGCACTACCTTTTATTATTTCATATCTAATCATACCTCTAATTTTTTGAGTTATCATACGAATGACAATAATTTATTGTGAAGTGAAGTTTGCTCAGTCATGTCCGACTCTTTGCGAACCCATGGACCGTACAGTCCATGGAATTCTCCAGGCCAGAATACTGGAATGGGTAGCTGTTCCCTTCTCCAGGGGATCTTCCCAACCCAGGGATCAAACCCAGGTCTCCTACATTGCAGGCAGATTCTTTACCAGGTGAGCCACCAAGGAGGCCCAATAATTTATTGAGTGTTGATTATATACATGCACTGCACAGTACTAGGGACTCAAACATACATAACTACTCTCTGCAAGGCAGTTATTAGTATTTAGTTTATAATAGAAAAACTAAACTGCCAAGAAGTCAAATAGTTTGCCCAAGGTGATATTAATCTGAGAAGCTAAGATTCAAACTCAAGTGTTTTAGACACCAAAACCTATGTCCCTAAGCCACTCCTTTCACTAGTTATTTTAAATTAGATAAATATGCTTCTAGTTCACTATGATAAAAAAAAAATCAGCAAATAATGAGTCAAGAAAAAATTCTTGTCATAGCTGTTATCTATCCATTCATCAATAAATACTCGGTCGATGTGAATATTTAGCCATTTATGAATCCACCCAACTGGATTGTCATCCATCTCTCAGAGTTCCATTTTGCCTTTAAGAGACTGTGAGGGGCCAAGCCACTCAACCTAGCCATGGAATAATTCTATCACAAAAGAAGATATGAATTAGATTGGCATGTGTTTCTGTGTCTTTTTCTAATTAAACAAAGTTGGTCCTTTAAATCATTGCTTTCTTTTCTAATGGGATGTATATACACTCAGTTTCTGTAACCTACATTTTCATATCTGTTATGTATTTTGTTAAATTAAATTTGGGTTTTTGAAAGTGGCTTAGAATTGAGAAAATCCACTTGAAACAGTACTGCTGCTGATTTAGGATACATGACAAAGAAACAAAAGAATGGGCATTTAGCATAGTCCTGTAACAATCTAGGAATCTATTTGAGAACAAAATAACCCTCCAAGTGAGTGCACATGTATATCCTTCCGATGTGTTTGTATATGGCATACCAAAAGGCCTGATTCATACAAGTTCATGTAATCTGGGCTGCTTTGGGGGAAATTTTATATTTTGATATATATGAAGCATATCAGCCAAATGCTGAGCTGGGAGGCAGACAAGGCAGAAGTGGTATCTGCCTTCAGAGAGTTTGCAGCCAACAGAGGGCAAGATTCATTCATAAATAATCGCATAGATAAATATAAAATGATAACTATAATAAATGCTAGGAAATAAAACCCACATCATACAAAATAACTTATAAAAGAAAGAGCTAGTCTATGTAGGGAATGTAATAAGGTTCTATTTTTAAAAATTATTGTCCGCAGGTAAAGAGGATTAGATACAGCAAGTGTGCCACAGATAGACATTTCCCCCCCAACAGAAATCTGCATTTCAGAAAATCATCAATTTGAGTAAACATCATCACAATTTTTCTGCAATGAGTAGCAGACGAGTTTTTTCTAGCACCTCTAGCACTAATCTGAACCTGTAAACCAGAAGCTACAGACTTGTATTCTGTTGAATGGTGTTGCAACAGCAAGTATATGTTGAGCACAGAGAACTATTCCAGCCCTCAAGGAGCTTTCATTCTAACAGGAAGGTAGAGGAAATGACACAGGTAGATAAGAAGAACAGACAAAATGTTAACATGCCAAAGTGACTTGATGGATGAGTTTCCCCCTTTTAAGGAAAGGCATGATATCAGTTTTCTTTCCTTTTTTATGGTTTCAGAAGGCTAGAATCAGATCCACTTTTTTCCTTTTCTCTGTATTTTTCCCCCAGTCTGAATGCTATCTTACTTTCATGCATGCTGCTGCTAAGTCGCTTCAGTTGTGTCCGACTCTGTGCGACCCCATAGACGGCAGCCCACGAGGCTCCCCCGTCCCTGGGATTCTCCAGGCAAGAACACTGGAGTGGGTTGCCATTTCCTTCTCCAATGCATGAAAGTGAAAAGTGAAAGTGAAGATGCTCAGTCGTATCAGACTCTTAGCGACCCCATGGACTGCAGCCTACCAGGCTCCTCCATCCATGTGATTTTCTAGGCAAGAGTACTGGAGTGGGGTGCCATTGCCTTCTCCACTTTCTTGCATAATTCTTGCTTAATCCCAAAGAGTAAGGATATAGAACAAACTATCACGTTAGTCAATTAGGAAGAATAGATCAAAATGATCATATTCTCCTGAAAAGAAGTCAGTGTTTGCCATTATTTTGCATTATTATTCAGTACATTTACAGAATTATTCTTTTCTGGAAAGCAGACTATGTAAAAGAAATTCATGTGTTTAGAAAGCAGAGTTCTTTATACGTGCTGGAATAATGGGTAAGATTTAGTGATTTTTGAGAATCCAAAGTGAGGTTTTTCTTTCTCTATTGAACTTTACTTTAAAAGTCTACTTTTCTGAAGAAATTCCTTCCCCCACCTAGGGTGTGCAGGTAGATTAAAATCCATATATATATATATATATATATATATATACACACACACACACATACATACATGCATGTGTTTGTGTATATGAATGTGTAATATATGTTGTTTCAACACCTATTCAAAAATTTTTTAAGAAGATATATGGTCTTCTGGAGATATTTAAAAATTCTAAAATATAAGTTAATACTCAAATTTATTACATTAAAAACATTTTAGAAATAAATCACGCTGGTCATGTGGATATAATTTTTGTAATCTCTGTGTGAGTGTTCAATCATGTCCAACTCTGCGAACCGATGGACTGTGGCCCGCCAGTCTTCTCTCTCCATGAAATTTTCCAAGCAAGAATACTGTAATGGGTTTCCATTTCCTTTTCCAGGGGATCTTCTTGACTCAGGGATCAAACCCATGTCTCTTGGATCTCCTACATTGGCAGGTGGATTCTTTGCCACTGGGAAGCCCATATAATAATGTTAATTTGAATTAATAATCAGTTTTCTTGTCTTCTGAATCTGCTGTCGACATTTGGATACTACAGTAAATACTTATATTTTCATATTATATTACTTTGGTCATTATATTAATTTTTTAAATTAGAAATATGCTTACTGTTGGTCAACCTCTTTAGAATTAGTTGAGGAATAAGAAATGTATATTTCTGATTTATTTTTTCTTTCTGACCTATGGTTAATGCACAGGCTTTTGGTGACATTTGAATTGTACTTTCAGATTATCAACAGTCAAGCTCCAAGTTTTTGTGTATAAACCCCTCCTAATTTTTTAAAAATCATTTTTTTCTGCTTAATGAAAATCACCAAAATGTGTTTTAATGGTGGAAGTACATTTGATTTCCTCCTATTGGTGGTTACTAAATTATCCAAAATGATTTTACTCATCTGTTTTCTCTTTCTCTTGGAGTAGACCCTTTTCTTGTCAATCATAAAACCATTAGTAGTGCAGCCTAAAACAATTTTTTGATGTTAGTCATTCATTTTTTCTCTTGGCTTTGAGATAAAACAAATCTCTTCAAATAATTTGTAAACTTTTTGTAATCAGAAAATATTGGTATCAGTATCTATGCATACTTGATGGATTCATTATATATGCTTTTATCCCTTAATATTATTTGAATGATTACATGCAAGTATGTCTATTTGAGCTTTCAAAATTGAAAGCAGTACTCTGATTTTTTTTTTAACATGCAAGGAAATTTAGTTAACCTCTGTTTTAGTTTTATTAGGTTTTCTTTTATTTTTCCAAAATGACTTTGAGAAATGCCAAGGATGTAGTAAGTAAAGTTGCTCAGTCGTGTCCAACTCTTTACGACCCCATGGACTATAACCTACGACGTTCCTCCATCCATGGAATTTTCCAGGCAAGAGTACTGGAGTGGGTTGCCATTTCCTTCTCCAGGGAATCTTCCCGACCCAGGGATCAAACTCGGGTCTCCCTCATTGCAAGCAGATGCTTCTACCCTCTGAGCCATAGTCCAGGAGGATGTATGAGTTCACTTACCAAATATGTTTGAAAGAGAGCATGTTATGATTTTGGAGCTGTTGATGACAGATGTAAAGGCAGGTACTATAAATGTAATCTCTATATTAGTGAATTGTCAGCACAGTTGTAGCATCAGTGAGAGAATACATTATTTTTCCCCATTTTTATAAGAAATGATACCACCCCTGATCCAGTTTCAAGAATCTGAGAGCCACGCTTCTGATGACGCAGTACCTTAGTGACAGACATGATTTCAGGTAACAAGAAACTTTTTTCTTTGGCTTCCAGGAAGTGCGTTTTTCAAATCTGTGTGTCTGTCAACCTTAAAATGGCCAATAAGAAATACTACCTTCAACTTGGCATTGCGTTTTAACTAATCTCAGGGAATCCAAGAACATACTATATAGGTAGAGTCTCTCTATAGAAGATAAGTAATTAATATACTTTAATGTATTTATATTAATTAATTACTATTAGTATTTACTATCAACTTATGTCTCTAGTCATAGCATATTCAAATGACTGGAATATTTTAGAAATAGGGAAAGTGGAAATGTATTTATAAATTAAGTGTTTTAATTCTCTTATATTTTCCTTTATTCCCCAATCCAGTTTATTTACTTTGCTTATTCTATAAAATAGAACATGGTGCTGCCCAGCAGTTGATTTTTTTATTCTGCCCAACCTAAACGTTGATGTGAACTCTACTTAATCAGTTTGAACAGACTAAATGTTGATTATAAAAAAGGCAGAAATAAACAGTGATTTATGTTGCGGATTAGTTTGTACATCCCTCATATTAATATTTTAGGCTAAATATATAACAGCCAGTTAAGTTCATGGTAGATAAGATCAAGTAATAAGTTTATAATGCATAATTCTATATGATTATGAAGAATAGTCTCTAATAACTTGGATACTAAGCTTAGTCTAAGTTTCAAACTGAAAAACTATGCCCCTGGTAAAGGAGATGGTTAAGATTTTATTTTCATTAAATTTTACTCCTAAAATACCTATTTTTAGTAGAGTTTATTTTTTAGAGCAGTTTTAGGTTTACTGCAAAATTGAGCAGAAAGTACAGACATTTGCTTTATATTCCCTGTCCGCATATACACACAGCCTCCCTCACTATCAAAATCCTATACCAGAGTAGTACATTTGCTACAATCAATGAACACATGTTATATCATTGTCACAAAAGTCCATATTTTACACATTAGGGTGCACTTCCTGGTGTTGTACATTCATTCTATGGGTTTAAATGTATCATAGCATGTATTTACCATTATAGCATCACACTGCCCTAAAAATCTTTTGTGCTTTACCAAATTGATCTCTCACTCCTCCCTAACCTCTGACAAGCACAGTTCTTCTTCATGGTTTTGCCTTCTCTACAATGTTTTATGGCAACCCACTCCAGTGTTCTTGCCTGCAGAATCCCAGGAATGGCGGAGCCTGGTGAGCTGCTGTCTATGGGGTCACACAAAGTCAGACACAACTGAAGCAACTTGCTGCAGCAGCAACAGCAACAGAATGTTATATAGTTGAAATCATACAGTGTGGAACCTTTTTAGATGAACTTCGTTCACTTAGTAATATGCATTTTTCTTTCATGCTATGGTTTAATAGGTCCTTTCTTTTTAACACTAAATAAAATTCCATTTCTAGAGGTACTACCATGAATCCATTCACTTGGTGAGGGACATCCTGGTTGCTTCTGAGTTTTGGTGATTATGAATAAGCTGCTATAAACATCTATGTGCAGGTTTTTGTGGGGAAACAAGTTTTCAACTCATTTGAAAAAATACCTGCCGGGGTCCAGCCCCGACTGATCCAGGGAGTTCGAAGGGGAGACGGCGTTGGTGATTAGTTTAAACATTCATAAAAGATATAAAGAGTAATAGAATGAGGATAGCTCAGTAGGAAAATTCAGCGGAGAAAAGAGGCAGAGTAACTTGGTTTACGCAGAAAATCAATATAACCTGTGACATCAGGTTAGCTCTGACCACGGAGGCCTCAGGCACCCTCTCGAATAGCAGAAGGTGCCCAACCTTAAGCACCTTCTCGAGTGGGTCTTAGAAGCCCAAGCAAATAAATGGTCGCATAGGACCTCCGCGCTCCAGATGGAGACTCAGCCAGAATGTGAAAGAAAGAATAACATGGGGAGACCAAGCTTCGGTGAGCAAGGCCCGTAGCTTTATTTTCAACAGGGGCTTTTATACCATAAGTTGCACATAGAGGATAATAGGGGGTGTGAAATCATGCAAAGTCAGCAGTCTTTGATCCTTATCGAAACCGGGGGTTTCTTTTCTGCAAATTTATCGTATACAAATGGTTTAGGTGATTTACATCATCTTCTGGCCAGAAGGCCTATTAACATTTTATGACTCTTGACAAAGGTTTGTCAACCGTAAGACTTATTTTCTCTAAGAGTAATTATTTTAAGGTTTGGTGCCATCCTCCGAAGGTGTTAGATAAAGTTGCATTCCTATAGGGCAGAGGTGCAGTGGGTTTACAACAAAGGAAAGAATTTATTACCGTAACGGTCTAAAGTTGCTAACACTAAGGCCACTACTTATTTTTTCTACATACCAACTATATTAATTAATACACATTCAAGGATACAATACAGGGGATGTGGAAACTTGGCAGCAAGCATTGGCTCATCAATGAAATCTTTTACTAGTTTTATTCTGACAGTTTCTAACTCTCTGAGAGGCTCTAAGCTATTTGAATATCATAAGCTCCCATGCCTCTCACGGCTGGGAGACTGTAAACAATCGTAGGAGTCCGGGTAAACTTGTCAGGCGAGTTAGAGAGCTATCTGAGGGGGTTGGATTTAAACAAGAGAAGAGATGGGAATACCAGACCACCTGATCTGTATGAGAGATCCTATTACTCCATGTCCTGTCCTGCATTTGGTGTTGTCAGTGTTCCAGATTTTGGCTACTCTAATAGGTGTCTAGTGGTATCCCATTGTCTTGATTTGTAATTCCCTAAGGATCATTGAACCGGAGAAGGCAATGGCAACCCACTCCAGTACTATTGCCTTGAAAAATCCAATGGACGGAGGAGGCTGGTAGGCTGCAGTCCATTCGGTAACTAAGAGTCGGACATGACTGAACGACTTCACTTTCACTTTTCACTTTCATGCATTGGAGAAGGAAATGGCAACCCACTCCAGTGTTCTTGCCTGGAGAATTCTAGGGACAGGGGAGTCTGGTAGGCTGCCGTTTATGGGGTCGCACAGAGTTGGACATGACTGAAGCAACTTAGCAGCAGCAGCAGCAGCAAGGACAATTGAAAAAGCAAGAGAGTTCCAGAAAAATATCTATTTCTGCTTTATTGACTATGCCAAAGCCTTTGACTGTGTGGATCACAATAAACTGTGGAAAATTCTGAGAGATGAGAATACCAGACAACCTGACCTGCCTCTTGAGAAACTGGTATGCAGGTCAGGAAGCAACAGTTAGAACTGGGCATGGAACAACAGACTGGTTCCAAATAGGAAAAGGAGGACATCAAGGCTGTATATTGTCACCCTGCTTATTTAACTTATATGCAGAATACATCATGAGAAACGCTGGGCTGGATGAAGCACAAGCTGGAATCAAGATTGCCGGGGGTAATATCAATAACCTCAGATATTCAGATGACACCACCCTTATGGCAGAAAGTGAAGAAGAAATAAAGAGCCTCTTGATGAAAGTGAAAGAGGAGAGTGAAAAAGTTGGCTTAAAGCTCAACATTCAATAAACTAAGATCATGGCATCTGGTCCCATCACTTCATGGCAAATAGATAGGGAAACAGTGGAAACAGTGTCAGACTTTATTTTTCTGGGCTCCAAGATTGCTACAGATGATAATTGCAGCCATGAAATTAAAAGATGCTTACTCCTTGGAAGGAAAGTTATGGCCAGCCTAGACAGCACATTAAAAAGCAGAGACATTATTTTGCCAATAAAGGTCCATCGAGTCAAGGCTATGGTTTTTCCTGTGGTCATGTATGGATGTGAGAGTTGGACTATAAAGAAAGTTGAGCACCAAAGAATTGATGCTTTTGAACTGTGGCATTGGAGAAGACTCTTGAGAGTCCCTTGGACTGCAAGGAGATCCAACCAGTCCATCCTACTGGAGATCAGTCCTGGGTGTTCATTGGAAGGACTGATGCTGAAGCTGAAACTCCAATACTTTGGCCACCTGATGTGAAGAGCTGACTTATTTGAAAAGACCGTGATGCTGGGAAAGATTGAGGGCAGGAGGAGAAAGGGATGACAGAGGATGAGATGGTTGGATGGCAACACCAACTTGATGTACATGGGTTTGGGTGAACTCTGGGAGTTGGTGATGGGCAGGGAGGCTTGACGTGCTGCGGTTCATGGGGTCACAAAGCGTTGGACATGACTGAGTGATTGAACTGAACTGAACTGAAAGTGATATATGATGTGGAGCTTATATTCATATGCATCTTTGCCATCTATGTGTCTTCATTGAGAAGTGAGGTCTTTTTCCCTTTTTAAAAATTGGGTTATTTGTTTTCTTGTTGTTGAGCTTTAATCTTATTTTTTGTATTTTGGATAATAGTCCTTTATAAGATATGTGTTTTGTGCCTATTTTCTCTTAGTCTGTGATTTGTCTTCTCACTCTCTTGACAGTCCCCCCCCCCCCGCCCCGCATAGAGCAGAAGTTTAATCATCTTATCAGTGATTTATTTCTTTCACGGACTATGGCCTTTATATTATATCAAAAATTCCTCACTCTACCTAAGGCCATCTAGATTTTCTTTTATGATATCCTCAAGGAGTTTGATAGTTGTGTGTTTTATATGTAGGTCTCTGGTCCATTTTTAGGTGATTTTTGGGAAGAGTGTAGGGTCTGAGTGTAGGTTCACCTTAAGCAAATGGATATCCAGTTGTTCTGGGCTTCCCTGGGGGCTCAGACAGCAAAAGATCCACCAGCAAGGCAGGAGACCTAGCTTCGATCCCTGATTTGGGAAGATCCCCTAAGAAGGGAACGGCTACCCACTCCAGTGTTTTTGCCTGGAGAATTCCATGGACAGAGGAGCCTGGTGGACTACAGTCCATGGGGTTGCAGAGTTGGACATGACTGAGTGACTAACATTTTCATTTTTTCTGTGTGTCAAAGATACGAGGCTGCCATAGTTAAAGACTGAAAAGAGACTGTCTTTGGAAAGCCCTAAATTCTCTAATACTACAGTTCTTTCAAATAAAAGCCTTTAAAAAAGACCTTGAAATTCTCAGAATTTTGATGAGTACTCTCAGTTTTATTATGAAATTGTCACTGTGGTCCAAAGAATTCTACATTTATCTTTTACATTAATCAAAGGAAGTAACCCACTAGTCATTTCCAGTTAAATGAAAAAGAAACAATAAAAGAAAAGAACATCAGTCAGTTGTTCATGTGTTGTGAACTAACTATACAAAATGATTGATCTAATGATCTTGCTGCTGCTGAGTCACTTCAGTCATGTCCGACTCTGTGTGACCCCATAGACAGCAGCCCACCAGGCCCCGCCATCCCTGGGATTCTCCAGGCAAGAACACTGGAGTGGGTTGCCATTTCCTTCTCCAATGCATGAAAGTGAAAGTGAAGTCGCTCAGTCGTGTCTGACCCTCAGCGATCCCATGGACTACAGCCTTCCAGGCTCCTCCATCTATGGGATTTTCCAGGCAAGAGTACTGGAGTGGGATGCCATTGCCTTCTCTGCTAATGATCTTAAATATGATCAAAAAGCAGAAATTAGTGATTTCTTAGTTTTCTCAAATTGGTATAGGCTTCTAGCAGGTTTATTCCAGTTAATCTTGTAGGTTCTAGGTATTTCTAAGACATAAAGCTGAATTCTTAATCATGAGTTTGGGTTGGTCATGGACCATAGATTTCAAACTGGTTAATAGTTGGTTTTCATTCTCTCCGCCTCTGCTATTCCAAAGAATTTTATTTATTCTAAAATGTTCCAAAAACTTTAGTTTGGAAGCAATAATCATCTCCCTGGAGTTCTTAGGAACTAAGAACTAAGAACTTAGGAACTAACTTAGGAACTGACTTAGTTCTTAGGAACTAAGTTCTTAGGCATCTAAGGATGCCTTGTGACTAATCTAGACCTACATTTTTGTACAGATAAATGTTTGGAGAAAAATAGTATAAAGCCATCCCCAAATGTATACCAATGAATATTCTAAATCAAAGAGGATAAAAATTTAAAAAGCATTATAATTTTTGAGATTTTTTTCATACCTGTCTTTTTCGAAGAGAACTTTGGGAGTGTTTTTCTTTTAAACCTAAAAAATATTACAGATGTCATTGAAAAGGAACAGAGAAGAAAAGGGAGGAAGCAATACTTATTGCTGTGAAGATGAGTGTGATAGGTGCAGTTAAGCATCAGTTTGGTGGTGAGCTTCCTGGAAGCCCAGGAGAAAAGAGAGATACTATAGGTAACATAGTTTTTATAGTCAGGAAAATGAATTCATCCCATTTCTTATAAAGAGAGTTGACCATGAGTGATGTTAGCAGTGTCCTTCTTAACATTTTTTATGGCAAAGGGTGTAGCAGAAATCACATAACTCTTTGTGATCATTATCAAAATAAAAAAATGATGCCATAACTTCAAAACACTTATAAATCAAATTTTTCATACAGTGAAGTTGTCATTCATCGCTACAGAGATTTAATCAACCCAAAGACAGAAGAACCTTGAGTACCCTGAGGACTGACTAGATTCTGAATCCCATAGGCTGGTTGTTTTCAATTTGGGTATCCATTAGAGTCAAATACAGTTCTGGTTAAAAATATAGGTTTTTTGACTCTATTCCTGGTATGTCTGATTTAGGCAGTACATGATGAGATCCAGGCATACCTTTTTAACAGGTACCTGATAGGATTCTACTGCAACTGGTCTAGCCCTTGCAAACCACTCACTTGGACTCTCTTTATCGGATTTCTTTTATGTGAGTTAAAATTTTTATAGGAATTGGGTAACAATTTTCTCAGTGTTATACTATCTGAAGACAGCCTAGATGGCAGGTATTCTATAGCACTGATTAAAGGCAGGTCTACAAGGGATCAAACAGATGGTAGGGCTTTCATTCTATTACAAGAATTACAGAGTGAGACGGGTACCCTAGGCTGGACAGACCAGCTACCCAGAGGTTTCTTACAGTTAAGGCTGGGTTTTCTGCAAGAAACAATTGTGAGTTTGCTCTGGCATTTGGGTCACTGATGAATTCAAATGTCAAATTACAACAAGTCAGAGATGGTTTTTATTTAGAAATCTTTGAAGAAAGTGTTACCTATATCATACCATATCTATCCAAAAAGCCTTAATATGACCCTGTACAGGTCTCCAGATATGTCTGCCAGGATGAGTGAGAGGCTAAATGTTCCTCAGACAATTGAACACATTGACCTGTTACATGATGCGATTTAATATGGATCAGATGAATGTCTGCCAGAGGCAGTGGTTTTTGTTATATCAAGGTTAATGATGAGTCATTCTTGCAACAGCTGGCAGATCCCAGAATTCCTTGTCTCTTAAGACCACTCCTGTTTAATGAGCGTCATGCATTTCATCAGCATTTAGGAGGCCTATAATATTGAGAGTTTTTACTTTTTTATTATTAATGTAAAACCCCTGGTCTGAACCTCTATTGATTAACTGGCAACAGTCCAAGCATATCTTCATGTAAATGTTCATTTAACATATGTATTATTTTTTATACCAGAAAGAAAGAAAATGGACATTCTCCCTTTTCCAAATCAATGTCTCTTAAGTAGAGGACTGATTTGACATGTCAGGTCTTGCTGGCTGTTCAAGACCCATGTAATTTTTGGTCTTTTACAAGAAAATACTCTGATTTTTCCTTTGCATAAATTTGCAGCAGATAAAATAAAGTCACTTTCACTGTACATCAGCAGGCTTATGGATGGCTGCTTCTGTCTTGCATTAATTTTTAGATGGCATGTTCTAGGTGATTGGTTTCCCTTCTAGAAATTAGCATCATTTTTCTACCTGTCTTGACAATAGCATCACTCTGCCTTTAAGTAAATGTACTTATAACCTTTCAAAATCTTTACATGCTTTTTAGCTGAGAACTAAAGAGAAAGAAAAAACAAAAACAAAAACTTGACACAAAAAGTACTCTTACCGTTAAAAGGTAGAGTCCCTTAGGTTGCTTTACCTTACAATCTCACTTTAACAAACTTGATGATGAGTGTTTTCAAGTAGTAGTTTTGATGCAGTTCTCACTGTTTTGTTTTGTTTTGTTTAACTGAAATTTCTATAAATTTGGTAGCTTTGGAAGAAGGCACATTTAATCAGAAGAATGGTCGCTGTAGTAAATAAGTGGCTCAAAACTTAAAAGAGTTATGTGGCAAAAGAAAATTGAGACTTTACATATTGTCAAAACTTTTTCTAAAACTTTAGGAAATAATGTAGCTTATAATAAACACAGTTATCCATTGATGGGTTTATCATATTATTTTATGAGCATTGAGTTGATTGATTAGTTAATGCTCCCATAATTGAATGCTCCCATAATTTGTAAAGAAAGTGCCCATATATAAATTAAAATGTAGATTGACAAGTGCATGTCTAATTTTAACTTTAAGAAGTGGCATATCTAATTGTACTATAATGGTCAAATAAAGGTGGGATGTTTGTCAAGGAAACTTGGAGAAGAGTGTTGGCAGAGTTTTGGAAGAAAGAAGAGGGACAAATTTGGACTGGGAAAATAGAAATATCATTCAAGTTGAGTAAATCGACAGATGGCTAAAGATACTAGGGATACCAAATGTTCCCTTTAGGATCATGAAGAATTATCTTCCTTTTGCAGAGTCTGCTTCTGCTCAGAATGGTTTTTAGCATAGAATCGGGTGTTTGGAAGATTGTCCCATTCATCTTGCACATTTTACGCTATGAAATAAAGCCCTGAGAAGTAATCTGGCTTCTCTCTACCCAGACTACTGGCTGTGGTGGCGGTGGAGCCAGAATGCCCAGTTTCTAATACAGAGTGCATTATGCTGCCTTGTAGTACTGCTGCAGCTGCTAAGTCGCTCCAGTCATGTCCGACTCTGTGCGACCCCATAGACAGCAGCCCACCAGGCTCTGCCATCACTGGGATTCTCCAGGCAAGAACACTGGAGTGGGCTGCCATCTCCTTTTCCAATGCAGGAAAGTGAAAGTGAAGTCACTCAGTCCTGTCTGACTCTTATCAACCCCATGGACTGCAGCCTACCAGGCTCCTCCGTCCATGGGATTTTCCAGGCAAGAGTACTGGAATGGGTTGCCAGTGCCTTCTCTGGACTGAAGTACTATATCACTCCATTTTTAGATCTCTATTATCCTGAACATTTTAGAATTATAGAGAAGATAGAAGTGTCTATTATAGAGGACTTGAGGTTAGTAACCTCAGTTCAGTTCAGTCGCTCAGTCATGTCTGACTCTTTGAGATCCCATGCATTGCAGCATGCCAGGCCTCTCTGTCCATCACCAACTCCTGGAGTTCACCCAGACTCACGTCCATTGAGTCAGTGATGCCATCCAGCCATCTCATCCTCTGTCATCCCCTTCTCCTCCTGCCCCCTATCACTCTCAGCATCAGAGTCTTTTCCAATGAGTCAACTCTTTGCATGAGGTGGCCAAAGTACTAGAGTTTCAGCTTTCGCATCATTCCTTCCAAAGAAATCCCAGAGCTGATCTCCTTCAGAATGGACTGGATCTCCTTGCAGTCCAAGGCACTCTCAAGAGTCTTCTCCAACACCACAGTTCAAAAGCATCAGTTCTTTGTCACTCAGCTTTCTTTATGGTCCAACTCTCACATCCATACATGACCACAGGAAAAACCATAGCCTTGACTAGACAGACCTCTGTTGGCAAAGTAATGTCTCTGCTTTTGAATATGCTCTCTAGGTTGGTCGTAACTTTCCTTCCAAGGAGTAAGCGTCTTTTAATTTCATGGCTGCAGTCACCATCTGCAGTGATTTTGGAGCCCAGAAAAATAAAGTCTGACACTGTTTCCACTGTTTCCCCATCTATTTCCCATGAAGTGATGGGACCGGATGCCATGATCTTTGTTTTCTGAATGTTGAGCTTTAAGCCAACTTTTTCACTCTCCTCTTTCACTTTCATCAGGAGGCTTTTGAGTTCCTCTTCACTTTCTGCCATAAGGGTGGTGTCATCTGCATATCTGAGTATTTCTCCCGGCAATCTTGATTCCAGCTTGTGCTTCATCCAGACCTGCGTTTCTCATGATGTACTCTGCATATAAGTTAAATAAGCAGGGTGACAATATACAGCCTTGACGAACTCCTTTTCCTATTTGGAACCAGTCTGTTGTTCCATGTCCAGTTCTAACTGTTGCTTCCTGACCTGCATACAAATTTCTCAAGAGGCAGATCAGGTGGTCTGGTATTCCCATCTCTTGAAGAATTTTCCACAGTTTATTGTGATCCACACAGTCAAAGGCTTCAGATCAGATCAGATCAGTCGCTTAGTGGCCCGTTATTATTATTTTTTTCTATTATGATCTATTTCTTCCTAGGGAAAACTTTGGTAATCATTTTAGATTTCTTTCTAAATTACAGTTAACCTTGTTCCACCACATTTATGTATTTTGCCTGTTATCTTCTTAATGTGTATTGCTAGATTGACTAACTTTTTTTTTAAACTGTCTCATTCTGGTGTGTTTTCTTAAATTGTGATGAAACTGTCCTTAAAAACATAACTGTCCCTTCATAGGTTCTATTGTTCTATATTTCAGGCATCATCTACACTCTAGGATACAAAATCATATGTCGATAGTCACTGACTTCTAGAACTTTACAGTCCAGTAGGGAACAGATATGAGTAAGCAAACAATACTAGATACTCAGGCAAACCATTTTATTTTAAAAATATGGTGTTCAGTTTGAGGTCTGACCATTTGGTAAAAATCCTTTTAGCTAATTTTTACTTAAATTGCTTCAGTCTGTGAGAGTTAGATATGTTTTTAAAGTGATAATCTTAAAATCATAGTGTATTCACATATCAATTACTTTTTATTATTTAATTTGGAAGATTAATTACTTGTCATGGGATTTAAGGTTTAGTCCTATGGCTAGTCAAGGTCTACACTATTCAGTAATGTTTCAAGTTACATCATTGTTAAGATGGACAAAAAAATACACATTTTTATTATTTTTGACACAATAAACTTTAATGTAGAACACTTTTAAAAACCAGCATTTTATATTAATAAAAAGACTACATAATTCTTTTTATGAATTTTCAAAAATTACTCAGAATAAGTGTTCCACAGGATTCATTCCAGAAGGATTTAGTCTAATAGGTATAATATTCTTTATTTTTCCTACTGATAATAACAGTTGTCAAAATATTTTTAAAAAGATAAATATAAATGTGCTAAATGAAAAATGTAGATAGCTATTTCTAAATTTTTTGTATTATTAGAAACTTGTAGAATATTAGAATGCATGTATTTAAAAAAATGTGTATGCAGTATCTGAGTAACACAATTTTATCTTAAGAATATGGTACTATTTATTGATGATCATAAAAAATACGCTTCTTTGGTGGCTCAGACAGTAAAGAATCCAACTGCAATGAGGGAGACCTGGGTTCGATCCCTGGTTTTTTTTTTTTTTTTGATCCCTGGGTTGAGACGATCCCCTGAAGGAGAACATGGCAACCCACTCTAGTGTTCTTGCCTGGAGAATCCCCATGGACAGAGGAGCCTGGTGGTTGCAAAGAGAGGGACACAACTGAACTACATGACACAACTAAACACAAGGCATAAGAAATATACTCTTGTTTTTAGATGATTTAATAATGTTCTTAGTAAATATTGAGCCCACACCTTTAAACAGAAAAATTATTCTACCTAATGTGAGAACAGCATTTTTAAAATGTATTAAAGTCAATCCATTTTTGTGGTTATTGTTTACTATGAAAGTTATAGTTTCTTTGGCTATTTCATATTAAGGCCAAATAACACACATCAGATCAGATCAGATCAGATCAGTCACTCAGTCGTGTCCGACTCTTTGCGACCCCATGAATCACAGCACGCCGGGCCTCCCTGTCCATCACCAACTTCCGGAGTTCACTCAGACTCACGTCCATCGAGTCAGTGATGCCGTCCAGCCATTTCATCCTCTGTCATCCCCTTCTCCTCCTGCCCCCAATCCCTCCCAGCATCAGAGTCTTTTCCAATGAGTCAACTCTTCACATGAGGTGGCCAAAGTACTGGAGTTTCAGCTGTAGCATCATTCCTTCCAAAGAAATCCCAGGGCTGATCTCCTTCAGAATGGACTGGTTGGATCTCCTTGCAGTCCAAGGGACTCTCAAGAGTCTTCTCCAACACCACAGTTCAAAAGCATCAGTTCTTTGTCACTCAGCTTTCTTTATGGTCCAACTCTCACATCCATACATGACCACAGGAAAAACCATAGCCTTGACTAGATGGACCTTTGTTGGCAAAGTAATGTCTCTGCTTTTGAATATGCTCTCTAGGTTGGTCGTAACTTTCCTTCCAAGGAGTAAGCGTCTTTTAATTTCATGGCTGCAGTCACCATCTGCAGTGATTTTGGAGCCCCCCAAAATAGTCTGATATTGTTTCCACTGTTTCCCCATCTATTTCCCATGAAGTGATGGGACCGGATACCATGATCTTTGTTTTCTGAATGTTGAGCTTTAAGCCAACTTTTTCACTCTCCTCTTTCACTTTCATCAGGAGGCTTTTGAGTTCCTCTTCACTTTCTGCCATAAGGGTGGTGTCATCTGCACATCTGAGGTTCTTGATATTTCTCCCGGCAATCTTGATTCCAGCTTGTGTTTCTTCCAGTCCAGCGTTTCTCATGATGTACTCTGCATATAAGTTAAATAAACAAGGTGACAATATACAGCCTTGACGAACTCCTTTTCCTATTTGGAACCAGTCTGTTGTTCCATGTCCAGTTCTAACTGTTGCTTCCTGACCTGTATACAGATTTCTCAAAGGGCAGGTCAGGTGGTCTGGTAGTCCCATCTCTTTCAGAATTTTACACAGTTTGTTGTGATCCACAGAGTCCAAGGCTTTGGCATAGTCAATAAAGCAGAAACAGATGTTTTTCTGGAACTCTTTTGCTTTTTCCATGATCCAGTGTAATAACACACATAAATAATTTTATTCATTATTTGGCTTTGAAACTCTATTTAGTTGAATTTTAATTTCATGAAAAATCAGATAAAATTATGTCTACCATTTTATTTTTAACAATTGTAGTTTCAATTTTTAGCATTTTCTTGTCTATCTTATAAAGGTACTTCTGAAGAGAAAAATAGGAACATGATAATCAAGATCAAGTGTCAAAAGAATGATAGAAGAGGCACTATCTATCTTGATGTATAGGAAAGCATTTTCTTCTTTAAAAGTCCCCTAAAGGTCCCATCATCTCATATGCTATAGAAAATGGCCTGACACTGTACCTTAAAAGAAACCAACTTTTACTGTCTGAGAGCATTGCCACTGCTATCCTAATTACCACACATCACTATATTTGCACTCAATGCGTACTGTTTATGGAAACTTTGGGAAGATGGAAGAAAATATAAGGAAGAAAAGAAACTCATGAACGTAAAATCCAGAGGTTAAAGTGTTTAACTATTTTACACTATTTTACAAAAGCAATTTCTAACCAATAAAACTAATATATATCTTTTTTTAAAACAAATCAACTAATCGTTGTTGTTCAGTCACTATGCCATGGCTGACTCTTTGTAACCCCATGGACTGCAGCATGCCAGGTTTCCCTGTCCTTCACTATGTCTCGGAGATTACTCAAACTCATGTCCACTGAGTTGGTGGTGCCATCCAACCATCTTATCCTCTGTTGCCCTCTTCTCCTCCTGCCTTCAGTCTTTCCCAGGATCAGGGTCTCCTCCAATGAGTCATCTCTTTGCGTCAGGTTGCTGAAATATTGAAGCTTCAGCCTCAGCATCAGTCCTTCCAATGAATACTCAGGATTGATTTTCTCTAGGATTGGCTGGTTTGATCTCCTTGCAGTCCAAGGGACTCTCAAGAGTCCTCTCTAGCACCACAGTTTGAAAACATCAGTTCTTCATGCTCAGCCTTCTTTAGGGTCCAACTCTCATATCCATATGACTACTGGAAAAACCATAGCTTTGACTATACAGACCTTTGTTGGTAAAGAGATGTCTCTGCTTTTTAATATGCTATCTAAGTGTGTCATAGCTTTTCTTTCCAAGAGCAAACATCTTTTAATTTCATGGCTCCAGTCACTGTCCTCAGTGATAAAACTAATACATATCTTTTTAAAGTGAAAGTGAAGTCAGTCAGTCGTGTCCGACTCTTTGTGACCCCATGGACTGTAGCCTACCAGGCTCCTCCATCCATGGGATTTTCCAGGCAAGAATACTGGAGTGGGTTGCCATTTCCTTCTCCAGGAGATCTTCCCAACCCAGGGATTGAACCCAGGTCTCCCGCATTGTAGGCAGACGCTTTAGCATCTGAGCCACCAGGGAAGTTGTGGAAATCTTTTTAAAAACAAATCAACTAATATATATAGGTATAAAATAGAAATTTCAAGTTCCACCAGAATGAACCATTTTGGTTTATGACCATAATGTTTTTGTGTTTGCATATGTTTGTGTTTGTCTTCTTCCTATTTCTATGTCTATATTTGTATCAGATCAGATCAGTCATTCAGTCGTGTCCAACTCTTTGTGACCCCATGAGTCGCAGCACACCAGGTCTCCCTGTCCATTACCAACTCCCGGAGTTCACTGAGACTCACGTCCATAGAGTCAGCGATGCCATCCAGCCATCTCATCCTCTGTCGTCCCCTTCTCCTCCTGCCCCCAATCCCTCCCAACATCAGAGGCTTTTCCAATGAGTCAACTCTTCACATGAGGTGGCCAAAGTACTGGAGTTTCAGCTGTAGCATCATTCCTTCCAAAGAAATCCCAGGGCTGATCTCCTTCAGAATGGACTGGTTGGATCTCCTTGCAGTCCAAGGGTCTCTCAAGAGTCTTCTCCAACACCACAGAAATGTATCTTCAAATGAAACCAAGTTATAATTTTGTTCTATGACCACTTGTATAATTAAATTTGTCACAGACATTTCCCCCTGTTTGCTTCATAATCTATTGTTGCATAAGAGGCCATCTCAAAATTTAATGACTTAAAACAACAGCAGCATCTCCAGTCATGGGCAGGAGACTGGAGACAGCCCGTCTCCGTTCCACTTGGCATCAGCTGGGATGGCTCAAAGTTTGGGAGCTGGAATCATGGAGAAACTTGTTCACTCCAGTGTCTGGCAGTTGTTGTTGGCTTTTGGCTGGGCCCATCCTTTGGAATGTTTTCTACTTGTGGTCTCCATGTGGTCTGGGTTTCTATTGGGAGACATTTCCCCATGAATATTTCATGTTTCTACATGGTCCAGTTTTTCTGAACACAGGCATTTACAGCCAATTTAAGAATGTTTTTATAAGGAGATTTTCAAGGATAGTAAAACTGAGGGACATCTTCCTCCCAGTCCAAGGTGGTAAAGATAAAATCCTGTCCTTCCCTTCCCCAGAAGATGTACTTATAAAGAACCAAAATAAAGTCTGTTTTGTCTTAGGGGAAGACTGGACATCACCAGCAGCCCTATGTTATAATCAGAGTTTCCTAGTGTGGGGATCCGTCTTCTATAATGCACCCCACTGCATGGATTCATTATAGATGGCTGCCACAGTGTCGCCCTGCGAGGACTGGGGTTGGGAAACTCAAGCAAGGTATTGCTCTAGTTGCTGCTTCTACTGTGACTAATAAGCTGTCTTTGTTTCTGATCCTGAGGCCTCATGTTTTCTGTGGTGTGTGTTGTGAGAGATAGAAAGGAAAAGAAAATGCAAAATACTATATGTATATATGAGTGTACATACTACATATATACATACTGTGGAGTCTAGGAATCTTTCATTGCAAATAAGGTTAAATCTCATTCCTTTCACATTACCTGACTTAACAGTTTCCTTCCAAAGTGGTCACTGTGTTCAAAAGGCAGTTGTCTGGAGACAGACAGAATCAGGTGGAAGCTGTATCACCTTGAATATCATAGCTTCAGAAGCCAAGCTGTGTCAGTCTTGATGGATTTTATTGGTCAATCACTCACAAGGGCCTAAGTTCAAGGTTAGAAGAAGTAGACACCAACTCTTAATAAGAGAGTGCTAAGATTCTGGAAGAAAATGTAAGACCAGAAATATTGCTGGGACACATTTTTAAATATCAATACAACTGGGACTCAATATAATCAATACAAGTTGTATATCAATACAACTGAAGATATCTCATCCTGTTTAACTTGTGCATAATTTAAATTCTTGTCGATGGACACTGAGAATTTCCACTTTCCTTTAGCTTAGGATTCCTAAGATAGTAATGAGTAAGGCAAAGGCTTGTGTATCATAACATTATGGGTTTGTCCAGTCCTAGGGGGTTAGTGAGAGAGAAAAGAGAGTGAGACAGGATGGCAGGAGAGACAAAGTGAGGATGATTTATTGAGTTGCCCAGTGCTCAGTATTCAGCACAATTGATTGTTCAGTCTTGCAGAACCATATTCTAAGAGGTGACATAAACATTGTCTCAGGACAAGGAAAGAAGGGAGAGTAATTTGTCTGCTGACTCCCATTTCCCATTGTTCAGTCTCCTTGTGGGACATGCTTTCCTTTGTACATCATTTGCGTGCTTGAGTACTGCCACTTCTACCTTGGACTCAGTAAATCTGAAGTGGCTTACAAGAGGTGTTGAATATTTTTCTTACTGTCATGAATTTTTATATGAAAACCATCTATCTAGAATAATTCACATGTACTCGCCAAATTATATTCTTAACATAAGTTATAGAATTGAAATCTCAAAATGATCACACATGTACATATTAAATTTTGCAGTCTATTGACAAAAATTACTAATTTTCCCACTGTGCAATGTATATTCTACCAAGGAATCGCAGAACTTAATCTTGTTTTGTAGACTTAATGTCCTGTGTGTGTTAGTTGCTTAGTTGTGTCCGAATCTTTGAGACCTCATAGACTGTAGCCTGCCAAATTCCTCTGTTCACGGAATTCTCCGGGCAAGAATACTGGAATGGGTTGCCATTTCCTACTCCAGGGGATCTTCCCAACCTAGGGATCGAACGCGGGTCTCCTGCCTTGCAGGCAGATCCTCTACCAACTGACCCACCAGGGAAGCCCAAATCCACGTCCTAAGTGCTATCAATCTAAAAGATAAACAGAAAATAATTGTTTTTGTTTTCCTTGTTTCTATTTAATTTGTTTTCTGAGAATGAACTTCTTTTCATGTGATTGTTATTGTCATTTTCCTTTAGTAAGTTGTTTTTCTTATATTTTTCTATTTTTTTCATGGGGTGTATTCCCTTTTTCTTTTTGATGGTTTACCTATGTACACAATGAAGAAATAGTGTTTAAGTTTGCACATATGATTTCTAGTTCTCATTTCTCTTCTAATTTTATTTTTCAGCTTACATTAACACATTTTTATCATCCAAAGTCCATAGTTTTCATTAGGGTTCACTCTTAGTGGTATACTTTATATCAATTTTGACAAATATATATTATGACTGTACAATTGTGATGGGCTTCCTAGGTGGCTCAGTGATAATGAATTTGCCTGCCAGTGCAAGGAGATGCAAGAGACACGGGTTCAGTCCTTGGGTCTGGAAGATCACCTTGAGAAGAAAATGGCAACACACTCCAGTATTGTTGCCTGAAGAATCCTATGGATAGAGGAGCCTGGTGGATGCTACAGTCCACTGGGTTACAAAGAGTCAGATACAACTGAGTCACTGAGCATGCACACCTGTACACCATTGTGATACATTCAGAATATGTTCATTCCCCTGAATATCTGTGCTCTGCATATTCACCCTTCTCCCCCTCATAACCCCTGGCAACCACAGACCCTTTAGCTATCTCCATAGTTTTATCTTTTCCAGAATGTCATGTAGAGTTGAACTTTAGACAACATTTGGGAGGTAGAAGTGGGTTAGGAGCTCTGACTCCTAACCAACTCAATTGAAAATCCTAGCATGAGTGAGTGAGTGACTGAAGTCACTCAGTCGTGTCCGACTCTTTGCGACCCTGTGGACTGTAGCCCACCAGGCTTCTCCGTTCATCGGATTCACCAGGCAAGAATACTGGAGTGGGTTGCCATTTCCTTCTCCAGGGGATCTTCCCAACCCAGGGATTGAACCCAGGTCTCCCGCATTGCAGGCAGACGCTTTAACCTGTGAGCCACCAGGGAAGCCCAAAAATCCTAGCATAACTTATATTAATGGTTGGCCCTCCTTAACTGTGGTTCCACATGTGCAGAGTCAGCCCATCTTGCATCATGTGGCACTGTAGTATGCATTTAGTGGAAAAATTCAGATGCAGGTGCACCTGTGCAGTTCACATGGTTGTTCAAGGGTCAGCTGGAGTCGGAATCCTGCAGTATGCAGCCTTGTCAGCTGTGGGGTTGATACGCCCTTGGGAACAAAGCATCTCCTTAACCTCAACTTTCAGTCCTGCTCCCTAATTCTGGGTCAAGACTCATTCACTGCCCTGTTACAGAAAAAATTATAAAACATACATACCAAAATATTTTACAGTGATCAGTAAAGAATAAATTTTACTTTTTTCCTTGGTATATTCTACATTATCTGAAATTTTTTCAAGTAAATGTGTGTTACATTTATTATAATCAGGCTAAAAGAAATATAGAGTAAAATATATAATGCTAGTACAAAAATACAAAGAGAAAGTCAGTTGCTTTGCATATATTATATTCTCCCCACCCATCCTGTACATTTTTGAAAGTTTTACAACAAACCTTTTTTAAATTAAAATATACTTGATTTGCAATGTTGTATTATAATAGTTTCATGTGTATAGCAAAATGATTCAGTTTATATATATATTTATATGTATATTCTTTTTAGATTCTTTTTCATTTTAGGTTATTATAAGATATTGAGTATAGTTATATAGTATATACAAAGTATATAATATATAAAGTATAGTATATATAAAGTACACTAGTTATATAATGAGGTGATATACAGTAGGCCCTAGTTGGTTATTTATTTATATATATAGTAGTGTGTATATGTTAATCTCAAATTCCTAGTTTATCCCTTATTCCTCCCTTCCCCCTTTGTTAACCACGATTTTTTTTTTTTATGTCTGTGAGTCTGTTTCTACAACAAACCACTGTATGCTGGCTAAAATTTTCTAAATCTTATTGAAACAATCCTATAATTTTAATTTGTTACAATGTATGTATTTTGATTCTTAAACAGTGGCATAATTCAACAAATATTTCTGACTGTGTGATAAGCAACATTTTTTGTGTCCATGTTGTTAAATGTATAGAAATGCAATATTTGAGAATGTGACATAACAGGAGTTTATAGGATAAGAGATCTTAAGCTGGCTACAGAGGAGAATTACCTCGGAGCTTTTTAAAAATACTAATGATCAGGTCTCACCATAAATAATTCTAATCCTGGGAGTTGGGGAGTGGAGCTGATACTTTTCCAAAGTTCTAAGACTGAAACAAAAATAAATAATGAACATGAATTTTTCACTCATCACTCATCAGTTACTGTCACAATGTGGTGGTGCTGTGCTCTGTTGTGTCCAACTCCTTGTGACCGCATGGACTGCAGCCTGCCAGGCTCCTCTGTCTATGGAATTTTCCAGGCAAGAATACCAGCACAAGCCCTTTCCTACTCCAGGGAATCCTCCTGACCCAGGGATGAAACCTGCATCTCTTGTGTTTCCTGCATTGGCAGGCAGAATCCTTACCACTGTGCCACCTGGGAAGCCCTAAATGAGCAGTAAGCTGATATTATGTACTAGCGAAGCACTGTGCTAGGTGCTAAAGAAGACAGATATAAAAATAAATAATATATAAGACCAATGAATAAAAGAGAGGGGAAAGGAAGGTGAGAGAGAGATCTGAGTATACTCTAGCACAGAATCAGCTGCTCTCTTGAATTTTAGGTTGAAATACTAAAATTATGGCACACATTACTTTAAAATTTCAGCTGCTGAGAATTGGGAGGTGGAAGCACAAGCTACCCAATTTCCTAGACAAAATGAGAAAGTAGGGAAATTTGTGCCCAGGGCTCTCCAGCCTCCATTTCTGGGACTCTTCTTCTAATCCTCTTCATTGCAGCTTGATTCCAGAGATCCTTATGTTGTCTTTGGTGAACAGGCAGTGGAACCTGGTAACTCTCCAGTAAAATTCCTGGCCATAGGTGGTTTCAGGAGAAGCAAAGATAGAAGTGTGAGGGAATTGAGAGAGCAATTCTATCCATCCGGGGCATCTCCACACTCCATTGTGGAGGTTATGTCTTAGTCATCTTAGTCATCTTGGGCTGCTATAACAAACTAACATAGAGTTGTTGACTTATAGATAGCAGAAATGTATTTACTGGATTTCTAAAGGCTGAAAATCTGAGATCAAGGGTCCCAGTGTGATCAGATTCTGGTGAAGACCTTCTTCCACATTGTAGACTGATGACTTTTTGTGTCCTTACTTGGCAGAAAGAGAACTTTTCAGCTCTCTTGCCTCTTCTCATAAGGGCACGGATATTATTCATGGGGGCTCCACCCTCATGACCTAATTACCTCCCAGTGGCACCTCCAAGTAACTATAACATTGGGGATTAGATTTTAGCATATAAATTTGGGGGCACATAGAAATTCAGTCTGTAACAGCATCTCTCCTCTGAACTACTGGAGAATTTTCTTAACTGTTCTTCCTGTTACTAGTACCTTCCTGGTCCAGTTACTCTTTTGCATGGATCTGTAATTATCTTTCTAAAATGCAATATCTTGTCTGACTTAAATTCATCCAAGTGTCCTCACTGCACACAGGATAAAGTTCAAATCCCTTGGCACATAAAATAGCCCCGTCGATCCCATCCATTTGTCACAGGTTTACTTTTTCCCATCCTTTTTTTTTTGTTTTTTCCCTTAAGGGCAACATTGCTGAACTTCGTTTGTCTCCATTTCATTCCATACTCTCATATGCCTCCATTATTTTGCCATTGCTATCAGCTGGAATATCTTCCCCCATAGGAGGCAGTTCAATGTTTATCACTTTTGTATCCTTTCCCCTTGTTTCCCTGAACGTTTTGTACATGCCTCTAAATATACATTTACCTCTAATAAACCATATTTATTTACTAATTTGTTATATTTCTGGAAAGCAAAATCTAAGCCTTATTGATCTTCACATTTCCCATCTCTTCAGGGGAACTGGCAAACAATAGATGCTGAAAAATGTTTCTCAAAAGAATATTAAATGAATGCACTATCCTGTGTGCTCTGAGGATCCAGAGACCTCTCTGTAGGCAGTGTAGGCAGTGACAGCAATCTTTTTAAAATGCAAATCTAATCATGTCACTTTTCTGCTTAAATCCATCCAAAGGCTTCATGCTTCACTTAGATCCCAAGCCTTGGTGTGAAATCCACAGTCTTTTCTGGCCTGCTGCCTCTTCCTCCTCCTCCAGTCTGTCGCTCCTCCCCTCCCCCCACTTCCCTGGAAACTGTCCTCAGCTGCCCCAGACCCCTCTGCAGGGGATAGTCTTCCCTGGGCACCAATTAGCTGTTAGCTCTTCCTCCCTCCAACTCCAGGTCTAGGTGTGGATACTGCTTCCCTGAGGCCCTCCCCAAATCACATTTCCCTAGAATAGTCTCAGTTTGGTGCTTTGTACATTTTATGATGCTAATTTCAATGCGTGATTTATGTTCACCTCTGTCATTTTGTTTAAAGTCTATCCTGTTTACTAGCCTTTAGTCTCCCCTATGTCAGGGACCTTGTATATTTTGTTCTAAGATGTATTCCCAGCACAGTGCTTGAGACTTATTTGCCCAGTAAACACGACTGAATGAGCCGCAAGCTTTAGGATTGTAGTTACTATAAATATTGCTCTACTCCTCTAGTCACCCTTTATTTTTAACCCGAATGACCGCTTCTTATCTAGTAATTATAGAATTCTGTTAACTGTTTGGCTGGCCACCTCCATATGCATACCATTATCACCTTTGAATCATAGGTTTATGTAAATTTATAGCTCTCAAATGAATAATAAATTGGAACATTTGGTTTCTTTTTTCTTCTAATATTTTGCCAACAAAATTGAAATTAAGTTCTCCTCTGCATACCGTTTTTGGATTTCTTTAAGATAATTTGGCAGGAGACAGTTATTAAATCATCTTCTTAAACCTTCAAGGTTAGGAATGAATGCAGTACTATTTAAGGTCTGTGCGCACTATCCTCTGTCTTTTTGTTATTGTGGTTATTCCTCATAAAAGTTGACTTTCTCATCACCAGAGCAACATTGTACAGATAGATCATCATGAATAATCCAATAATGACTATGCATTTTATCTTAGAATTTTTTTATCTGATTCTCTGATTCGATAGAGCTAATTAAGTTTTTCTAAGCTCTGGTTTTGAACCTAATTAAGACATCTTAAATTGCTCAATTTCCATTTGGGTAGCCTGCCTTGTCTATAATTTTCAGGTTTCAAGACTTCGCTAATGAATTTCTTCCATTGCTTTTCTGCAATTAAGCATCTCTTCCATTAAACTCTGTCAGTCTTAGTCATAAGGCAGACTGGTAGCCAATCAGTCTCATTGATTAAGAACAAATTTTTTTTTGAGAAATTCCCTTTGTATACAATGTGATTTAGAGGAATGACTTCAGTCGCTCAGTCGTGTCCGACTCTTTGTCCACAAATCCTTTTCTCTGCATGACCAGTTATGAATATTTTGGAAACCGATTTTCTTCCCTCTTCTCTTTTGTTCCTCTGATCTCTCAAAATCACTTGTCCCTCTAACCCCAATTAAAGGTTAAAACACAGGAGCAACCACATGCTGAGATAGAGCAGGGGCATGTAGAAGGTGGCCTGTGGTTTGCCCTTTGGTTTCAGAGCCCAGCAGTAGTTGCCAGCCCCAGGCTTTCCTAGTTGAATATGTCATTTCCCCATCACAATCTGCCTCTGTTGTCCTGTGGCCTGTGGCCCTAAACTCACGCCTCTTTTCAAAGGCATTATGCTAAGGCACACCATCTGGTCAGCTGGCCCCGCATCCATAGAGATTTGGAATCACAGTGCAGAGGAGCTAATTTTGTTCAGTCCATGTTTCGTGTTTTGCTATTCCAGCCAAATAAACAAAAATAAATTATTTAAATATTTCCTTTTTGTTCTTCCTGTTCATTAGATTCAAAAGTATAGGGGGAACAAAACTCAAAATAATGAGAAAATGATTGGAGAAGCTATTGAATCCATTTTGTGTAACTGATCCCACATATGTTCTAAATTCTAATCCTTTTGGACTTGAGATGCATAAGAATATTTAATGTGTTTCTGCCCCATTTTACAGTGGACAGTTTTCATGCTAAGTGCTTTAATGTATGTCTGCACTGTTAATATATCACTTGGGACTCTAGAGTTCAAAACGTTGAATATACTTTATGAATTTGAAATTTACTGACCTAGTGTTTATTTTAATGAAGATATATTTATGTTTATACCATTTTGAAAACCAGGCCACTGGGACAGAGGCAAATTTCAAAATCTTAATTCTTTTCTTTAGATATAATTTGATAATGGACTCGTTCACTCTAGTTACTTCTGCAAATGCTTAAGCACCTTCTCTTTGCCAATCCAGATATAATCCAACTTGCATTCAGTAACTCTTACCTAAAAATTAATTTCCCCCTAAACCCCATTTCTTAAAAGAAGACTTCAAGCAACAGTATTCTAGTATTTGTTAATTCTATAATATGTCTAGTGAAGTCATGTAAAATCTGATTTGAAATGCACTGTGAATGACAAATTTATTATGATGAAAGAAATCCAGGAAGCTATAAAGTAGCATGAACATATTCATGTGGGAATATATGTCAAAAGTCTAATTAAACTAAATGATTCTAGATTAGCCTTACTAGTTATCTAAAAATAAATACCTATAGAGAACTGATCCTGCTTTGTAATCTATCATTAATTTTCATGCAGATTTCCCATGAAAGGATTTTAAGGAGAGGAGCTCTTTTTATTTTTAGTCATTTCATCTGTTGCTTATACATTGAGAATATATAACTGTCAATTGAAATTTTTGAAGTAACTATTCTGTTGAGAAGCATGTATTATACTCTTTTTAATCCTTCTGACACGGATATTCAATTCCAAGGCTTTAAAGTCTAAAGTTAACTATACGTGTAAAGGTGCTACTTTTTTCTGTTTTATTGAATGAACCACTGAATTAAATAAATGGCATTAAATAGTATCTTTTTTGCTTGAACACTTAGTGCCTTCTCACTGCTAGAACCCAGCCAATTGTTTATTATAATTGAATATTACCAAAATTGAGTTTATCCCCTCCAGATTGCTAAAATGTGTAATTAACAGTTCCATTAATACCATATAGTTTTAAATAGTCTCTGAGAGAAAGTTTAGTGTGTGGGCTTGTATGCAAAAGTTTAAAAAAAAACAGTATACAGAAAATAAACAAGAAATTTTTTCATAAGTATGTGTATGAAATTATCCATTGGGGCAAAGGCAGATAATTTTTCATTGCTTTTACAAACATCACATTGCGTGTACACAAATTATAGAAAGATAGACATCTTTTAAAGTCTTGATATAATGTTTCTGAATACAGTTTCATTCTGTCATAATAAATTTGAATTATTTCAAGCTAGCATTTAGATAATAAATCATTTCATGCAATGTTCTACCATTCTTTTTCCCCTGCATTAATGTGACAATACACTCACCTTCTCAACTCTATCTAAGCAAATCTTAACTAATAATATCAGATAGTGCTCTCAAAAACTATAAACTGTTTGAGAGCAGAAACAATTTATAATTTATTTCTATGTGTTAACAGCACTCTTATAGATTCTTAACGTGTCAAAGTCTGGGTCAGGATCCCATAATGAAAAGAGATGGCACATTTCGTTGGTGTAACTGAGGAGTGTTTAGTGAGGGGACTATTTATAGAGATGTGAGCAGGGATAAGAGGTGGAGGACAACAAAGCGATAGTGGAGAGCTATTACCACTCCTAGGCCTGAGGGTCGGAACTGTGGAGAGGGTACCAGGATCTGAAAGGGCTGTAGCTGAGCTTCTTGCTCTAAGAGAGAACCGCTGGCAAGAGCTGTGGCCCTTAGAGGACTTCAGGCTACTGTAAAACTGAAGCCCGGCAGAAAGACGGCCTCATTCTTTGATGCCTTCACAATGCTTTTCATTGGCCTATTACTGACTAAACCCCCTAAACAGCCAGGGACTAGAGAAGCCTATCAATATACTCCATCAAAGACTGCATCTATGGGCACAGAGAAAGATGGAGAAAGGAAGAGAAGAGATGGAAGCAAGGGAAGGAGGGTTGTGTGCCAACAGGGAATATCTATCTTAGTAGATGTTCAATTGATGAGTGAACAATGGGGAACAATGGTGAAATCTTTAAATGTTTCAACACACTAAAATATATTTGCTAAATTCTGGGGCTTGAACTTCACTGAACTTTCTCAAATCATTAATCTGGGTGTGTATATATTTGAGTACTTGGGTAGAAGGATAGCTGTGAGAGAAGGCAGCAGTTCAGGGAGCCACACCCAACATATGCTTTAAGGACTGATCTTTTCTGTCATAAGTATGGATTTTTGGTAAATCTATACACTTTTTATCACAATCTGGATTAGTCTAATAGGCCTTTTGTTGTTTGTTTATTTCAATTGGTTAAGTGTTATTTACATGTCCTAATGAATATCACTTTGTTCACCTGATGTTTCTGCTGATGTCAATCTATAAATAGCATAATTTCACAAAATAATTAATGAACTTAGTTACTTAAAGATATTCCAAGATCTGTTTCTCACTAAACAAAATAATCCCTTTATTATGTGAATCAACGTCTCCTAATCTATCTTTTGTTTAAATTTGTATGTTTGTATATTAAAGTGGCTTAAATCAAGGGATTTAAGGGACAGCTAATAACACTGAAATGAATTGTTGAAGAATTCATGTGACATTGATTGTGTTGTTAAATCGGTCGTATTGATAAGGACATCTAATAGACCTAGAGTACTTGTGGGAAGTAAAATCACTAGATCTTAAAACATTTAAGGCTACATTAATTGATGACAGGGATTTCTCCTTTTGATGTTTTTCTGACTCAAACTAGCTGTTCAATTTTTCTGTGCTGTGTGCTGTGCTTAGTTGCTCAGTCATGTCTGACTCTTTTGCCACCCCATGGCCTGTAGGCTCCTCTGTCATGGGATTTCCCAGGCAAGAATACTGGAGTGGGGTGCCATTTCCTTCTCCAGGGGACCTGCCTGACCCAGGGATTGAACCCGCATCTGCTGTGTCTCCTGCCTTGCAAGTGGATTCTTTACTTGCTGAGCCATCAGAGAAGCCCCTCAGTGTTTTTAATGGAACTCATAAATGCATTTAATAAATAAATCATTAGGACCAGTAAAGCCATAGATCCCAAAGAGTATACAATTCACAAGAAACATAAAGAATGATCCATTGGGATGCATTAAGAAAAAAATAATATACCTACTTCTATTTACTTTCATCAAAAATTAAGTCAAAATGTTGATTAATAGTAGAATATACATATTGGCTTAAAATAAATTTACATTTACTAAGAAGGCATGCTCAAAGATTCTTTAAGAAGATAGGATTAAAGACTGAAATAACTGACTGAACCTGAATTCCACTTCAGTTATCTTAAAGCTTCATCCAACTAAAAGTTGGTTCCTTCCCAAGAAGAAGTTGGAGGTCCCTACATGGTCTACATCACCCTGTCTTTGGATTGTGCTGTTGTTCTTAAACAATGGTGGGGTCAACAACAGTTATCCATGTGTCAGACATACATACATCAAATAAAACCCTTCGGTTCAGTTCAGTTCATTTCAGTTGCTCAGTCGTGTCTGACTCTTTGCGACTCCAGGAATCGCAGTACACCATGCCTCCCTGTCCATCACCAACTCCTGGAGTTCACTCAAACTCACGTGCACTGAGTCGGTGATGCCATCCAGCCATCTCACCCTCTGTCGTCTCCTTCTCCTCCTCCCCCAATCCCTCCCAGCATCAGAGTCTTTTCCAATGAGTCAACTCTTTGCATGAGATAGCCAAAGTATTGGAGTTTCAGCTTTAGCAACAGTCCTTCCAATGAACACCCAGGACTGATCTCCTTTGGAACGGACTGATTGGATCTCCTTGCAATCCAAGGGACTCTCAAGAGTCTTCTCCAACACCACATTTCAAAAGTATCAATTCTTCGGCGTTAGGCTTTCTTCACAGTCCAACTCTCACATCCATACATGACCACAGGAAAAACCATAGCCTTGACTAGACAAACTTTTGTTTGCAAAGTAATGTCTCTGCTTTTGAATATGCTGTCTAGGTTGGTCATAACTTTCCTTCCAAGGAGTAAGCGTCTTTTAATTTCATGGCTGCAATCACCATCTGCAGTGATTTTAGAGCCCCAAAAAATAAAGTCTGACACTGTTTCCACTGTTTCCCCATCTATTTTCCGTGAAGCGATGGGACCAGATGCCATGATCTTCGTTTTCTGAATGTTGAGCTTTAAGCCAACTTTTTCACTCTCCTCTTTCACTTTCATCAAGAGGCTCTTTAGTTCCTCTTCACTTTCTGCCGTAAGTGTGGTGTTATCTGCATATCTGAGGTGATTGATATTTTTCCTGGCAGTCTTGATTCCAGCTTGTGCTTCTTCCAGCCCAGCATTTCTCATGATGTACTCTGCATATAAGTTAAATAAGCAGGGTGACAATATACAGCCTTGACGTCCTGCTTTTCCTATTTGGAACCAGTCTGTTGTTCCATGTCCAGTTCTAACTGTTGCTTCCTGACCTGCATATAGGTTTCTCAAGAGGCAGGTCAGGTGGTCTGGTATTCCCATCTCTTGAAGAATTTTCCACAGTTTATTGTGATCCACACAGTGAAAGGCTTTGGCATAGTCAATAAAGCAGAAATAGATGCTTTTCTGGAACTCACTTCCTTTTTCCATGATCCAGCAGATGTTGGAAATTTGACCTCTGGTTCTTCTGCCTTTTCTAAAACCAGCTTGAACATCTGGAAGTTCATGGTTCACGTATTGCTGAAGCCTGGCTTGGAGAATTTTGAGCATTACTTTACTAGCGTGTGAGATGAGTGCAATTGTGCAGTAGTTTGAGCATTCTTTGTCATTGCCTTTCTTTGGAATCGGAATGAAAACTGACCTTTTCCAGTCCTGTGGCCACTGCTGAGTTTTCCAAATTTGCTGGCATAATGAGTGCAGCACTTTCACAGCATCATCTTTCAGGATTTAAAATAGCTCAACTGGAATTCCATCACCTCCACTAGCTTTGTTCATAGTGATGCTTTCTTAGGCCCGCTTGACTTCACCTTCCAGGATGTCTGGCTCTAGGTCAGTGATCACACCATCATGATTATCTGGGTCATGAAGATCTTTTTGGTACAGTTCTGTGTTTTCTTGCCACCTCTTCTTAATATCTTCTGCTTCTGTTAGGTCCATACCATTTCTGTCCTTTATAGAGCCCATCTTTGCATGAAATGTTCCCTTGGTATCTATAATTTTCTTAAAGAGATCTCTAGTCTTTCCCATCCTGTTGTTTTCCTCTGTTTCTTTGCATTGATCGCTGAGGAAGGCTTTCTCATCTCTCCTTGCTATTCTTTGGAACTCTGCATTCAGATGCTTACCTAACATAACCATTGTTAGATAACTATCTGCAGTATAGCATTCCTTCGCCATGCTCTTATAAAGATAGATAAGCACTCACAGAAACACAGTTTTGCCTTTTCCCTTAACTTTTCTGTTTCATTTTTTCTTTTTCCCTACCCCATGCCTGCTTCACTCTTCTTTCTCCCTCTTTTTTTTCTCCCTTTTTTCCCTAAACTGGAATGATACTATACATATATTCTATCACTTGTTTCCTTTTATATAATGTATCACATGCATTCCCCTGATGTCAATACTTATAGATGCAATCCATTCTTTTTAATATTTGTATAATATTCCATGATATGGGAGTCACGTGTTTTCTTTAATCATTCCTCTATTGATCAACATTCAGGTTACTTCCAGTCTTATACCATTACTGACAATACTATAGTAAATGACTATACAGAAATCCTTATGTATGCTCTTTCAAATGTATATGAAAAAAATCCCCCAACCTTAGATTGCTGATTCAAAAGGTACCTTTACCTTTAAGTTGTAATGTATATTAGGGCTTCCCTGGTAGCTTAGATGGTAAAGAGTCTGCTTGCAATGCGGGAGACCAGGGGTTTGATTCCTCGGTCAGAAAGATTCCATTACCATGTTACTTTCCAGAAAGGTGAGAGCTCTAAACGTGGCCAGTAGCAGTGAATGAGTTCCATTGCATTCCTAGGCATCCTTACTGGTACTGGATATTATCCATCTTTTCCATTTTTCAAATTTGATGTGTAAAAATAAAATTGTTATTGTTTAGTTGCTAAGTCATGTCCAACTCTTTTGTGACTCACAGATTGTACCCTGCCAGGCTCGTCTGTCCATGGGGTTTCCCAGACAGGAATACTAGAGTGGATTGCCATTTCCTTCTCCAGGATGTCTTCCCAACCCAGGGACTGAATCTGAGTCTTCTGCATTAGCAGGCAGATTTTTTACCACTGAGTCACCAGGGAAGCCCAAAAATAAAATAGAATCTCATTAATGCTTAGTGTTTCATTCTTCCATACCAGCCACCTGAAGTGCAAGGGCAATGCATGGTCCTCAGTTGGGAAAGAATCTGCCTGCAATGAGGGAGATCTTCCCTGATAGCTCAGATTGTAAGGAATTCCCCTGCAATGTGGGAGACCTGGGTTCAATCCCTGGGTTGGGAAGATCCTCTGGAGAAGGAAATGGCAACCCACTCCAGTATTCTTGCCTGGAGAATCCCCATGGACAGAGGAGCCTGGCAGGCTACAGTCCTTAGGGTCTCAAAGTGTTGGACACAACTGAGTGACTTTCACACATTCACACACCTCTTCTCCAAATTACAGCAATATTTGTAAATTCAGGTCTTACCCTCAGAGAAATTCTGGGAAACAGCCAGCCTACCCAACTGAATAGGTCGACACAGCAGTAAGAATACAAGGACTAACATTAACTCAACCTTATCATTTCTTAACTGTTTCGGCCAGGTTATATGTTTACAAAGAGATCAGCTTCTTCCCACCCCAACTGATGCAATACTGACTGAGATTTGTTATCCTATTAACTCACCACAGGATCTGTAATTCATTAAAACATGTCATTTGTAGGTGCTTCCAGCTACAAATAAGAGTGAACAATTGGGTGTTGCCCTGGGTCTAAATGTAATTACAATGTTCAATTCCGCATATGCCATGCTCTACAAAGTCAATGACCCATCAGGGTAGACAGCAGCCCCCTAATGTGATACATTTGAAGAGAGATTTGTTAAATGAGAAGAATAAGAAAAAACAGACACTGAGAATAATACACAGGATAGTAAAAAGGTTTTAAATCTTTTATTATTTAGCATTTGTTGAATATAGTTTCATATATGCAATGATGATAGATATTATTTCTGCCCAGTTAAATTCACAAAGAAAGAAAAAAGATTTAGGAACAGAAATATAGCTAATAAGTTTAGCTCAGAACTGTCTTTGGGGAACAAAGGAAAATATGTCAGGGAAATAAGTTGACATTTACAACCAACTAACTTCTTTTTCCCGGCTCTGCTACCCCTGGTCGTATTCTCTACTTTATGGTTTTCCTTGGTCCTAGGCTCTATAGATGTTTGGAAGACTTCTTGACAGTTTTTCAAAGAGTCTTTCCTTGCTAATCTGAGATTTTTGAAGACAAAAATTGTAAAAAGTACTGTCGTGTCCCATATTTGGTTGGTGGGTCAGATCTTTGGTCTCACGTAATAAATGCCTTTGTTCATCAGCACACAATAATAGAGTCATACTACTCCCATCCAGAGAAGTTCTCTCTCATCATTACTAAGAGGGGTCCCTTGGCTATATTTTTTTTGATACTTTAGCAGTAAGGATTTGTTTTCTTTATTGTTTTCTTTTTGTTATGTTTTATTTCTTTGGTGAAGCAAATACTTTTCCTGCTCTGAGCACTAGAGGTGACTTAGTTATCTGTTTTATGTAATTAGTCTTTCTTGGGGTCCTCATACAGTGACATTAGGATCCCACATGGCACTGATGTGACTGGTCTATAATCAGGAAGAAATTTCCAGATGAATGCTCTCACTGAAGCCACTTCTGCGCTCTCAGTGATTATGTCTCATCTCTTCTTCTGAGGCTGACTGGTTACATGGTAAGAGAGTGGACTTCTGGCAGATGCAAAAAGCACCTGTGACACAGAACCGTGTTCTGTTTTGCTTCCCAAAGTCAGGATCTGAGAGGTTCACCACCGCTGACTGTGATCAGTTCTTTTTTTGCTTTCTGTTAAGTTTTTATTAATCTGTACAATTCTCTGTAGCAGGAAGCAAGCCCAGCCCTAGACTGTTTTCATAATCTGTGCTGTCACATGCTGTAAGTTTCTCTTCAACCTGACTGGAATTCAGTGATATGTTTTTCATTATGTAATAAATACTAAACTACAAAAGCTTTAAACATAAAAATTTAGTTCTTTGTTCCAGTAATGGTGACACAATTGGAAGGAAGGAAGGAGGCAAAACGTCCTTCCTTCCTGTGCCTAGGTGCCATTTTGTCACTGGTCCCTCTTACGATCAGTTGCTAGAACAATTAGACACATCCTTGCAAAATTGATTTGCGCTAATTTGTATATGCATGGTCGGGGGGGGGGGACAATCCTTCTTCTATCCTTTTAGGTTCTGTGGCTGGGCCTGAGAATTAAACTGATATAAGATAGATGAATGAGAAAAACATTTAAATACTTTATGGGCACATGAGGTTCCTTATAAGACAAAGGGAGGCTCGAATAAGCAGTTAGGACTGAGAATTTATATACTTTTTTTTTAAACAAATTATAATAAATTTGTGGAGAAATTATAAGACAAAGGAGTTTCAGATGGGGGCAGTAAATTGTGGGAATATGATTATGAGATATATGGGGGAAACTGATGGAAGACAAGGGTTATTTTAGTTGATTTGCTTCTACAGGTCCATTTCTAGGTTCCCAGTTTCCAGTGAGAAGAATGTTCTCCTCGTACAGGGAGTTCATCTCTCCCATGGGAAATTTTATGATCTGCTTTTAAGTGTAAAGGAAGACGTTGGGACCCCTTCCTACATCTGCTATCTTTTAAGTGTCTTCAGCTCAAAATACTCAATAGCCAAATCAGAATGTTTTGGAGTGGCATGTTCTCATCCCCTTAAGTATGTAATGTGTATATTGGCTTAAGCCCTTGTTAACTTCTTTGTGTTAATATGGCAGATGAGGCCTGCTTTATGTCTGGTGGCTGTTTCTAGGCTGGAAAAGGGCTGTAATAAATTGTGTGTACTACAGAGGCAACTATATCTGGTATGTTTTTGTGGAAGACCCTATTTATAAATATAATTAAGATTTATGGTTTATGAGAAGACTTGAAACTATAAATTGCAGGAAAAAGCTAATAAATTCAAAATAAACTCAGAACAAGCAATGAAATTATAAGGAAGAAAAGTTAGAATCAACTTCAAATGAATTTATTAATATAGATGAGCACTAAACCTAACTCAAGTTATTGAAAACCAGAGCAAAAAAAAAAAAGAAGATATTTTGGTTTACCTAGTTCTCCGTGTTGAACTGAAGAGAGCTTTCATTTATGAGCTTTCATCTCAGGGGCTGCAGTGCACAGGCCAGAAGGTAAAGGAGGATGAGGCTTGGTGTGAACCATGGAGAATGGTACACCTTGTGTTTGCCCCATCCAAAGAAATTCAAACTAAAACCAAACCAAACCAGAGTCTTTGCTGTCCAGTTAAAACCAGAGATGGGGATAGGGATAGATACCAATTAATAACTCCTGAGCTAGAATTGAAATACAGGAGAAACATCACATATGTCTATTTGGCATTCTGTAATATAAAATAAATGGATAATGTAAATATTTTATTAAAAGAACACATAAATGGCCATTGCTAAAAAGTGTTGATTGTTCAGTTGTGTCTGACTCTTTACCACCCCATGGACTGTAGCCTGCCAACCTCCTCTGTCCATGGGATTCTCCAGGCAAGAATCCTGGAGCAGGTAGCCATTCTTTTCTCCAGGGGATCTTCCCTACCCATGAATTGATCCCTGGTCCCTGCATTGCTGGCATCCCCTGCATTTACTGTCCGAGCCACCAGGGAAACCCCATTGCCATAAAATTTCTTTCTAATACTGAACTTCTGAAAAAGCTGAAGATTTAATATTATGTTTTACCTTAATGAATATACTGTGAATCCTCATTGGAAAAGACCCTGATGCTGGGAGGGATTGGGGGCAGGAGGAGAATGGGACGACAGAGGATGAGATGGCTGGATGGCATTACTGACTCGATGCACATGAGTTTGGGTGAACTCCAGGAGTTGATGATGGACAGGGAGGCCTGGTGTGCTGCGATTCATGGGGTCGCAAAGAGTCGGACATGACTGAATGACTGAACTGAACTGATGAATCCTCTGGGAATCAGACATGCCATCAAATGGTGTAACAGTGCCCGTAGGTGGAAGGGCGTACTTAATTAAGGATACTTTGATTTAATGATTAGAGTTCTTCTAAGAGATCTTCTTTCCTTTGTTTTGGAGTGAATATCTCCCATGATTTTGAGTTCCAATGTGAAAATTTTTCTATGACCTTTCAGTTAAGTAAGAGCAGCACCATTCAAGGTTTATTGATTACCTCTTGTATTATCAATAAGGAATGGTGGGGAGGAACTTGGCATTGTGCATCATCTGTAGAGTTTCCAGAGGAAAACAGATCAGAAAATGCACTGGAAGAAGCAGAGAAAACACGTCTAATCCTTTCTCCTACTGACCTGTTACCAAAGTCAGCTTCTCAGGTCAAAAAGTCATTTTATATCATATGTGGTTATATCCTTTAAATGGTGAGAATAAACATAATCTCTCCCCCATTTTCTAATTACTCAGTCATTTTTGGTCTCTAGAATTCCTATGAAAAATTCTAAGTTGCTTCATGGTACTTTTGTGGGGAAAGGGGACCTGTTCATCATCATCAGTGTCAAATACCCATGAAATGCCTGTCCAAGGTTCACTGGCAGGTCACATGATATAAACTCAGTTCTGGGTGGATGTAGGGATGTACAGAGTATGCTTGGATTTCACAATGCTCTGAGTTAACCCTTGGCTTCCAGACCAGGTAAAGTGACAGAGAAGCTACAAACATGCCACCAGCAGTCCCCTTTTAGACTATGAAAGAATTAAGGGACGCTGGCTTGTCAGTTGAAGAGAGTGGTGAAAACTCTGGCCATTGGGCCTAGAAAAAGTTGTTGTTATTTAGTCACTAAATCATGTCTGACTCTCTTGTGGTGTTGTGGACTGTAGCCCGCTCCTCTGTCTGTGAGATTTCCCAGGCAAGAATACTGGAGTGGGTTGCCATTCCCTTCTCCAGGGGATCTTCCTGACCCAGGGATCAAACCATGTCTACTATATTGACAGGTGGATTATTTACCACTGAGCCACGTGGGAAGCCCAAGTGACATGTTAACTCTTAGGAATCCTGACTTTCAGGATGGCTGACTCTGCTCAAATGTCATTTAGCAAAACCCAAGAATATGCCAGGATAAAGACAGTACAGTGCAAATACCCAAATAAGAATGACGTAGTGCTTTTGAATTCAAGTCAGTTTGGAAGCATCTCAAACCCCAGCTGGAATCTTTAGATTCAATTAGGGATTTTCACCTGGGCATTGAACAGATCTCTTTGTTTCAAAGCACTAAGCACTTTAGACTTCACCTGGCAAAATATAACATCTGGGCACCTCTCAATATATCTGACCCCAAATATCTAGAGTACAAATGAAGCTTCTGCAAGCTCTTTCCCTCTAGAATTTTTGTCAGTCTTCCTTTATTGCATGCTTATTTTTGTACCTGCTCTTTGAACTCTTTTGTTTAATTCAAATATTTGTAATGTCTTATAATAGTCCTCTTTGATATGTTTTCATTTGGTTCTTCATTTTGCAGTGAAATCTTAATTGCCAACCTGGCCACCTGTGACTTTTGGCTAAATGTGTAATATAATTTAGAGTATATAAGGAATGTGTTTGAGAGGTCGGAAATCTGTTTTTACAGTGTATAGGCAGAATAATAAAAGTGTCTTCTCAAGAGGATGTTTTTCAATCAAACCCTCACCTAGGAACTGCTATGGAAGGACTTTATAGATAGTTAAGGTTAATCATCAGCTGGTCTTAAAAGAGGGCAAGGAACGTGCGTTTTTCCAGGTGGGTTCAGTTTAATCACATGCGCCTTGAGAATCACAGGAGAAAGGCCAAGAGAGTCAGTCAGAGAGATGCAGTTTAAGAAGAAAGCAGAGGAGAGAGAAGCCAAAGGAGTAGAGGTCGAGAGATTTGGAACAAAAGACGGACTCAATCCATTGTCTCTGGCTTTAAATATGGAGAAAGGGCCGGGGCCAATGTGTGGCCTTTAGAAGCTGAGAATGACCCCTGCCCCACAGCCAGTGAGGAAGTAGGACCTCAGTCCTGTGGCTGCATGGAAGTAAATTCAGCCAACAGCCTGAGTGAGCTTTCAAGTGGATTCCCTCCAGAAACAGTGGACACCTTGATTTCAACCCTGGGAAACCCCGAGCAGAGAACCTAGAGCAGCCAGTCCCACCCTCTGACCTGCAGACCTGTGAGGTAAGGTCTGTGTTGTTTCAAGCCTGCATATGATCTAATTGTTTTAAGTTTGTGTAATTGGTTATAGCAAGAGTGCCTTAGTGCCCAGGATGACTTGAAGTCGCCTATACCTAGTCAGGTAGAGAGATGGCTGAATGCAGAAAGAGAGAATGAAAACAGAAAGAAGAGAGAAGGGAGTCTAACATTACAAAGTAGGGATAATTTTCCTCCATTCCTTTTAGGGAGACTGTGACCCCCGAGTGGCTTTTTGCATGTCTGATGGTATTAGTTTCTCACAAGACTGATTCTAATCCTTAAATTTTTGAAAGGATTTTTTGAGGCAGCTACAAATTGGACTTCTGGCTTGTAAATTGTATAATATCCAGTACATTATATATATGCACAATTAATGGATTATGTATCCAAAGCCATACCTAATGTACTTCAAGGAAAATACAAGAGATTTTCAAGGGTATTTTGATTTTAGCCTTTTTTTTTCCTAGTAGACTGATTTTAGAAACCAATTCCCACATAAGATGCAACCATTGTGCTGCATACCACCTCTCCCAGCCACAGTCTTAGGAGAACTTGAGGTTCTAGGAAGAGGCAGCCTGCAAGAAAAAGTGGATCAGTTTCACGCACTATTGCTACAAGTCATTTGACATGTATGCACAGTCAGTCCATGGATTCCTCCAACTTGCTCCACACAAGAGTGAAATGTACCTTTCTCCTTTCCAAGGATTCCACAAATTATTCTTTTCTTACTTTTTTTTTCCTTAGAAGGTAACCTGGGGTGTTAGTGATAAGCAATCTGATTTAATCTGTGAACAATTGAAGGGTGAGTGAAAGGGAAGAGCACCTTGTGACTTGCTTAGTGCTGCTTCCCTCCTGGTATGCTCGAAGTCCAGGAAAACAAGCTGATGGAGAGGAATCTCCTGATCCATGATAGTCTTTCTCTTTGGATAACTGAGCGTCGAATTGCTGCTGCTTTCTCAACTCTTTGTAGTTTTCTGTGTAGGGAACTGTGGAGGCCTCCCACAGATTGGCTTATTTGAATAAAAATACATTTCTTCTGCCCTCTACAACCTTCAGGAGCCTTCAAAGATGAATTTAATTATACATATTAAAAAAAAACCTCAGAATTTTGAGGATTTCGTTCTGAAACCAAATTTATTATGTTCAAAGCTGTGTCTGGATAAAAGGCAAGTATAACATTAAAATATTAATCCATTCATGCCATTTAGTGATTTAAATTATTCACAGCTGCTTGTATTTTATTTTTATAAGAATATGGCTTTTATCTATGAAGCCAATCAAACTGAAAGGAATATTCTTTGCTTTTAGAATCCTTCCTAGTCAAGGTTGTTTTAATATAGGACACCCCTCCTCCCCCTCGTACATTTTATGAGCTGTAGTCATAAAGCATTTACATTTGCTTGAAGCACTTAGAAAAACCAGGTAAATTGAACTCTAAAAGCTAAAGTGAAACACTTGGCAACTATTTCCAAGTTTACAATGCTTTGATGCTGGTAAGCTAAATCCCACTCCCCCAAGTTCTCCTTCCTCCTAGAATAAAAAGGAGGTGATGCTTTACAAATTGTTTGTGAGTGTCTGTTTTTAGTGTTTAGTATGTATTTTCAAAGCTGATCTGGGAGCTTAGCTTTAGTCCCTCCACTTTTTATGACATCTGTCAAGAATCTCTAGGTGGAGAGCAATCCTTTTGAATTTGGGCTTCCTTATTTCTAAAAAGACTACGATATTTACCTTTTCCAATCTCATAGGGCCAGAAGTTCAAATGATCTGCTACACAAAGATATATAAAATAAATGGCTGTACAAATATACGAGGTTAGTGATGTTAATTTAACATTATTATGAGTAATAATTTTACAGACTTAAGATATTACAAAGGTTCAGAAGACACAGCATTTAAAATTGGTCAGAACCAAGAACTCAGAAATATTATTCAGATCTAGGATATTTTAAGTTCTAATCTTTGTTTGATTCTAAGCATTTGAAGGGCTTCCCAGGTGGCTCAGTGGTAAAGAATCCTCCTGCAATACAGAAAGTGCAGGTTCAATTCCTGGTTTGGGAGGATCCCCTGGAGAAGGAAATGGCAACCGACTCCAGTATTCTTGCCTGGGAAATCCCACGGACAGAAGAGTGTGGCAGGCTACGGTCTATGCAGTCGCAAATGAGTTGGACACAACTTAGTGACTAAAACAACAACAAAGTATTTGAAGAATATCATGTCCACTATGTTTCTGCTTTCTACCCTTTAATACAGTTCTTTCAAATATATTTGATTTGCTAAAGTTTCCAGAGTTTTTAGGTCCTTGGTTGCTTTCTCCTGCACAATTTTATTATTGTTTTACTCATAACTGAACTTTTACAGAGTGAAGTAGACCTGCCCTCTTTTCATTTGAGGTAAACATTTCTATTAATATTACCCAAAATCACACTGTTTATTCCATGATGGAATGGATTAAGAATACTGTGGGTACACGAGTTTTCTTGAGGTAAGTCTTTGGAATTTAGGGCCATTAGTGATCATATAATCTAAAGATCCTTGAAATGATACAAGAAACACTGGCCAGGGTAAAGCAGTTTGCCCAAGATCACATAGCTGGTTAGTAGTGAGGTCAAATTAAAAGCTGTGTCTCTTGATTCCAAGTCTCCTACAGCTCTCCTGAGGGCATATGTGGTCCACTGCCTGTTCCATAAATAAAGTTTTATTGGAATGCTGCCACACCCATTCATTTACATTGTAAGGCAGAGCTGAATAGTTATGTCAGAGATCATCTGGCCTACAGAACATAGAATATTTGCTGTCTGGTTCTTTACAGAAAAAGTTTTCTGACCTCTGGCTTAGAGGAAAGATAACTGAAAAAGTCTGGTTGCAGCGTTTTGTGAATAGTCTGTTCAGTTTGTGCATTTGTCCCAACTGTGGTTTGGCTTAAGCTATTTGGATATTAGGCAAAATCAGTGGGGTCTCATGATTAATTACAGGTTGATGTTAACAAATGTAAAAATATATTTGCAAAAGAATGATAGACATGTATTTTCAGAAGACATATCCCATAATTTGGGGATTTGTTTCCTATATTTATCCTCATAATACATTCTTCAAGCAATGGAAATACTTAATTCAAAGTAGTGAAAACTTATGCAGAACACACAATAACTGTATTCAAGTATGTGAAGGACTATTCTGTGAATAAAGAGATCAGATGATGTATTTGTCCTTCAAGTCCGACTCAAATGTACTTTCTTGGTTAAGCCCCTGATCTCCCTTCTTCGGACAGAATTGATCACTCTCTCTTCTGTGCCTCCAAAATATGCTGGAAAGAGTACTATTACAGCATTTATCACACTGCATTACAGGTAGTTGTTTATTCATTTATCTTGCCAGTCAATGTGAAATCCTTGAAAGTGAGCTCAATACCTTATTCATTCTGGCATCCCATCATGGGGCTCAGTCCCTGGCTCATAATAGAAGCAATCTAAATACTTGATGAATGAGTGTATATTATAATATCAGAGGGCAAAGAAAGGGCCACTGCAAAATGTCAGTAAAAAGAACTTTGTGATAATATTGGCAGCAATATGTCCTAAGTAGTGCTGCAGTCCTCAAAGAGCAGGACTTGGGGTTAGAATTCCTAGGTTTGAATTTCTCCTGTTGTGTTTTTACTGTTTGTCATTATGTAGATTTCTTAGTGTATCAGTTTCCTTAACTTTGAAATAGAAATGATTTAGGCACCAGTTTTCTAACTATGGTCTGCAGAACACTGAGCATCCCCAAGATCTTTTAAGAAGTTTGTGACTGTCAAAACTGTGTTTTAAGAATGCTAAGGCATTGTTTACCCTTTTCACTTAGTCTCATTGATGGTGCAAAAGCAATGGTGGGAAAACTATTGGTGGTTTAGCATGAATCAAGGCACAAAGTTGAACTAGCATTAATGCTTTCTTCATTATACGCTGTCAGAAAAAAAGAAAAATGCCAGTTTCATTTACGAATGCCCTGGATGAAGGAGTAGAATTACTAGTTTTATTAAGTCTCAATCTTTGAGTGCAATGTCCTTTTTAATATTTTGTGTGATAAAATTAGAAGTACCTATTTTTGCAGCATTTTGAAATATAATGGCTGTCTTGAGTAAAGATACTTGTGCTATTATTGAGTTGCCAACTGAACTAAGCCACTGTTGTACATGGTAACATCTACTACTACTACTACTACTACTACTAAGTGGCTTCGGTCGTGTCCGACTCTGTGCGACCCCACGGACTGCAGCCTACCAGGCTTCTCCGTCCATGGGATTCTCCAAGCAAGAACACTGGAGTGGGTTGCCATTTCCTTCTCCAATGCATGAAAGTGGAAAGTGTCTGACTCTTAGGGATCCCATGAACTGCAGCCTCCCGGGCTCCTCCATCCATGGGATTTTCCAGGCAACAGTATTGGAGTGGGGTGCCATTGCCTTCTCCCACATGGTAACATCATTTTTGCTCAAATCACTGATAAATTGTAGTACAGTTATCCAGACTTTGGTATTTGACAGATATCTTCCCAAAAGTTGATAAAGTGAACTTAACTCTTCAAGGAAAACAACAGCAGTATTTGTCTCCGATGATTGAATTATGCTTCTAAGCACCATTTTTAATTTTGGAAAGCTTTCCTTGTGGCTCAGATGGTAAAGAATCCACCTGCAATGTGGGAGACTTGGATTCAATCCCTAGATTGGGAAGATCGCCTGGAGTAGGGAAAGGCTACCCGCTCCAGTATTCTGGCCTGGAGAATTCCATGGGCTATATAGTCCATGGGGTCACAAAGAGTTGGGCACAGTATCTTTTACCATAAACTTTAGAGTTGTTTAGTTCCTAAGGACTTTTGTGAAAAGATCAGTGATATTGTAAGTTATTTTAAACTATTATATAATGAAAGAAGACTATATTTGAAACATCTGCATAATCTAGTAAACTAGGATTTTCCAAGTGACCAGTGCACAATGTTACAAAATCATGCATTAAAATCATACAAAGATAAAGATCAATTCAAAGTGTGTTAATATAATGTGGATGCCTCAGGACTAATACATAGATTGTAATGTAAGAGAGTCATGACTCTTATTAAGAATTATTAAGTTCTTTGGTAGGATTTCAGATTCTATGTTGCAATTATTCTTTAAGAAGCTACCACTGTTGAGTTTTGGTATGCTGTCAAAGAAGAATATCTGCAATGTGAAAGGACTGGTGAAGTGCACCTCCCTCTTCAACCACACACCTGCTGCTACGTGAGGCCAATTTTTTTTCATATACTTGAAACAAAACAGCATAATGCAATAGATTGGATACAGATATGAAAATTCAGCTGTCTTTTCTTAAAACAGACATTAAAAAGTTTTACAAAAAATGTAAAACAAAGTCATTACTCTCACTGTTTTTTGTATGTTTGTTTGTTTTTAGAGGAGGTTACTTAATCTTTGAACTTCAATACAAAGATCAGATTATGGTTCAGTTCAGTCGCTCAGTCATGTCCGACTCTTTACGACCCCATGAATCATAGCATGCCAGGCCTCCCTGTCCATCACCAACTCCCGGAGTTCACCCAGACTCACGTCCATCGAGTCAGTAATGCCATCCAGCCAACTCATCCTCTGTCGTCCCCTTCTCCTCCTGCCCCCAATCCCTCCCAGCATCAGAGTCTTTTCCAATGAGTGAACTCTTCGCATAAGGTGGCCAAAGTACTGGAGTTTCAGCTTTATCATCATTCCTTCCAAAGAAATCCCAGGGCTGATCTCCTTCAGAATGGACTGGTTGGATCTCCTTGCAGTCCAAGGGTCTCTCAAGAGTCTTCTCCAACACCACAGTTCAAAAGCATCAATTCTTTGGCTCTCAGCCTTCTTCACAGTCCAACTCTCACATCCATACATGACCACAGGAAAAATCATAGCCTTGACTAGACAGACCTTTGTTGGCAAAATAATGTCTCTGCTTTTGAATATGCTATTAGGTTGGTCATAACTTTCCTTCCAAGAAGTAAGCGTCTTTTAATTTCATGGCTGCAGTCACCATCTGCAGTGATTTTGGAGCCCCCAAAAATAAAGTCTGACACTGTTTCCACTGTTTCTGCATCTATTTCCTGTGAAGTGATGGGACCAGGTGCCATGATCTTCGTTTTCTGAATGTTGAGCTTTAAGCCAACTTTTTCACTCTCCACTTTCACTTTCATCAAGAGGCTTTTGAGTTCCTCTTCACTTTCTGCCATAAGTGTGGTGTCATCTGCATATCTGAGGTTATTGATATTTCTCCCAGCAATCTTGATTTCAGCTTGTGCTTTTTCCAGCCCAGCATTTCTCATGATGTACTCTGCATATAAGTTAAATAAGCAGGGTGACAATATACAGCCTTGACGTCCTCCTTTTCCTATTTGGAACCAGTCTGTAGTTCCATGTCTAGTTCTAACTGTTGCTGCCTGACCTGCATACAAATTCTCAAGAGGCAGGTCAGGTGGTCTGGTATTCCCATGTCTTTCAGAATTTTCCACAGTTTATTGTGATCCACACAGTGAAAGGCTTTGGCATAGTCAATAAAGCAGAAATAGATGTTTTTCTGGAACTCTCTTGCTTTTTCCATGATCCAGCGGATGTTGGAAATTTGATCTCTGGTTCCTCTCCCTTTTCTAAAACCAGCTTGAACATCAGGAAGTTCACGGTTCACATATTGCTGAAGCCTGGCTTGGAGAATTTTGAGCATTACTTTACTAGCATGTGAGATGAGTGCAATTGTGTGGTAGTTTGAGCATCTTTGACATTGCCTTTCTTTGGGATTGGAATGAAAACTGACCTTTTCCAGTCCTGTGGCCACTGCTGAGTTTTCCAAATTTGCTGGCATATTGAGTGCAGCAGTTTCACAGCATCATCTTTCAGGATTTGAAATAGCTCAACTGGAATTCCATCACATCCACTAGCTTTGTTCGTAGTGATGCTTTCTAAAGCCCACTTGACTTCACATTCCAGGATGTCTGGCTATAGGTCAGCGATCACACCATCGTGATTATCTGCGTCATGAAGATTATGGTTAGTTATCATCAAAATGTTATTCATATTAATATATAATCATCATTATGTAATATATATCATATATTATCATATATCATATGTATCATATATAATCATCATTTTAATTGAAAATATTTATAACATTTAAAATATTTTAGACTATCTATAATTGCCAGGATATGGAAGCAACTTAAATGTCCATCAACAGATGAATGGATAAAGCAGATGTATCATGTATATATACACATGTGTATGTATATGGCTTCACTGGTGGCTTAGTCAGTGAATAATCTGCCTATAATGCAGGAGACCCTGGCTCCTCAATCCCTGGGTTGGGAAGATCCCTTGGAGAAGGAAATGGCAACCCACTCCATACTATTCAGACATAAAAAGAGAAAGAAATTTTGCCATTACAACGTGGATAAACATGGAGGGCATTGTGCTAAGTGAAGTAAGAGGACTAAATGACACCTCTTATATGAGGAATCTAAAAGGTACAACAAGCTGGTGAATATAACAAAAAAGAACCAGACCCACAGATGTAGAGAACAAACTACTAGTGGGGAGAGGGAAAAGGAAAGGGACAACAGGGATAGGAAATTAAGAGACACAAACTATTAGACACAAAATAAGCTACAAGGATATGTTGTACAAATGGGGAATATAGACAGTATTTTATGATGACTGTAAGTGGAGTACAACCTTTAAAGATTGTGAATTGCCATATTCTACACCTGTAACTTATATAATATTATACATCAGTTATGCTTCACTTAAAAATGGTTAATATGAAAAAATTGAATGTTAAACATTTTTAATTTCTCAATTTTAATTTATAATATGAGAAGTTTGGATTGATAGAATTCACATAATGAAAGCCCTTTAAATTCCTCCATTTTTAAGAATAGGAAGAGGTCCTGAGCAGATGTGGTGGAAACAGACATTCTCATATATATCTGTGGAACTATGAAAATATCTGCAAGGTACTAAAATATTAAAGAATTTTTTAAAGGATGCAGAAAAATATTTTGAATATGTCTTCATTGTAAATAATTAATGGGTCTCTATAGAAATAAATGCCTGGAAATTGGAAACCAGAGTTTTATTGGGGAAAAAAGTGATTGGCAGTTGAGGAAGGGTGGAAGGAGGCATTCATTTTTCATTTCACACCTTTCCAAATTTGATTTTTTTTAACCACATTCACTTTTTTTTGTATAAAAAATTGAGGTGATAATACTTAGAATTGTAATGAAAACTAGTTGAGATAATGTGAAATCTCCTAACCTATAATAACTTGCTCTGTGAGCAGTGGGTGGGTGAGTAAAAGACAGCGTCATGAATTTGTGTGGTGGCAGGTAGAGCATTCTCCAAGCAATTACTGAAGGATAGCTTGATAAAAATATCATAAACAAGAAAGAATTCTGTCTCTGAGTTTATCAAATTGACCTCTAGTGTTGAATTCTGATTACTTTTGATCCTACTTTTTTTTGTGAAAGAATAGCCATAGTATTTGAAATGAAAGTTCTACAGCAAATGTCTTCCATATCCCTCAGAAACTTTAAAATTTTTCAGAATTTCATTTTTGGCCATTTTCATAGCATTTACTTTTCCTATTCAATTTTATTCTCAAAGTATAGAAGGGCCGCTGAGACAAATAAGCCAGCATTCACTTAATTTTGTACTATACCATGGCAGGAAGCATTCTTTCATAATCTTATGACAAGAATTTTATCTCACAATTGCCAGTCCCATAAAGTATAATTTACTTAGTAGAAGGCCCCTATTCTTAGGATAGATTTATCTTTGCAATAGGTTGAGGCTAGGAAACAAGTGATACATTTTGCCTTAAGAGAACATAGAGCAAAGAGCAGAGAGAACATTCCAGATTTTATTGTATTTAAAAAAAAAAAAATCACTTAGTGGTTTCCAGTATTGCCTTTTGAAGAGTCAACATTTGATTGCACCTATAGATTGTATGTGCAAATATATTTTTATAAATCAGGGCTTAGGTCATTGTGTGAAAAATGGATATACCTTTCTGGAAGAAGAGATTAATAATTTATCCCAAACATCTTATTGAAAGAAAAAAGTGCATTTGAATAATGTAGGGAGATAAAGCATAGCAATATTATTCCTTATTTCTTTTATTAATGAGTTAGGATGTAAGGAACTCAATAAAAATTACATTAAAAACTCATAAACATTGTTAAAATCTTTCCCCACCAGTCACATTTATGAAACTGGCATTTCTATTTAAATGGTATTTAATAAAACAACAAGATTTTATATAGTGAGTCAAACAGTTCATGGGCTCATTCATTTACTCACAAGATATTTGTTGAGTGCCATATCATGTACCAGGTACTAAGGCCTTGGTGATGAATAAGATACATTTCTTGTATTTTAAGAGTTCAGTTGCCAGTGAAGCAGACAGACATATAAGCAAATAATAAAGTGCTGTGGTAAATAGGAAGAGAATAGAGTTTTGCCAATAAAAAAAATTTAAGTCTGGACTTCACTTCTGAATTATATAGCTTTCTAATCTCTGTATTTCAGGGATTTCATCTGTAAAATGAAAAAATATGCTCATTGCATGCTGTTTTATGGATTAAACATATTCAAAATGCAAGACCTGGAACTAAATCTCATCGAATGGAATGTATTACCCTAATACTGCAATATGAAAGGCCCTATAATATGGGCATGGACAAAGAAGAAAGTGATTCATTTGGGGATGGGGACAGATAAGGAAAAATCTCTTAGAGCAGGAACTGTTTAGAATAAGGAAATGTGCATAGCCAAGAGAATTCCAGGCAGAGAGAATGTTATGCACAGGAGCTTTGAACTTGTGGTAAAAATATAAGGAATTCTGAATATAGTTTGATGAGGTGATGCCTAGGGTACAGAAGAGTAAAAATGAGAATGGTGAGTTTATGGTCCTCAGACACAGAGGATCTTTCACAGCCTGCAAATGATTCAAGACTTTTAGCAATAGCAATGGGAATGAGATATATAAATAGATTTGGGCAATATTTTCAAGGTAGAATTTGTGGAAATGAGTGACAATGTGGGATTAACAGAGAGAAAGACTTCTCGATTTTGCTTTGGATTAATAATTGTTGACATCATTAATCAAAAGAAGGAATTTAGAAGAAAAAATAGGTTTGAGGAGAAAATGATAAACTTTATTTCACTTTATCAATTCTGATTTGTTAGCTCCTTAGGCAGGAGAGAGACCTACATTGCAGAAAGGATTTGAGAATGCTAAACATTTAGGCAAGAGTAGAAGCCAGGAATCTCAAGTTTCTAGCTGTGCTGCATAATCCATTGACTTTGCTACAAGTTATACCTTTCCCTGTTCTGTTAGAGATTTAATGCAGCTTAACTTTGGAGGTCTTTTAAATGTCTGGGTCTTAGCTCAAAATTATCATAAATGAAATGCAAATGTAAAAAAAAAAAACTATTCAATATTCTTCACAGGGTTTTTTTTAAGAATCACATATTTTGGTAACTGAAATCCCTTTCAGTTCAGTTAAGCCACCCAGTTGTGTCTGACTCTTCGCAAGCCCATGGACTGCAGCACACGTTCAGCTTTCTTTATGGTCCAACTCTCACATCCATACATGACTGCTGGAAAAACCATACCTTTGACTGGACAGACCTTTGTTGGCAAAGCAGCATCTCTGCTTTTTAGTATGTTGTCTAGGTTTATCATTGCTTTTCTTTCAAGTAGTAAGTGTTTTTTAATTCCATGGCTGCGGTCACCATCTGCAGTGATTTTGGAGCCCAAGAAAATAAGGTCTGTCACTGTTTCCATTGTTTCCCCATTTATTTGCTATGAAGCAATGGGACAGGATGCCATGATCTTAGTTTTCTGAATGTTGAGTTTTAAGCCAGCTTTTTCACTCTGTTATTTCACCATCATCAAAAGGCTCTTTAGTTCCTCTTCGCTTTCTGCCCCAAGGGTAGTGTCATCTGCATATCTGAGGTTGTTGATATTTCTCCCTGCAATCTTGATTCCAGCTTGTGCTTCATCCAGGCTGGTATTTCACATGATGTACTCTGCATATAAGTTAAATAAGCAGGGTGACAACATACAGCCTTGATGTACTCCTTTGCCAATTTTGAACCAGTCCATTGTTCTATGCCCGGTTCTAACTGTTGCTTCTTGACCTGCATACAGATTTCGCAGGAGGCAGGAAAGGTGGTCTGGACATGGGAAAGGTATTCCCATGTCTTGAAGAATTTTCTACAAATTGTTTAACCTTTTTTCTAAAATGGAAATAATCAGAATATCTACCTCATAGGTTGGTGTGAAAATTAAATGAGTATAAATTATTGGAGAAGGAAATGGCAACCCACTCCAGTATTCTTGCCTGGGAAATCCCATGGACAGAGGAGCCTGGAAGGCTACAGTCCATGGGGTCATGAAGAGTTGGACTGAGCACATATAAAGTATATAGGGTAGTGACTGACCAATAATTGGGCAACAGTGTGTAACTGACAGCATCAGAGGCAATCATAATAATTTATTATTATTATTAATAATAATAATTATTAATAATCAGCAGCATCATAATAATTTATTATCATCAAATGGCACGATTTTAGTCAGTGAGGGGATGTTGGAGATAATCATATCAGTGTACATGAGGGAAGAGGAAGCCTGGAATCACCTAGAGAAAGACAAGCCTGAAGATGAGGTCCTCCTCAGCTTCATGTCCTTGTTGTCACTCTTTGTTAAAGTAGGACCTTGTACCTTCGTGAGAAGGTTGAGAAAACATATACTTTTAGTTGATAGTATGTTTTATATACAATATAATATGAATATTATTCTTTATTAATGATTTGCTAATATCCAAAAGTTCAAAGTTTGTGGATATTAGTTCAAATTGTACATTAACTCTTATGTACATGTGTGTATGTGTGTGCATTCATTAGAATGAACTATTCATAAAATTCATTATATTGTACATATATATTTATAATATTATACATAATAGTTTTTTTATGTAGTGGTTTGCAGACTACCCAACATTCAATGGGAAACAAAACACCAAGATAGCATAAAGTAATTTCTTGATACACCTTCAATTTTATCTTTTTTTTCTGATTTATTAGGTACACTCATACTTTCAGAGGAAAATTTCCTGTGTTCTAAACTAACAAACTTAAAATATTATACCTCAGGCTAAAGTTATTGAATATTTGCACATAGGTGCTAAAAACACTGTGATAACATCATAGAATATTACTTAATAATATTTGAGTTTCATATAAAATATTTTCAACCCGCAGAGCCCAGAGAAATTTATAAATGTAAATGCTATTAGTCAAAGACTTGAATAGATAGGTTTTGTATTGTACCCTGAAGATAAGTAGATTTGGATTCTTCTTGGATTTGTGTAGTCTACTCTAGGAGTTAGGCTGTGGTGATTAAAAAAAAAAAAAAATTGAGCATAGCTTTTTATCATCTGTCCGTAATAAGTGGTGCCAAATAAAACATTTCTGTCATCAAAAACAAACAATAGCTTAATCGTCAGGCCCTAAATATGAAAAATTAAGATAAATATGGCAAATTAAATAAAAACAAATTAATAGTGTTCAACTAAATTAGTTACATGATATAGAGAAATTATGAGGAAAAATGGAATGGATCTAAGGAGCACACTTTTATCCAGTCTTGCCGGGGACCAGCCCCGGCTGATCCAGGGTACTCGAAGGAGAGACGGCATAGGCGAGGGTCAGGATACAATAGCTTCAATTAGATATTAATTAGAGATATAAAGAGTAATAGAATAAGGATAGCTCAGTAGGAAAATTCAGTGGAGAAAAGAGGCTGAGTAGCTTGGTTTACGCGGGGGACCAATAAAACTTCAAGACAAGAAGCTTGCACCACTTACGTAGGCCGCAGGCGTCCTTCCGTTCTCCCGAAGGAGAGGAGACACTGAGGCCTCCCCGGTCGGATCTTAGAAGCCCAGGCAAAATTAGTAAGCATGGTGGGTTCCGCGCTCCAGATGGAGACTCAGCCAGAGTGAGAGAGAGAGAGCGACATGGGGAGACCAGTATTTCGAGAAACTGATCCCAATTCTTTATTTTCCATGGTCTACTTTTATACACTGAGATGTTATGCAAAAGTCACGTGGGGTCAGCAGTCCTGACTTTTATCAAAGTCAGGTGCTTCATACAAATGTATACAGAGGTCTTAGGGGTGTTACATCATCTTCTGGCCAGGGGGGCCTGCTGACAATTTATGACCCTCTCCTTGTGACAGCGGTCAGTCAATCAGGACACTTATTTCTCCAGGGCTGATTATTCTCAAAACAGACGCCACCCAAGTAAAGTTACATTCCTACAGGGTGAGGGTGTAGTGGGTTTTAGTTAAGGAAAGAATTTACTTAGCCTAAGGTCTAACGTGATTAATATCAAAGGTTAATTCTATATATTCATTAATGTGTGTAAGGGCAGGGGATATGGAGACTTAGCAACAAATTTGGCTCAACAAATGAAAAACCCTTCACCAACACAATTTCTAATCAGCCCATTATACTTATACTAATAGTTTTCTACTTCTCTAAAGAACCTGTTTTTAGAGGGTTTAAAGCATCTTGTGCCTCTCACGGTTGGGAGGCTGTGAGCAATCACATGTGGCTGGACGAGCCTGTCAGGCAGGCTAGAGAACCTTCAGAGGAGTTTGTAGGTTAAAACACTCTTGTCACACCCAAGAGTTTTTATTGACTGGAGCTCTAGGTTAACTCCTTCTCCGAAAGAGGTGGTGGGGGACAGCCCCCCGTAAAGTCAGAGGTGTAGGTAAGAGCACAAAGTAGTAAAGTAGGCAGGCTCTGGTTATGGGGGTAGATGCTCGAGGAGTTCCAGGGGGACTCCTGAGGCTCGATCCCGCCTTTGCGTATGTCGAGCCTCCTTCCTCATGACCTTTGTCACGGGCGGAGTACCTCACTCTGGCCCCCAACACAGTCTAATTTAAGCACACCATGAAAATGAATATTTGCAGCTTTGCTTGGAAGATGGAGTTGGTTATAATTACTTAACTGGAAATTTTACCCTCTTCTTCCTTTTAATTTGCACTATCACTCATTTCGTTCCCATTCTGAGCTCCTTTAGCTCTAAAATCCCAGGATTTTTTTTTTTTTTTTTTGCAGTGGGGCATTTTATTTAGTAAAATCATTGAGGACTTGCTTATTTAAAAAGTAAACTGGGTAGTTTAAGAAGTTCATAATGAATATCTAACAACCTTGCCAGCTGTGGTCCCTGCTTTTGTTACTTTTGATCTTGGTGCCTTAGGTTTGCCCCAAGGATGAAAGAGTAGAAAGAAATGATGAAAGCAACCCTTCCTTCATCAACACATTTAAGAGGTCCCTTTCCTTGCATTTACCTTGTTTCTGCCAGACCTCCTGAGCCCTCTTCACTTGCTCCAAATTGAACATACTTCTGCATATCAGTCAAAACCTATGCCACACATTTATACACAAAGTAAGGTCGAAATCACACCCCAAAGGCTTCAGCTTGATGGCCTTTCTCAGTTCCACCTCAGCCTTATTTCCCCCAGTTCTCTGAGCCTTGCTCATATAGACACCAAGCTGCTTCTCTTCCTTCACTCATCCACATCCTACTTTCCAGCAAGGGCCCACACAAATCTCAGCTAACGGCTGAACCCTCTGTGAACTCCTCCAGTCTCTGCTGATTTACTGAGTTATACTCCCAGAGCACTTTTTCGTGGCACCTCACAGTTGAGCAATTATGGTTCAGTGTGGTTTTATGAGGCTTGCTATCATCTCAATTATATTTTAATCTTCTATAAGAAAAGGACCATGTGTTTCATTTCTGTAACCTGCATAGAACCCAGCTCAATGAGGAGGAGATAGATTAAACATCATAATAAATGCATGTTAGCAAGTTAAATACTGTGACTGCATTGTGTCTTCTGGTTTATTACATATTTACAATACCCATTTATGATGAAATTAACATTTTATGAGCAATAAATTACTGGAAATCTACATGAAATTAAATTTTAATTTACATAGTTCTATACTTCACAGATTTTTTTGTTGACAAAAGAAATCAGATTTTTTGGTAAATACAGGACATGTGTTAACAACCAAAATAGTTTATTGATTTGTGATGGCATTTTTAGGCAAAAGCATTATCTTATTTAATTATTAGAATATTATACTCTGGTAATGTTTTTTTGGCTACATAGAACTGTTTTCTCAAAGTTGTGGATGAATCTTCAATTCAGTTCAGTTGCTCAGTCGTATCCGACTCTTTGCGACCCCATGAATCGCAGCACACCAGGCCTCCCTGTCCATCACCAACTCCCGGAGTTTACTCAAACCCATGTCCATCGAGTCAGTGATGCCATCCAGCCATCTCATCCTCTGTCATCCCCTTCTCCTCCTGCCCTCAATCCCTCCCAGCATCAGAGTCTTTTCCAGTGAGTGAACTCTTCGCATGAGGTGGCCAAAGTATTGGAGTTTCAGCTTCAGCATCAGTCCTTCCAATGAACACCTAGGACTGATCTCCTTTAGGATGGACTGGTTAGATTTCCTTGCAGTCCAAGGGACTCTCGAGAGTCTTCTCCAACACCACAGTTCAAAAGCATCAATTCTTCGGTGCTCAGCTCTCTTCATAGTCCAACTCTCACATTCATACCTGACCACCAGAAAAACCATAGCCTGGACTAGATGGACCTTTGTTGGAAAACTAATGTCTCTGCTTTTGAATATCCTATCTAGGGTAGTCATAACTTTCCTTCCAAGGAGTAAGCGTCTTTTAATTTCATGGCTGCAGTCACCATCTGTAGTGATTTTGGAGCCCAGAAAAATAAAGTCTGACACTGTTTCCACTGTTTCTGCATCTATTTGCCATGAAGTGACAGGACCAGATGCCATGATCTTCGTTTTCTGAATGTTGAGCTTTAAGCCAACTTTTTCACTCTCCTCTTTCACTTTCATCAAGAGGCTCTTGAGTTCCTCTTCACTTTCTGCCATAAGGGTGGTGTCATCTGCATATCTGAGGTTATTGATATTTCTCCCAGCAATCTTGATTCCAGCTTGTGTTTCTTCCAGCCCAGCGTTTCTCATGATGTACTCTGCATATAAGTTAAATAGCAGGGTGACAATATACAGCCTTGATGTCCTCCTTTTCCTATTTGGAACCAGTCTGTTGTTCCATGTCCAGTTCTAACTGTTGCTTCCTGACCTGCATACAAATTTCTCAATAGGCAGGTCAGGTGGTCTGGTATTCCCATGTCTTTCAGAATTTTCCACAGTTTATTGTGATCCACACAGTGAAAGGCTTTGGCATAGTCAATAAAGCAGAAATAGATGTTTTTCTGGAACTCTCTTGCTTTTTCCATGATCCAGCAGATGTTGGCAATTTGATCTCTGGTTCCTCTGCCTTTTCTAAAACCAGCTTGAACATCTGGAAGTTCACAGATCATGTATTGCTGAAGCCTGGCTTGGAGAATTTTGAGCATTACTTTACTAGCATGTGAGATGAGTACAATTGTGCAGTAGTTTGATCATTCTTAGGCATTGCCTTTCTTTGGGATTGGAATGAAAACTGACCTTTTCCAGTTCTGTGGCCACTGCTGAGTTTTCCAAATTTGCTGGCGTAATCTTAGAGAGGATTAAATTGGGAGTGAATGTTACTTAATTTATTTTGAGACATAATGAAATAAACTTCGATGTCAGTATATGCAAGACTCTGATCAAAATATAAAATTCAAGTGGGCTCTCCTTAATGATTTTATCTTCCCCCAAAATCTGAATTTTGTATAAAGGCATTAAGCACCATCATTTCTGTAGACACTGGAAAAACTTCCCATAGAGGAAAAGCAGAATGGAATTTGCAATGTTTCTTGACTCTTTGTCTAGAACTGGTTCTGAAAAGATAAAGTGACATTGAAATGTAGCAATTTTCTGGCTAGTTGTATAAACACAGAGAACCCTATCTGGCCCATCTAATCCAGTGCTATTTGGTTTTTTTGGGATTAATGCCTTTAGTTAATCTACACTCAAAAGCATAAAAGGTAAGTTTGTGTTCTGAATTAAGTGTGGAAAATATTTTTCTGTCTGGGAAGGTAGTTTAGAGGAAATTATTTTATCAGAAGAAACAGCACAATAAAATGACTTCCCTGTGGGTATAATTTTGAAGTGTTTTTTTTTTTTTAATTTTGAACTCAGTTTTAAAAATGTACTAAAAATGTTTTATAGTAGAGACTTGCTGCTGCTGCTAAGTCACTTCAGTCGTGTCCGATTCTGTGCCACCCCATAGACGGCAGCCCACCAGGCTCCCCTCTCCCTGGGATTCTCCAGGCAAGAACACTGGAGTGGGTTGACATTTCCTTCTCCAATGCATGAAAGTGAAAAGTGAAAGTGAAGTCGCTCAGCCACGTCCAACCCTCAGCGACCCCATGGACTGCAGCCCACCAGGCTCCTCCATCCATGGGATTTCCCAGGCAAGAGGACTAGAGCAGGGTGCCACTGCCTTCTCCGAGTAGAGACTTAATAAATATTAAATTAGATTGGGAAAATATCTATATGGAAATGATGAAATTCCTGAGTATTCACTTGGAATTTCTATTCTTTCTAAGCAAAATTAAAATTTTTAGCTTCCTTATGTTAGAGCTACAATTAACTGTACTAATACATTTTCCTCCCATTCTCCCTGGTAGCTCCATTTTGATTAAACTTGATGTTTTTGGATAATCCAAACTCTACAGACAATTAAGAATTACCATACAAAGTACAGACATGAAGTAAATGTTGCAAAATGGTACTTTTTCCTGATAAAATGGATCAAAAAGGAACAAAACTTTGACCTTGTTTTCTCTTGCTCAAATGAGAGACGTTTCCATTTAGAATGAGAATTAGTTATTGAATAAAATATAAGATGATTTCAAAAGTTAGGAAGACTCTTCATGTACCTCTTTTCATTCAATATCCTTTAATTTTATGACAACTTTTCCACAGTGTGCTTAATCCTGAAAAGAGAGGATAGTACTAAATAAGGGGAAAAACACTTAACTTCAGAGTGTTTTCATATAACTCTTATTCAGTGTTGTGCGGCTTTAGGTGTTCTGGGGGGTTATTAAGTATTCTAGCTGGCATAGGAAAGACTCAATACCATTTGAAATGCCACTTATGTGAGTATACATGTACTTGGCTATAATAAAAATAGACTTGACATTTGCTTGACCTGCCTTTTTGAGAAGGGAGAAATGTGTAAGGAAATAGTCTATATATAGAATTTTAGGTATGAATAGATGAAAAACAAAAGGGAGCCATTGTAATCTGCTTCCTTCAAGCCATCCTGTTCTTAGTTACTTTGCAAAAACATCTCGTCTTCATGGGATAATATTGCAGACTATATGCATGATTTAGAAATGAGTTTTTTCTTTTCTTCTTTAGGCTTTTTCTTTATCTTTCATCTCCATTTTTCTCATTTCTTCTCCTCTTTCCATTTTCTCCTCCTTTTTCTCCTCATTGCTCGCAAACACACTGAACAAAATGCACTGGCTAGGGCAAACGCATGGCATACATGCCAGAGATATACTACAGAATAAAACAGATGTGGTTTCTTTCTCAAAGGAACTGAAAATCTCATACAAAAGTCTTTAAGCAAATATCATTGCAGTTAATTAAATATTCAATCAGTATGAAAAAGTAAAGGGTAAGAGATATCAATCTTAAGTAACTTCTCTAAATATAATATACTGTGTACATAAAAAAAAACATGTTTTGTGTATGGAATATTGAGGGAATATGATTCCTGATCTAAGGAATTAATACTTAGGATACACTAGTTGCTATGGTCCACATATGGAAACTTTTAATTTAATGATCAATTAAATGGACACATGCAGTTTTGGACTTTGATAAAGCCAACCCTTTTGCATATTTTTGCTTATGAACCTATGAACCGCCAGAGGTCCCCCAGGTCTTGGTCTTTGCATACTTGTAATTTCCTCAGATCTGCATTCATTACTGCCAACTTCCATCTCCTTTGAATCAATTGAGATTTCAATCCCAAACTCTCAATCCTGATTTCAGGAGTTAGGGCTCAATTCCAAGGCTAATGTAAGCCTGGTTTTACTAAAAACAAAGCATGATTTCTTTTTTTTTTTCCCCTATTAAAGAAAGTAAGTCTTCTGATGTTAGATCCTGCTCTCTCAGATGAGAATATGAGGAAGATAGCAGTGAGACTGGGTACAAATGACATCTTTTTTTCTTTTTCCTTGAGTTCTGCTGAGTCTCTTTAACCTTTTTCATAGGCTCAATTTCTTCAGGACTCTGTCCCCTTAGCAATGCATTCCAAGTCACTCAGTCATGTCCAGCTCTTATGACCCTGTGGACTGTATAGTCCATCAGGCTTCTCTGCCCATGGGATTTTTCAGGCAAGAGTACTGGAGTGGGTTGCTATTTCTTCCTCCACGGGATCTTCCTGCTCTGTGTCTCCTGCATTGGCAGGGGGATTCTTTACCACTGTGCCACTTGGCTACTTCTACATCTTATGGCATTCCTGCTACTACTACTACTAAGTCACTTCAGTTGTGTTCGACTCTGTGCGACCCCATAGACGGCAGCCCACAGGCTACTGTCCCTGGGATTCTCCAGGCAAGAACACTGGAGTGGGTTGCCATTTCCTTCTCCAATGCATGAAAGTGAAAAGTGAAAGTGAAGTTGCTTAGTCGTGTCTGACCCTCAGCGACCCCATGGACTGCAGCCTACCAGGTTCCTCCATCCATGGGATTCTCCAGGCAGGAGTACTGGAGTGGGGTGCCACTGCCTTCTCTGTGGCATTCCTGAGGTGCCAACTAATGATAGTGGCAAATGAGATTCACAAATGAGATTATTGTTTTAGCCAGTGTTTTTCTCCTATCAAGGCTCACTGATAGAATACCCTACTAGTGATGTAAAGTATGCCTTTTCTATGTGATAGAGTATTATGCTGTGATTAAGCAAAGTAATGTATGTCTGTTGCCCTAAAATGAAAAGATGTGAGTAAAAGTAAATTAGTTTCATACACTTTACCACGCTATTTAGAAACTTTATTTGTAGGCGTATATACATGAATAGCAGTGTGTATACACACACACACACACATATGTCTGTATAGGCTTATTTTATTGTCAAATATATATAACAGAGAAATAAGTCTGGATAGAAACATACCAAACTGATATCAATGATTATACCTGGAGAATGGAAATAGAAGCAGAAGCAAAAGCCATGTTATAAAGTTGGATCTTGGTAAAATGGCTTAGGTCATTGGCTTATATGCGTGCCAGTGTCTTTGGCCAGAGGATGAGAGTGCTAGTATTCAGTGGGTTCACCCTAAAGCCAGGAGATGATCTACCCAAACCACAGTCTTAATAGCTGGAGATGGGTGGTTTTTCCATGAGGAACACCAGGATGTTCCTTCCAATGGGACAGTTGGTGCTGAATAGTAAATACAGCAGTTTTGCATGATAATACTCCCTTCAGATTTCTTGCTTTATTTATAACAAGTATGTACCACTTTAGTAATCAAAAGGTAACATAGCATAAATATTACACTATATATATAAAACAAAATACATGGAAGATTTTCAATTTGAATTAAATTTTTATAGAGTTGAACTAATACTTATGACAAATCATAAGGATTAACATAAACAATAAAGTTTTTTGTACACCCGCCCTTCATCTATACAGGCACTTTGATGAAAAAGCCCAGTATGCTATTTATAATAGATTGTCACCCCTTATTTGTTTATGAATATATTACCCTTTATCACATTTCTCACTAGACTGATGCTTGGCATTAAGGCTGTGTAGAGGTGAGTTTTAGGGTTTTCTGTGATATTGTCTTTATTAGACACTAAGGTTATTCTAGAACTGGCAAAGTAAAAGTCTTTCTGCCCTTTGAACCTTATGGTCCTTTTGGAATTCATGGAACATTTAAAGTATTTTGTAATGTTTTAGGAATAGAGAAAATTGCTAAAAAGTAATAGCATTCCTTAGGAAAAAGGACTAATAATCCAACAAAGAACTGATACATTTTACTGGTCTCATTACCTCAGCATTATAACCTGCCAAGTGAGTAAAAAATATCCAAACATATGGGGTGTGGTGTCATCAGAAACCTGTCTTAAATGTCCTTCATTCACCCCAGGCTCTGCTTCCTATGCTTGCACTTGAGCCCCTGTCCTCATCTTAGGATAGAAGGTACTCTGCATTGGAGTCTTCATAGAAATGGAAATGGTTTCAACTTTACCCAGCTCAGTGCTTTTACAGGGAAACATAAGCTTTTAATAATAAGTCATGGCACTCATATTTGAAGTTTCAGACAGATTTAATTGTTTTAATCGTATTATTAGTTTGAGGGAAACCATATTATTTGAGACCCAAGTAATTTCCAAGTACTATGTAATGGATTCATGTATCTCTCATCATGACTAACCCATTCTCAAGCTGAATCAAGCTATAGGCTCTTTCTCCTCCAGCTTCAGGCTCTGCTGCTGAGAATCAAGAGCTTCCTCAGGATACCTGAGCCCCATGAAAGCCCTCTTCAGGGCCAGAGGACTGACAAGCAGCTGTGTGTCACAAACTTAAGCATTCATTCCCATGCCAACACTTCAGCATTTCTCTTAGGCTGGTTAGTAACTGATGTGTCTAAAAAAGTGCCTCCCAGTATATTAAGGCGGTCTTCTCAGCTTCTTTGGAAACATAGTCTATCAAGTTGGAACCAATTATTTCTTCAATGTGTTATAGCACAACTTTTCTGGTTGAAGGATTCAGATGTAAAGCATCTTTTTACTCATTGGGCTGCAAATGATAGCAGCAGCCATATGTGAATTTGGTATTGTCCTTTTTAGCTGAACATTGATAAGATAATTAAATGCAGCCATTGTAGTGTTTTACCAAGTTAAGTGAAAGGCAAGCAAGTGAGAAGAAAGGAATTCAGGGGACTAAACAAGGGATATGCAAAACAGTTTTAGCTAGAAGTTGGGAATGAGATGGATGCTGGCAAGACAGAGCAGTGAGGATGCCTGCTCCAGATGGCAGACGTTTAGGAAAAAAGACGTCACACCAACGACCAACCATTTAGAGCTGGCATTGGCATGCAGTGTCTTTGCTTTTTTTTTTTTCATAATGCAAGGCAATTTCTGTTTGCCTTATGGAACTCAAGTATAGGGAAGACTTGAGCAGTGGAGAAGAGGAATTCATTTTCATTTAGGTCACATGAGGTTTGATACCATCGGATAGTAGGGTTTCAGAACATAATTTGGCTAAATCATATTGCTGTTTACAACTCCAGAACTGTCCAACTGATGAAGTCCATAGTTGCTCTGTTAGAGAAATGCAGTGTTTATTTCAGTTTCGAGGAGACCTTCATTGTAATGCTTGACTTCTAGGAAGTTTGGAAATTATTCTGTTTACCAAATGTATAACTTACTTTTACACAAAATATCAACTTCTGATTGAGGCCTGCTTATTATTAATATCACATCATTTTTTAAAATAACTTTTTAAATATGCAAGTTGTTTATTTTAGGAAGTCCAGACAGCATCTGAGACAAGTTAGCTAAGAAAAATTATCCATAAATACTCGCCATAATCTTATCCGTAATTAGAAACTAAAAGTGGCAGTATTTTGACAATGTTCATTCTAGTTATGTATGAAATTGAAAGTATCAGTCACTCAGTCATATCTGCCTCTTTGCGACCCCATGGACTGTAGCCCACCAGGCTCCTCTGTCTGTGAAGTTCTCCAGGCAAGAATACTGGAGTGGGTAGCCATTCACTTCTCCAGGGAATCTTCCCAACTCAGGGATTAAACTAGGGTGTCTTGCACTGCAGGCAGATTCTTTACTGTCTGAGCCACCAGGGAAGCCCCATGAAATACTAAGCATATGACAATATTTTGTTACTACAACAACCAATATGTCTAGAAGAATATCAAGCACATTCATATAAATGAATTTTTTGTGTATTAATATGGTAAAGCTTTCCAGTGGACTTAATATACCGTTATTATTTCCTAGCATCTTAACAGGCCAAACCCCTTCATTGACATGACTTTGCTTTTTTCCCCTACTGACTAGTCTTTGATGTAGCATTTTCTTTCTGTCACAGTAGAATAAATGATGTCAAGTTGAAATGGTAAGCAAGCTTCACTGTACATTTTAATTTAAAAGGAAGACAGCATGTTAGGTTGCCACACCAGAGAGCAAGAATGAAGGTTAGCAGATGACATGATTTTCAAGTACCTCCTTTAGCAATAGGTGATTTCAGCTTTATTCATCTCAGCATATTTTTAGGGAAACCTAAACTTTTGATGATGTGGAGGATTATGAATCATGACACCCATAATTGAAGTTTCAGAGAGATTTAATTATATTGTTACTTTGAAGAAAACCACACAGAACCATATTTAGGTACAATTTCAAAATCATTTTATTCCGTTTTCACATCTCTGTTTTCCTTTCAAACTATCTGGTAAACATCCAGAGTTTCTGAATGCTTCTCTCTGATGGATGCAAAGAGCATTTAAACTAACACTCAGCTGTTTGTTTGTTATGTTTTCAAACTTTTTCCAGTTTCTGTTTAGTATTCAGTGAAATGGTGTAAAGAAAACCATCTGCACTGCAGCTGCAAAGGGATTACCTTCGGTTCTTCTCTACAAAAAGAAGCCAAATGCCCTCTGTGCATGGCTCTGGACAGTTGCTAAAATCTTACACCATATGTTTTATATAGTCATCCTGGAGCTAAGTCAATTAATAGCTCAGAAGATACAATTAGCCTTTTCGTGACTGTGCTGCCTAAAATAAAGAAACTCTTTATTCCTTACCCCTATTATAATTTTAGGCTGAAGATTTGAAATGTTGGATGACAGCAAGTGTAGTAAGATCCTGAGTCCCTGATGGATGCTGAGTTATACAGCCTTAGGCCACCGTGCCAAATTCCTAGGTGTGTATAGGATATTGGCACAATGTAAAAATGAAATTATTCTCAATGGAACATATGTAAATGAAGTTTTATAGTCCTTACTTGAGATCGCTTTTGTCTCTGTCAAAATATATATTTTAAGCAGAATTGAGTGAGAGACATATAGTAAAATGTTATTATTATAGTGAAAATTCATTATTTTTACAATTTATCATCCTTACATCAACAATCTTACTTTAAGGTGAAATTAAAACCCCTTGAAAATATTGCACCTAACTCACTTGTAACTTTTTTCTTAAGCAAAAACCTCTCTGCAGTGTGTAGCTTTAGAAAACATTGCAGTCTTAACACATGGATATTAAGTCAATGCATATCATCAACTGGCGCGGAAGTTGCACTCATTTCTTGCGACTTAAATCTGTTTTGAAGGAAAGTTGAGAATGAATCAGTGGTGTAGCTGGGGGTCAGCTTTGTGAGGACAACAGGACTTGCATATGAAATTTAAAAATTTGCTTTTTCCTACGTGGGATGACATCTGAAATAACTAAGATTAATAAGGTGGTATAATTTAGGTGGATAAATTTAGATTTCTACACGGAGACATTTTTAAGACATATGTATACATGTATTATAATAAGTTTCCTGAATAACTGTGGAATACGAGTAGCTTTCATGCTAAGTCCTGAGTAACTTATTTCAAATAATCTTATACTTACTTGGTAGAAATTAGACTTTGTGTCTGATTGTAAGAAGGAGGATGCAGCTAACAAAGGGACATCATTAGGAAGAGGTAGGGGGCTTGTTTCTTTTTTGTTTTGTTTGATATGGAGATAGTTAAAACAAACACAGGATTTTCTAATACACAGGAAATTCAGATACACCCTTCAAATTGAGTTTTCCATGGCCAAACAAAGAAATGTCCTCCTGGGATGAGAATAAGAAAGAGGATCCCATGTTAGAGTGGAGCTAACGATATCAGTGTTAAAACGGGGCAGAACTCCCTGATGATTAGAAGAATCAGCTCCAAGAATAAAGGCGCTCAGAAAAGGGAAACCAAAGTAAGAGTCTACAAGGGATATATAAAACTGGACCATTCTTGGCTTTAATGTACACATCAGAAAAATTATAAAACTAAGACCCAAAACAAGCCTTGTCAACAGTGACTAAAAACTCATGCAGAGAGTGGGGACTATTTGGTTACCTAGCAATTGGTCCTAAGAAAATATTTAACATTTTTTTCTGACTTCTTTTTACTTTTTAAGATTCCCTTATATTTTCTGGCAAGATTAAGATTTTTTCATCTTTTATATCACCATTCTCGGAATATGCCAGAGTATTCGAAGAGGGGATTTTAAAAAAGCATTTGAATTGGAGCATATTTCTGTATTAGGACATTAATCAGAAATTAGCAGTCAGATGTCTGAGCAAAGAAATATTTTACTATCGTAACTTCTATTTTAGTGTGCAGCATACATTGCAGTGGATATATATTTCTTGAGGCCATTTCTTTTTGGAAAATTTGTGAAAAATTCTTCATTCTTAATGTATAATGAAGAGGATTATCTTCTAATGCACACAAATAATGACTGAGACATGAAATACTTCTGAAACTATGCATAAATCTTCACTAGTAATAAAATAAGTTTAATGCTATCTTGGATTCATACTGTATCTTTCCTCCATATTCCCTATTCTATTTTAATGCATCTTGTCATGTTATTCTGTTAATGTTTCTATGAGTTAAATGGATGGAAAATAATATCTGCAGTAAACATATTGAAAAATTATGTCATAGTGAAGTCTAAACAGAGTCACCCTTAATGATGAACCACAGAGCCAGAACATGAGCCAACTCTTAAACTTATACTGACACTTGAGCTCATTGCCTTAAACATATGCAATGGAGCTGAGCTGTTTTTCGGGTAGTCTTATAGATTACCTATCTATCAAATTACTCAGTAGGATCCCTCTGCAATCTAATGGCAATAATTCCCAGTTAAGAATGTATTCTTTGGCCTTAAAATGGAACAAAGATAACTGGTTCACTGACTGACTTATAGAATTAATAGTTTTGCCCACTTTAAAGGGTTGATCCAACTAGAGTAGTTGACTGAAGCCCTAGACTAGACAATGCCAAACCTAAAGTCTTCTTGATCTTTTTTACCTGGTATAAAGTATGTGCACTGGGTTTAGCATTATACCACTTCAATCATTTGTAGATTTAAGAAAAGTTTCAAAATACTATTTCTAAAACATAACTGTAGATAATAAAAGCCATGTTTAAAACATGCTAGGATTGTAAGTCCAGTATTGGTTCATTATTATAAGGGAACTCACTGTTCATTTAATAAAATACAATTTCATATATTTTACATTTTTCTTGAGTTCTAGGAGCTTATATTTTCCCATGACACAACTGTTCATAAACCTTGAATTTTATCAGTGAGTCTAATACTGAAAGTTTTGTTATAGAATCATGGAGTTTTTTTTCTTTATGTAATTTAAACAACTACTTCATTGTGGTTGATTTTGAGAAGGTTTGTTTCAGGATAAATAAAAATCTTTCAGTACTTTGTAGCTATCTGTTCTGTTTTTCTTTTTTTTTTTAACAAATGTTAAGACCACAAAAGAAATTACACTCATTCATTCTACAGTCTTATACCATGCCTATTACATGCCAGGAATATTTTCTAGGTTCTGTGTATTTAACAAATAACCATTAATTATTTTCATGAAGCTTATGTTCTAGAAGTGATTTATACTATTAACCAAAAGTTATCAGATATCATGCTGTTAAGGCTTGGTGTTAAAAATGTTACAGAAAATTTTTAGTAAGTTTTCTATTAAACTTTAGGTAATTGACATTATGTCAGTAATAGATAAAGCACTTCCTGCATACTTTAACAGTACATCTGAATTACCTATCTTAAAACTGGTTCGACTTAGTTTGCACTATCTTCACGAATAGGAAATACTTCTCCTCCTGCCTAAGTGTTAACATCAAGGACACTTCTGATAAACATCCTGAACACCAAACTGTTCAGAGTCTGCCTTTCTAGAGACCTTAGTCTGTAACAGGAGTGATTCAGCCTCCAGTGTTTCTCTGTGGCCCATCAAATTGAGTCCCGTCTCTGAGTTGGTATTCAAGTTTGAAGTCCACTCACCATCCCTAAGGCTCTGCAACTCAAGGCTCACAGCCACTTTCTAACCCGCATCTCCTGTCTGTCTGATCTTCACCATTCCCTCCACAGCTCCTACTACAAATTCCTGCCTTAAGGTTTTTATCCATTTTGTTCTTAACGCCCAAAATACCGCTGCAGAGCTTTCCTTTTACCTGTCCTAATCCTTGTGTCTTTCAAGGCTCAGATTCAAACTTGTCTATTTCAAGAAGCCTTCAATAGAAAAGCACTATAGTACTGATCTTGAGAAAATCAGTAATTATTTATAGTAAATATTTATAATCTGCACTTGTGCATATTTCCTATAACATTATGTGGTATTGAAAAATGAACATTTTTAATATTCATTTGTCTATCCTTCCAGACAATGAACTCCCTGAGGGCAAAGATCATACCTGTAGTCATCCTTGAACACACAACTAATCCATAAGTGTGTCCTGTTACAAAGGGCGCTGCAGTTTGCTCGTGTTGCCTTGTAATTTCTCTACCATTTCTCCTTATGTATCTTTGCACTTTATTCTCTTTACATGTTTCTCAAGGACAGGCTTTTGGTTTTTAGCTTTATGTTCTCATGGTTCTTAGTGCTGTGCTTTGTAGAAAGCAGATGTTCCATTACTACTTACTGGATAAAGAAACCTTGTATATAGTTGGTGGGTTTTATGGCCCATAAGAAAGAACATGCTAATAATATGTAGTCTGAATAGAAGACCATATTTTACAATTTTATTATACTTTTCTTTATGTTTTAATCCTTATAGTATCCCAAGATGATGAGCTCTTTATAATTTGAATATTTTACAATAGACTTATAAATAAAATTACAAAATAATGCTATGGGATATTAATTTGAAGTAACCTACAGCATTCCACCTAACAATGTGGAAAAAATATAATTAAAAAATGTGGTGTTATGCCTATGAAACTACATACATGAATTATCTTTAAAATAAAAATTCCTTTTAAATGTAGTCATGCTGCTGCTGCTGCTAAGTCGCTTCAGTCGTGTCCGACTCTGTGCGACCCCATAGACAGCAGCCCACCAGGCTCCCCTGTCCCTGGGATTCTCAAGGCAAGAACACTGGAGTGGGTTGCCATTTCCTTCTCCAATGCATAAGAGTGAAAAGTGAAAGTGAAGTCGCTCAGTCGTGTCCGACTCTCAGCGACCCCATGGACTGTAGCCCACCAGGCTCCTCCATCCATGGGATTTTCCAGGCAAGAGTACTGGAGTAGGGTGCCATTGCCTTCTCCAAATGTAATCATACCACCAAGTTAATCCCAAATCTTCCACTTTCATGCAAATTCAGAAACTAATTTTTACTAATGTAAGCTGGCTTTAATTTTCATTCTAAATTATGCTTTCTATCTGTGCTAGGCTAGACCAAGGAATCTTACCTAGATTCAAAGACAGGCAAGATCATTGACTTGGAGTTGGTTTGAAATTTGATTTTACTTATGTTCACTCCTAACGCAATGAAGAATATATATCACAGAGTCGTGGTGTATCCCCAGGACTTCATGTATTTAGAAGAGATACATCTGAGGTTTGGTGATCTTGGGTGCTGCATAGAATGAGACCTCACTATTAACTAAGAGGATCCTAAGATTATGGACTTGATGTATTTTATCCGTCCCAGCGAGTCAATGCCAGAGAGAGCACATATAAGGCAATCATTCTATCAGTCAGCAAGTAAAGCCATCCAGGATCTGCTACTAGCCCAGTATCTGTTATCCTGTGTTTCAGGTCTTGACAACCCTGCTGTGTCACTCTGGGAGATTGTCCTTTACAAATGCATGTGTCTAGGGCCTAGCTGTCTTCCATTTATAGCCATAAAGGGACTTTGGTTGTATCTAACTGTGACCTTCCTCCTCTATTAGTTTCAGAGGGTTTGCAGCTGAAATAATTGAAGATGAAGTCCATTTTCACATTCTACAGTCCTATTCAATTTCTAATTCTAGCTAGATTTTAAGTAACATAGATAAGCAGGAATGTCAGTTATTCTCTTACCCAATCCTCTAGGACAGCAGTCCCCAACCTTTTTGGCACTGGGGACTAGGTGATGGTTTCAGGATGATTCAAGGACATTACATTCATTGTGCACTTAATTTCTATTTTTCTTACATCAGCTCCACCTCATATAATCAGGCATTAGATCCCAGAGGTTGGGGACCCCTGCTCTAGGATCTGATTAAAGGGCATTGCTGTTTGTTTTTTTTACAGTCCTTATTCAGAATCTCATTCAGCCAAGTTAGTCCACATAAGAACAGCAATTTCAACAGCATAAAGTACAAATCAAGCACATAGTTGAAAAATCCACGTTTGAGACTGAGATATATAGCACATGCATTCATTTCTAATTTGGGGAGTTTGAATACAGCTAACATGAGCAACATATGGGAAAACTCAATCCGAGCAGAATATTAGATTCAGCAGCAAGACAACCCTAAAAGGGCAACTGTATCAGCTACGTAAATAGCAGGTAACATGTGTGGGCTTTATGTCAGGATGTGCATGGCTTTGATTTTTCTGGACAGATCTAGAAAGCTGGTGGAAACTTAGGTCTGGCATCATTTTCAACTATGTACAGCAAAGTAAATAAGCTAAAAGGAGTCACAGGTAATAGCCTGCTGCCATCCATACATAAAAAATGAATCTATCAGAGCATAGACTGTAAGCCTTGTGCTTTGGTTTTATTAGGATTTTTTAAAATACTTGATTCACATTCCCTATTAAGGTATGCTCTAGGCCCAATGGCTCCCATTTCGAAGTAGTGGGCTAAAGCTGTGGAACAGACCAGGTTCATCTTGGGAGCACTTCTTCACCCTGCATCATAGGCATTCTACCCTTACCAACTGCACCATGTAAAGAAGTTATGATTGGTTAATATCCAGCTACATGAGACTTGGAGGTGTAATGTAGTTGGGGCCAAATGGTGCCAGCCTGCCATCGTTTTCAAGAAAATATACAAATGTCCTTTGTAACAGTGAGTAAAACTACCATGATAATCTTAAAAGTATTATCTTAGGGGAGTTTATTATGAGAAAAATGGTTTATATAGATATATTTTCATTCTAACAAGTGTATCAACTCTGTGGACAGAAACTGGTTCATTCCTTTTATAATTTCTCAAGGGGTTGTGGGTGTGCACATACAGGAGATACTTTATGAATTTTGTAGATTTAGTATTTTGTGTTGCTTGAGATGTGTCTGCACGTTCTCTGATTTTGTTGTCATTCCTACTAGGCCATTCAGAAATTCTCTACTGATCCATGGGAAACTCTAAAAATTAGTTTACATCAGAAAAGAAACATCATTAGACCAGATAACCTCCAGATATCCAATCTGGGTTTAGAAAAGGAAGAGGAACTAGAGATTGAATTGCCAACGTTCACGAAATTATAGAGAAAGCAAGGGAATTTCAGAAATACATCTATCTCTGTTTCATCGACTATGCTAAAGCCTTTTACTGTGTGGATCATGACAAACTGTGGAAAGCTCTTAAAGAAATGGGAATACCAGACCATCTTACTTGTCTCCTGAGAAACCTGTATGTGGGTGAAGAAGCAACAGTTAGAACCCTATATGGAACATTTGACTGATTCAAGATCAAGAAAGGAGTACAACAAGGCTGTCTGCTGTCACCCTGTTTGTTTAATCTATACACTGAGCACATCATGAGAAAAGCTGGGCTGGATGAGTTACAAGTCGGAATTAAGATAGGCAGGAGAAACATCAGCAACCTCAGATATGTGGATAATACCACTCTTAATGGCAGAAAGTGAAGAGGAACTAAAGAGCCTCTTGATGCTGGTGAAGGAGCAGAGTACAGCTTAAGACTAAATATTAAAAAAACTAAGATCATGGCATCTGGCCCAATTACTGCATGGCAAATAGAAGGGGAAGAGGTGGAAGTAGTAACAAATTTTCTCTTCTTGGGCTCCAAAATCACTGCAGATGGTAACTACAGCCATGAAATCAGAACACGATTGCTTCTTGGCAGGAAAGCAAAGATAAACCTAAACAGAGTGTTGAAAAACAGAGATTACTCTGCCAACAAAGGTCCATATAGGCAAGGCTGTGGTCTTCCCAGTGGTCACATGTGGTTGTGAGAGCTGGACTGTAAAAAAGGCAGAATGCCAAAGAATTGATGCCTTCAAATTGTGGTCCCTTGGACAGCAAGGAGATCAAACCAGTCAATCTTAAGAGAGATCTCCTAAATATTCACTGATGCTGAAGCTGAAACTCCAGTATTTTGATGCGAACAAATGGTTCATTGGAAAAGCCCTTGATGTTGGGAAAGGTCAAGGGCAGGAGAAGAAGGCATCAGAGGATGAGATGGCTAGATGGCATCACTGTTAAACTCCAGGAGATGGTGAGGGATAGGGAGGTCTGGCGTGCTGCAGTCCATGGAGTTCCAAAGAGTTGGACACAACTGGACAACTGAACAACAACGTCGTATTCATTCTCAAACTGTTTCTAATCCACAGTTGTATCGGTTTCTTCAGATTTCTCACTTAGTTGTTGTTCAGTCATTAAGTCGTGTCCAACTCTTTGTGACCCCACAGACTGCAGCACACCAGGCTTCCCTGTCTTTCACTGTCCCCTAAAGTTTGTTCAAACTCATGTCCATTGAGTCAGTGATGCCATCCAACCATCTCATCCTCTGTAATCCCCTTCTCCTGCCCTCAATCTCTCCCAGCATCAGGGTCTTTTCCAATAAGTCTGCCCTTTGCATCAGATGGCCAAATTATTGGAGCTTCAGCTGTAGCATCAGTCCTTCCAATGAATATTCAGGGTTGATTTCCATTAGGATTGACTGGTTTGATACTTCCTCACATTTCCTGATGATCTTCTCTACGATGATCTCCAAAGCTAAGTGCTTTGTTTGTGAAACAAACAACACCCACAATGAACTAGAAACTTGGAAGTGAAAAGAAAATAGGGATCAGAGAAGAAACCACCAGGCTCCTCTTTCAAGTGCATGAATTCTGTTTGAACAGATAGGACTTTGCAATAAAGAATATATGATTAATAAATATTTTAAACATTATGTATTTAATATTTTAGGGTACCTTTAAGGTCAATTTTGTGTTAAAATAATTTATGGCACAACTTCAGGGAACTTTTATGGAAATGAATTTCAGAATCCACCCTCATTGTCATGGATGATGTACTGTGGAGTTGGACTAGCAGTTATCACTGCTAAGTTGCTTATTTTAGAGACTCTTGCATGAACTGCAGCAAAGCATCAACCAGTAGAACTGGTAATTCAGACAAAGCCATCAGTATTACCAGTCTTCTTGGCCTATGGTATTTTGATTTTGCCTGCACACTTTCTCCCTTTAGTTTGGTGTAATAAAATTATTGATAGTAAAGAAAAAAGAAAAATTCTCATCATTATTTTTTTCTTCAAGAAAATATATAGGCGTAGTTCCTTGAGTAAACATGATCCTAGTATGTTCCTCTTTATTAAAGTATTCAGACAAATATATAGACAATTCAATATGGGTGATAATTCATACTTCCCATGAAGTGCTTCTAAGAACACATTCACTGATATATAAAAATAGAAAAAAAAATGTTTAACATCTTTAAAAAACCTAAAGTCCTAATTTATTGTATAATATCCTCAATAAATTAGTCTTAAAAATATATTCTAGCCTGACTTACAGAAATAAAAGGAAGTTGTTCACTTAAAATGTACTGAATTGTCTGTAAAGTTCCTTTTCACTTGGTTTTAGTGAGAGTCCCCTTTTTAAAAACTAGTTTTAACATCCTCAAATTCAGGCCTTTATTTTCTAACTCTGAGCTTTAGAGGTACATGTGGTAAACACTGAATTAACAAACACAGGAGTCTTCTCTCTGAACATTCTTTGCCAATATCTTGCCAATAGAATCTCAGGGAAACTGTTGGCATTTGAGATTGGTGATATTCACCACTTACTCCTCTCCATTGTCCCCAATTTTATGTTAAAACCATCGCCAGAAAGCAACAAGCTTAGCTACCAATAAAAATGCTTTTTTTTGGGGGGGGTTACATTTCATTACCATTCTTTTAGTTTTTATCAAAAGTCACTTAAAATACATTAAGATAGCAAGAGCCTTTCTTCATCTTCTCCAAGAAGTTTTTGACATCATTGCCCTTTAAGTTACCCAGAGTTCCTTCTATGTAAGAAAGAAAGAAAAAATTTACTTGTAATATAGTTCTAAGAAAATGTCTTTCTCTCAAGACTGGTGTTTTCCTTTAGCCAGACAATAAGAACTGCAAAATTGCTTCCTTCTTTCCTTGACTGCTAGAGATCTCAGAAAGAAAGATGATATTCAGTTGATGTAACCATCTTTCCTCAGCTCTGAGTGGTTTTTGTCAGCCCTTTCTATTTGTGTTCTTATCTTTTTAGCATTGCTTTTAGCTTTCCAATTGCAAGTTGGTACAATATTTTTCTAAGAATAGATTGAGACCAAGTTAGGGATTCAGTCAGTCAGTCAATCAGTCGGTCATTCCTCTAGGTTCATTTCCTAAAAATATGAACACTAACTGATGATCCCCTTTGGGCTAGTGCTAAACACTATGGATAGAATTGTGAAGAGGTATATTCCCTGCATCAAGCAGCTTCCCCTCTGATTCTTCTCTGTATCTCCATAAAGCCAAGCAGAGGGCGAATGTTCACCAGAAATGTGTTTTCTGATTGAGTCTTCTCGTAATTATCTTTCAGTCCTGCTTTCTTTGGGAATTTAAAATAGGATGAATTTTCACATGTCTGAATAGTTAATTATAGCACCTAAACTTTAAAATGTGTGTGCATTTCTTCTGTAGTTTTGTCATAGTAGGATTAGAATCAAATACAATATTTTATATTTTGCTTAATAAAATTAGCCATTAACTCCATGACCTCCAAGAATTCTTAAGACTATGGTTAATTGCAAAGCATACCTTATACTTTGATATTTCTTTTGCTTAAGTAACCATAGTTTGTCCTTCTGTTATTCTCAGGGATGGTAGTTATTCTTTAAATGTCGTCTTCATCATTGAATTTTTCACAGGCAAATGCAGGAATTCATTTTAAAACAAGTGAACTATGTTCCATAATTTGGCATTTCTTGAGGCAGACATGACGCTTATACAGTGATGCATTGTAAATATTCAGATATAATTTACAAATCTATTTACTTCTGTTAATAGATCTTAACTTCAAACAGGTCAAGGATTGCCTTATAACTTGACAGGGCCTTGCACAGTGTCTTTCAAATAGTAAGTAACCAACAAATGTCAGATAAATAAATTAGTTCCTAATGTAAAATATAGGTGTGTAAAACATTAGGCATTCCTATACTAGTACCTTGGAGAAGGAAATGGCAACCCACTCCAGTATTCTTGCCTGGAGAATCCCATGGAGTGAGAAGCTTCAGTCCATGGGGTCACAAGAGTCAGATACGACTTAGCGACTGGAGAGAGAGAGAGAGATACTAGTACCTAGTGAGCTCACACACGTACATAGTTACTCTGGGACAACAGAAATGTGTTGTCTAACCGATTGCTTTTATCTATTTCTCAGGCTTGATTTACTTGAATGTTTCAAAATAAGGTTAATTTTACTTTTCTGAATTACAGCAAGGACAAGAAAGATATGAAAATTATGTTTTAATTCACACTAAACTTTTAAACTTTTCTTTTCCTGTTAGCTTTTATCCTTATATAACGGCAGTTTCTTAAAACTAACATTATTTATTATTTTCCCCCTCAAGCTGCTTCTGGTATTTTTCCTATGGCATATCATGTGGTTTTGGTGAGGAGTCAAATTAGTTGACTTGGTCCACTTAGAGGTTGTTTTTTTTTTTTTTTTTCACTTAGATGTTTCAGTGTGTTGAAATAAGATAATGATAATTTAAGTTGCATAGCATCTTTTCTTCTTTTTGCATGAGCTGAGACTGACGCAGACAGAACTTATTCCCTGAGCAAAAGGATCATGAAAGATAACCTTGCTCTTCACCTTTGAAATTGAAAAGCCAAGCTCTGTACATTCCTGCATGTTAATACTTACCTGGAGTTGTTTACTTATAGGGAGAAAGGAGAATGAGATACTGAAGGGAACTTTTCTGGGGGAAGGGCTTGTAATGAATTAACTTATTATTTGCTGAGCTCTTAATGATTCTCATTAAGAGAGCAGCTAATGTGGGTTAGGGCTTCCTAGGTGGTGCTAGTGGTAAGGAATCTGCCTGCCAATACAGAAGACAGGGGTTTGATCCCTGGGTCAGGAAGATCCCCTGGGGTGGGAAATGGCACCCCACTGCATTGCCTGGAAAATTCAATGGGAGAGAAGCCTGGCAGGCTACAGTCCACGGGGTTACAAAGTCGGATAGGACTGAGAGACTGAGTACAATGTGGTTTAAGGCACTTAACTCTCTCTATATATTGCAAACGGGATATTTTCTGGAGGTCTGGGGTAATACCCTATAAATCAATAATTTTAATCAAATATTCCGTGGAGAAAGGCTGTCTTTTTACCTGTGATCTTGCTTATGAAGTAACTAAGGTGGTGGGTTATGACATCAGATTCCTGTTAGTATGCAGAATCTGTTCAGGTTCTTTCTTACCTAGCTTAAATGGTAAGCTTTTAAATGTATTCTGTGATATAACATAGGGTCTGTTTTTATTATTGGGTGGAATCTCTCAAGTTGAAATTATGTTTTAAGCTATCACAGAATGAGAGCAAGTTTCAGTGGTATTCACTGAGAAAGTTTTGACTAGCAAACCTCCTTCTAAAAGTCAGAAACAAAGCTCTTGGACCCTGAAGAGCAGAAGGGATGGTCAAATAGAGTATGTTTTCATTTTGAGTTTTAAAAACAGCGCTAAGTTAGGATTCAGAAAACTGGAGCTCTGCCAATTTCAGCCACTGCCGTGAACTCATTACCTTTCCATGCCTTGGCTTCTAGGGGAAACATCGGATGAATTCCAAGTTCATCCATCTCTGCCTCACTGCAAGGCTAAGTACTTTGTAGTGCTGTTCTTGAGGGTTAGAAAGGTGCCTTGCCCTCTATATCCCAGACCCTGGAATTTAGTCACTATTTTCTGAATATTAGTTAATTCCTATTGGATTCCCAGATATATTACTGGTCTTAGACTGATTCCCTGATTCAATGCACAGAGCCTCAGTTCTGGGGCTGAAAAGCAGGATAGAACTGAATTACAGAGAGCCCTTATTTCCAAAGCTATCTTCTCTTTTGGTCATAGATGTAATGTGTCTTCATATTTCTGGTTCCGCAGATGTTTCTCCATGGCTGCTATGCTTATGCTTGAGTTGGTTGTCAGGGCTGTTAGGAAGAAGCTCTGTCATCACACTGCCTTGTCCTCAAGAGAGACTTGTATGACAGTGTTCATCATTACTGATGCAGGAAAGGAAGTCTCATCCTGTTTCTGGCCTACTTGCTCAATATCTCTTATTTAACCCATCCTAGGATGCTTATTTTTACAAATGCTGTGTTTGCTTTAGGTTTTTAATCATAGTAAGTAGAAGAATATGAAATCAGGTGATAAATGTTGAATCGACAGCCAGGGCAACTGTACTAGCTTGCTTCTGTGGTCAGGACAAGAAGCAGGGCCAGGTACAAACAGCAAATCAGGAGCACAATATAATCCTAAACCATATTTTGTTTGGAACACCATCGTGAAGTTAGCCACTTTTGTTTTCAACATATTCTAGCTGCTATTTGCAATCATCCCTTTTCTCATGCTCTCTGTTCTCAAAGTACTGGTCTCCCTGAGTCCTGAACCCATCCTCTCTGCTTTCCTCCCTGTGTCTGAACCAGAGATAAGACCACGGAGCCAAGAGTCAGAAGGCTGAGTCCTGTCGTTGACTACTAAGTGTGTAATTTCAAGTCATTCAAACTCTATCTTTATATGAATATAAATTTTTAATTAAAGGGTTAGGATTATAATAAAGTTCTTTCTAACTCAATATGTATGATTCTGTAGGATCTTCATCTTATGAGCAAAACATTCTCCTTTGTACCTGCCCACTACGTAAACCTGGAAAGTACTTTGTCCCAAGGTGGAGATGGCAATGGTCATCTTCTGTGATAGTCACAGGATGCTGAGGAGGTTGTGTTTTGTGGTAGTGGTTTGTCTTGCTCTTGTTACTTTTTCTTTAAAGATTCATGCTGTTTCTTTTTCAAAAAAAAGAAGAAAGAAATAGCTGACTGAATTTAAGCACTAGATGAAAACAATGGAAGATGTATTTTCTTAAAGTAATCTTTTATTAGCACTGAAAACAAGACCGCAGAAGCCTCAGGTTTACTCCCAATGACTATGGAGATCAACCACGTGGCAGTGTCTAGAAGACAGATGTGGACTTTGGTTCAGTACAAAATTTAATCCCTGTCTTACTACTGAATCAGGTAGGGAAAGGAAGAAAATTAATTCAGTACTCGTATGCCAAGCCCTTCAAGTTTATTTCCATTTAATTCTGACAAACCCTAGGAGATAGTATAGCCACTTTTCAAGTTAAACTGTCTTCCTAGTACCTCCCCACGACACCCCCCCCCCTTTTTTTTTTTTTTGCTAAATTCCATAAGCTATAGATGGAAGAAGTAGGTTTCATGCTTCTCTGCCCAACCTGCTGTCTCATTTATGAATGTGAAGAAAAATGAAAGGGGGAAGTATATGTAGATGTTTGTAAAAATTCAGCTCCACAATTAAAGATAAAATTTAGTTCACTCCTCCAATTTCAGAGAGTGAGATGAAGGAACATTTATTCCTAACTCCTTACATTTTCATGGAGGGAGGTAATTTCCACTCCTCTGTCCAGGAGGGAAATGCATGTGAAGAATATATGTTCTTCTCTCCACCTCATCATTTGCTCCTCCCAGGACAGGAGGAATGGCTTCTTTTCACAGTGGAGCTTTGCAGAAAAAAATGACCGTGCCTATGTCACCCCTTTGGCTCCTCTCTGTGACAGACATCTCTGGTCCTCTGCTCCGGGAGCTTTCAGTCCAGGGTCTCCTCTGAGAGAGTGGTTGGCAATTTCCAACATCACTGGGAACTATGCAGTTCAGGGGTATTAGGCAATATTAGTGGAAATCACCAGAGTGGCACCTCTAAATCCCATTCTTTGATCACCTTCATCAGTAAAAAAGCTGACATTTTGATCTTCTTAGTCTATCTCTCAGCTAGTTCCAAATTGGGAAAATAAAATTATTTTTTCTTTTGGTTACCAGAAACCTCAAAAATAGACAGGACAAAGTAGAGAGGATCAATAGTTTTTAAAAATGTTTTATATATTTTTATATACATTTATGGGCTTCCCTGGTGGTTCAGCAGTAAAGAACCACCTGCAATGCAGGAGATACAGGCTCGATTCCTTGGTCGGAAAAATCCCCTGGAGGAGGCATGGCAACCCAGTCCAGTATTCTTGCCTGGAGAATCCCATGGACAGAGGGGCCCAGCAGGCTTCAGTCCATAGGGTCACAAAGAGTCAGACAAGACTGAAGTAACTATGCCCAGTGCACATGTATATATTTATATATAAATTTTATATAAATTATCATTAAAGATGATATAGTAATAATTTTCACTTCTGCTTCTGGAGGAAAGAGAAAATTACTGCCAAATTATTTTAGGGACACTGAATGACAGTGTTAAAGGAGCTACTAGTTTATGGAAAAGAAGGGATGTCCAGATGAGCTTGCTTTTTCTATTTGGATAGCACCAAGTCTGCAGAGCCCATTTTAATGGGTGCTCCCTACAGAGCTGTACTTCTTATGCTCTTTCAATATTTTACATTCCTTTTTAACTCTGGTCAGCAGCTGTCCTACAGATTTGTTTTCTTTTATGTACATGTTGGGAGAAAGACATGGGAGTACTTAATTCTTTATTATATGAGTGGTTCTATTGTATTAGGATTTTAGTGTGATTGTTTTTTTCCCTCCAGAGTATCTGTAAGTGTTCTGAAGAGATATGTCTCTGTGGACAGATGTCTGTCTGTGGAATTTTCTTGAGGACTTGCCTGCCACATATCAATCCTGTCAGTCTTCAGGGAGTCCAGTTAGGCCATCTGTGCTTGCAGGGGTCAGGGGTGCTTCTTCAAGACAGCGGTACATATTGATCTCTATTACATGAGGGTCTCTATTCATCTCTTGGCATATTTTTATTCAAGTTTAGGTATTATGTCCAGGACTCTCTGAGAATCAAAGAATTTATGCATTGGTTCTTAGAACTCCTGTTGACCTAAACCATCATACAGTTGAGCTTTGATTTGGAACTTGCTTGCCAATGCTGAATTCATCCTATAAAAAGAGGACCCTTGTTTAGAGTAAAACTACTACTAAAATGATGCCACTGTTTAACCACTTGCAAATCCCATGGAAAGAGGAGCCTGCTGGGCTACAGTCCATGGGGTTGCAAAGAGTTGGACATGATTGAAGCTACTGAGCATGCCTGCAAGGCAAAAACCTAGGGATAATCTTTGATTGTTCTCATTATCTTATGTGTAGATCATCAGGTCTTGCCGGGGTCCAGCCCCAGTGGATCCAGGGAAATTCGAAGGAGAGACGGCTTCAGCGATCAGGATATGATAGCTTTAATTAAATATTAATTAGAGATATAAAGAGTAATAGAATAAGGATAGATCAGCGAGAAAATTCATTGGAGAAAAGAGGCTGAATAACTTGGTTTATGTGGAAAGCTAATAAAATTCCATAATAAGGAATTTAGGTCACCTACGTAGGCCGCAGGCGTCCTCCCGTTCTCCTGAAGGAGAGGAGACACTAAGGCCTCCCCGGTCAGATCTTAGAAGCCCAGGCATAATTAGTAGGCTTGACGAGCTTCCACGTTCCAGATGGGAATTCAGCCAGAAGGTGAGAGAAAGAACGACATGGGGAGACCAGTCTTTCAAGGAACTGATCCCATTTTTTATTTTTCCAGGGTCTGTTTTTATACACTGAGATGTTATACAAAAGTCACATGGGGTCAGCAGTCCTGACTTTTATTAAAGGCAGTTGCTTCATACAAATGTATACAGAGGTCTTAGGGGTGTTACATCATCTTCTGGCCAGGGGGCCTGCTGACAATTTATGACCCTCTCCTTGTGACTGTGGTCAGTCAACCAGAACACTTATTTCTCCAGGGGTGATTATTCTTAAAACAGATGCCACCTTCCGAAGGTACCAGATAAAGTTACATTCCTATAGGGTGGGGGTGTAGTGGGTTTTAATTAAGAAAAGAATTTACTTAGCCTAAGGTCCAACGTGATTAATATCAAAGGTTAATACTTATTTCTTCTATATATTCATTAGTGTGTATAAGGGCAGGGGATGTGGAGACTTAGCAGCAAACATTGGCTCAACAAATGAAAAACCCTTCACCAATACAATTTCTAATCAGCCCGCTATACTATACTAATAGTTTTCTAACTTCTCTAAAGAACCTGTTTTTAGAAGGTTTAAAGCATCTTGTGCCTCTCACGTTTGGGAGGCTGTGAGCAATCACATGTGGCCGGACAAGCCTGTCAGGCAGGCTAGAGAAGCTTCAGAGGAGTCTGTAGGTTGAAACACTCCTATCACGCCCAGGAATTATTATTAACTGGAGCTCTAAGTTAACTCCTTCTCCGAAAGAGGTGGTGGGGGACAGCCCCCATAAAGTCAGAGGTGTAGGTGAGAGCACAAAGTAGTAAAGTAGGCAGGCTCTGGTTTTGGGGGTAGATGCTCAAGAATTTCCAGGGGGACTCCTGAGGCTCGATCCCGCCTTTGCATATGTTGAGCCTCTTTCCTCATGACCTTTGCCACGGGTGGAGTTCCTCATGCTGGCTCCCGGCAAGGTCTCTTCAGCTCTGCTTTCAAAATGTGTCTGATCACCTTGGAGTTCTCTGTCATTATTATCATAATTCAAGGCATTGTCATCTCTTATTTGTCTAAATTACTGCAAAATCCTCTGAAACAGTCTCCCTAAGAGTTTTATTTTTAAAATGCCAATCAGATCATATCACTGCCTTTCGGCTTTTTCCCACTAGTCTTTGTCATAGCCTATAAGAAATTGCCTGGCCCTTGATTTTCTCTGCTACCTCATCTGTCCCCCGTATTCATTCTGTCATAGTCACACTGTTTCTCTAACATGTCAAGCTAGTTCCTATTTCAGGATCTTTGCTCTTGATCTTCCCTCTGCTTGGAATGGTCTTTAATTTGCCAAGTTCCTGCTATCTCTAGGTATTACTACAGTCCTAGGAACTAGAGTTTTCAACAAGACAAAGTTTTTGTCCTCAGGAAGCTTCTCCATGTAGAAGAGAGACAGAAAATAAGCAAAAAAAAAAAGTAAAATAGATTCGGTGATGGTAAATCAGTATAAGAAGAATAGAGACCACATGGCCACATGGCTATTTGGAGGGAAGCATATTCCAGGCAGGAAGAACAGGAAATGCAAAGGCCCTGGGGTGTGAATATGCCAGATATTTTCAAAAAAGAGCTAGGAGACCAACATACTTAGAATAAAACATCAAGGCAGGGAGAGTAGTAGAAGAATCAGAGCTAGCAAGGTGGTGGAGTTCCAGTTCATGAAGAGTTTTTTTGTAGGCCATTAAGAACTTTGACTTTTTAGCTGTATAACAAAGAAAGCCATCGGAAGGTTCTGAGCATTGAAGTGACATGATCTTACGCTTTCAGAAGAGTATTCTTCCTACTGTGTTGAGAGTAGACAGTATAAGAAAGAAGGTGTTAATAGAAGCAAGGAAAGACTAGTTAGGTGTCTACTGTAATAGTTGAGATGAGAGAGAGAGTGGTGTGAAGTCATAAATCCTGGATATATTTCAAAGGAAGAGCTAGATATCATAGAGCTTGCTGATAGCTTGGGTGTGGGTATGAGAAAAGGGAAAATTAAAGGCAATTCTAAGGATTTTGTCCTAAGCAGTTGGTGAATCTATCCTAGTTACTGTTGTTGTAATAAGTTTAGTGGCATAAAATAGCCATATTATTTTGCTCACAGGTTCATTGGGTTATGAATTCAAACATGGCCCAGGAGGAAGTCCTGGTCTCTGTTCGACAATAAATGGTGCCTCTATTTGGAAGACTCAAAACCTGGAGTTGACTCAATGGTGGGAAGCTAGAGTTATCTGGAAGTATCTTCATTCACATGTACAGCTTTTGGTTAGGGCCTCCACTTTGTTGTAGCTGGAATGCCTCTGCAGGTAATCTGCAATTCCAGCTTCCACAAAGCAAAGTAGCTAGGTCCTAAGAGTGAGTGACCCAGGAGAGCCAAATGGAGGTACATGAAAGTTTCATAACCTAGTCTTAGAAATCACATAATGTTACATTCCCCATATTCTATTAGATAAGGCAGTCGCAACCCAGATTAAAGGAAGAGAGGACAGACACATTACCACTCAATGGAAGCCATGTCAAGGCAAGAAGGGCACATGCAATGGATGATATTGTGGAAGCCTTCTTTGGAATGCACAGTCTGTTTCAATGGGGAAGACTGTGAGAGTAGCAAGTGTGTATGAGATCTCAAAATTAAGAATTAATTTGAAAGCATTTTATTTGTGATATGTATTGGACAACAAAGCAGAAATATCAAGTAAAGCAGTTGAGTGTCTGAATTTGAAGAGGTTCTTTGGGCTGCTGATATGTTTGGAAGTCATTCATCTACTTAAAAACATGAATGAGACAGAGTGGGGATAAATAGGGAAAGGAAGGTCCTAGGACTGAGGCTCAAACCACTTCATAGTTCCAAGTCAGGAAGACGAGAAGGAACCAGCCAAGAAGATTGTGGGTTGCCAGTCCTGCTAACAGAGTGGTGTGCTCAAAACCAAAAGAAGAAAAAATTAACTTTGGCAATATGAAAGTTAGTGATGACTCTGAAGAGCTATCTTTTTGAGTGGTGGAGATCAAAACCAGGTTTGTGTGGGTTCAAGAGGAAACAGGAGGGGCTTCCTTGGTGACTCAGTGGTAAAGACGTCACCTGCCCGTGCAGGAGACATGGGTTCAATCCCTGATCCTGGAAGGTCCCACATGCTTCAGAGCAAGGAAGCCCATGCGCCACAACTACTGAGCCTGTGCTCTAGAGCTGGGGAACCAAAACTACTGAGCCCATGTGCCACAGATGCAGAAGTGCCCTAGAGACATTGCTCTACAAGAGAAATCACTGCAATGAAAAGTCTGTGCACTGTAACTAGAAAGTAGCCCCCATTCTCCGCAACTAGAGAAAAAGCCTACGAAGATCCAGCACAGCCAAAGATAAATAAAGAAATAAAATTCTTTTTTAAAAAAAAGAACAAATGGGAGGATGTTTGTTCCCTATCACCCGTCAGAATGTAAACTCTCTGAGGGCAAGGATTTTGCCTGTCTGTTCCTAACACCTAGAACCTGGCATGTAGAGGATATTTTTAAAATGTGTTTTGGGTGAATGACTCCTGAATGAATGCAAGAGTGACTTATTTTTATGTGAGTCTTTGTTTTGGCTTAGGGCCTTTTAAAGTTATTTTATAAACATTAGCAGTTCAAATGTGATTTTGACATCACTTTTCAACTGGGACATTATTTTGAAATGTCTAGGGATGAAAGCATGAGTTAATGGGAAACTAATTCAGCAGATCTTATACTGTCTACACTATCCTTAGCTACTTGATGACTTTGGAAAACGGATCCTCATTTGATAGACACGCTAGAAGAGAAATTGGTATATACTCTTGTTTTGTACCCTCCGACGCCCTCCAGTTCTCATGTTGAATAGCAGTTCAGTGGCTTGGGGAGGGGACTGAATGTCTAGAGAAAAGCTGTAAGGAAGGTCCTGCAAGGTTCTTAAAAACATACCTGTCCATCCTCTAACTCCTCCTACCTGCTAGGAAAATGCTTGATCACATGTTGATAGTTCACTGGGGCAAGAGGGTACTGAAACATTTTGAAATGATGTTAGAGAAACACTTTGGCTTAGACAATCTGTAAGTTCACAGCATGGTTATCTAGGTAACTATGACAAATGAAAACATTCAGTCCACTCTCCTGTTATAAGTCACTTCTCATTGATTTGTCATGTCAGATAATATTGTATTTTCATGCATATCTTTTTTTCTTTGTTCCCCTTTAGAGTAAGAAAGTAATTTCACAACAAGAAATGAATACTATTGTCAGGGAATATCATATATATATATATATATATATATATATATATATATATATACATACACACACACTAAGTTTCTTTTCTTCAGCGAGCACTCCAAATTCAACTATCGACTTACAAAGCTGTGTTATTTTTCATGATGTTTTTGGCTTTCAATATTATGGAGAAATGCCTGATTAAAAGGAAGTCTGCAAGTGAATTCCCAACATGCCCTTTGGCAGCTTTTTCATTTCACTTAGAGGTGGGAGCAGGTGGTGTCATTTAGAATTAAATACATCATGTCTCAGTTGGCAGGAAAACAGTGTTCAGTGATGAAATATCCCTGCAATGAATCTCATTAATTGTTCACCAATTTGTGGTAACTTTATTTATATTTGCATACAGTAATACAAGTACAATGAGGTATCATATATTCAGATTATACTTAGCATTAAGTTTAACTATAAGCTGTAAAAGACCTTTGGTATAACAGCACTAATGCACTGACAGGTGAGGGCCCATCCATGGTCTACAGCAGCCTCCCTGCTCCTCCCCACCAAAGCAGACTTGTTTCATTTCCTCCATTTTCCTGTGAAGTGATGGCAATTTCACAAAACTGTGGCCCAGCTTATGCCCACTCTATTTTTAGCAACTTCACTCTGGAAAAAAGGTAGAACAGATTCTATTTGAAGTCTCATGTGTTTCCAGAAAAGCATGATGTTCCTGCAAATTATAATGTTTTGCTAGCATGTAAATGTTTTTAAATGCCAAATTGCAGCTGAAAATTTACCTGATTTTTTTATTGAAAGATATACTTTTAGATTCAAGTAGCCATGCATTATATTCAACACAGTTTATTAGAAAAATAACTCTAAAACATTATTGTTATTATTTAGGTGCTAAGTTAGGGCTTTTGCCACCCCGTGGACTTTAGCCCGCCAGGTTCCTCTGTCCATGGGATATCCCAGGCAAGAATACTGGAGTGGGTTGCCATTTTGTTTAGACTAAAATAATTATTTTCTTTTTATGTGGCTGTTTCCTTCATACAATATTTGAGCAAGCATGAGAACTTAACAGTAGTTAAAATAAACATATTAGTCAGAAATAATGTAAAAAAAAAAGACGGTATTTCTTTTTGTTGTTGTTGTTTCTCCGTTTTTATTTATTATTATTTTTTTATTGAAGTATAGTTGATTTACAATGCTGTACCAAACTCTGCTGTATAGCAAAATGACTCAGTTACGTGCATGCACACACACGCACACACGTTCTTTTTTAATATTCTTATAAATATTCTTTAAAATTCTTTAATATTCTATTACCATTTATCATGGAATATTATGTATAGTTCTCTTGCATTACACTAAGACTTCGTTGTTCATCCATTATAAAGGGAATGGTTTGCATCTACCCACCTAAACTCCCGTCCACAGCTGTCATGTGCCTACCTTGCTGGCCACAAGCCTGTTCTCTGTGCCTATGAGCCTCTCTCTGTTTTGTAGATAGGTTCATCTGTGCCACATTTTAGATTACATGTAAGTGATATTGGACTTCCCAGGTGCTGCCAGTGGTAAAGAACCCACCTGCCAATGCAGGAGACATAAGAGACACGGGTTTATTCTCTGGGTCAGGAAGATTCCCTGGAGGAGGGCATGGCAACCCCCTCCAGTATTCTTACCTGGAGAATCCCATAGACAGAGGGGCCTGGCTGGCTACAGTCCATAGGATCAGAGAGAGTCAGACACAACCAAAGCAACTTAGCATATATGCATGCATTAGTGATATCATATGGTATTTATCTTTCTCTTTCTGACTTACTTCACTAAGTATGTTAATCTCTAGCTAAGTATGTTAAGTACTTCACTGCTGCTGCTGCTGCTAACTCACTTCAGTCATGTCCAACTCTGTGCGACCCCATAGACTGCAGCCCACTAGGCACCTCTGTCCCTGGGCTTCTCCAGGCAAGACTACTGGAGTGGGTTGCCATTTCCTTCTCCAATGCATGCATGCATGCTAAGTCACTTCAGTCATGTCCGAGCCTGTACGACCCCATACACAGCAGCCCACCAGGCTCCTTTGTCCATGGGATTCTCCAGGCAGGAATACTGGGGTGGGTTGCCAGTTTCTCCTCCGAAGTACTTCACTAAGTATGTTAATTGCATCTGTTGCTGCGAATCACATTATTTCACTCTTTTTTATGGCTGAGTGGTATTCCATTGTTATATGTACCATTTCTCCTTTACCATTCATCTGCCAATAGACATTTAGATTGTTTCCATGATTTGGCTATTGTGAATAGTGCTGCTCTTCATAGCAGCACACAATGTAGAAATGTAGCGGTGAATGTATATTTTTGAATTACAGTTTTGTCTGAGTATATTCCTAAGACTGGGATTGCTGGATTGTATGGTAGCTTTATTTTTAGTTTCTTAAGAAACCTCCATACCGTACTCCACAGTGACTGTGCCAACTTATATTCCCATCAACAGTGTAGGAGGGTTCCCTTTTCTACACACCCTCTGCAGCATTTGTTATTTTTTTGTAGACTTTTTAATGATGGCTATTCTGACTGGTGTGAGGTGGTACTTCATTTTAATTTTGATTTGCATTTTCCTAATATTTAGTGATGTTGAGCATCTTTTCATTTGCCTACTGGCCGTCTGTATGCCTTCTTTGGAGAATGTCTATTATGGTCTTCTGTCTATTTTTCAATTGGCTTGTTTGTTTTTGTTGTTGCTGAGTTGTGTGAGCTGTTTGTATTTTTGGAGATTAAGCCCCTGTGTGTCACATCATTTTCTAATATTTTTTTTTCATTCCATCGGTTGTCTTTTAGGTTTTTTTTTTTTTTAATGATTTCCTTTGCTGGGCAAAAGCTTGTACGTTTGATAGTTCCCGTTTGTTTATTTTTGCTTCTCTCTCTATTACGTTAAGCGACTAACCTAAGAAAACAGGGGTACAGTCTACGTCAGAGAACATTTTGCCTGTGCTTTCTCCTTGGGGTTTTATGGTGTCATGTCTTCCGTTTAAGTCTTTAAGCCGTTTTGAGTTTATTTTGGGGCATGATGGTAATAAAATATACTGGCAATGAAATATATACAAGGAAATAAAGCATACTAATAAGCATTCTTCTCTGAGTTCATAATTTTCATTTCTGAAAGGACTTATGTGCTGAGGTCTGGGCTGCCTTGTGGAAAATGTGAAAAAAAAAAAAAAAAACCCACTTATGATAGCCTCTCTCTTTCAAGGAATCTAGACTGTCTTTGAAAACCGAGATCCAAATGTATGAACAAAGAGAACTATCAATGTGCAGTTGATAAAATCATGCAGACCCAAACAAGTGTTATTACAGATCAAAATAAAGACATTTTGTTGCAGTGATTTCCGTCGTTAAAAGTTTTTAGTTATAATAGGTACCGTGGTAGCCTGTTGGACAGATAAGACATTGCTACAATAAAATAAAGCCTATATGGTTTACGGTTACATTATATTGATAAATACGCATTTCTGTCATTGGTGTATTTGCATTTGTTCCCAAGGATATTATCTTGAAAAGACTAATAAGGGATGGAAGACAGTGATTCTATCTTTGCTTCGAAGTCACTTCTTTTTTTTTTAAGTTAATTTTTATTGGAGTATACTCAATTTGTAATTTTTAGTTTCTGCTGTACAACAAAGTGAATCAGTTGTACACATACATACATCCATTCATTTTTAGATTCTATTCCCATATAGTTCATGACAAGAGTATTGAGCAGAGTTCCCTGTGTTGTATACTAGGTTCTTATTAGTTACCTATTTTATAAATAGTAGAAGTCATTTATTTTCTGATTATTTGTCTAGTAATAAAATGGGAAAGCGAGTGGAAAATCTTATGTATTAGAGCTCTTCCAGCTCCTTGACATTAGAACCGTGTTTGACTTCTTGCTCTGCTTTCTATGCCTGTATGATTTTAAGAGAATCATTTCATGTAAGTGACCTCAATTTCAATTATTGAATTGCATCAGTGAGAGCTACCTTGCAAAGTTCTCGTAAGAATTCATCAGGTCACAAATATGCAACAATGTAAACTGCAAAGCAAGATGCAGTTATAAGAAAAAACATCAGCCTCTAAGAATTAAAGTACTGTAGTAAAATTTCAACTGGAAAGTCATCTTCATAGTTTCCTTTTGATGAGTCCATGGTTAATTTTATAGAGCCAGTTACTTTGCTTTTGAAGCTGGAATTAACTAATAATACCCTACAGCCCAAACCTGGCCCACCACCTATATTGCAGTAAAGTTATATTGGAATACAGCCATGCTTGTTTGTTACCATGATGTCTGTGGCAGCTTTTATGCCGTGACAACAGAGATGAATATGTGCAACTGAGACCGTAAGGCCCTCACAGGCTAAAATATTTGCCATCTGCCTCTTTAGGAAAAAAATTCACTGACCTCTGACCTAAATCATCATATTTAGCTGGATTTCATTTATTGTAGAATGTTGGAAGGTTAATTTTCTGATATTCAAAAGAGAATTTGAATTCAGTTATTTGAGATTATATAGGACAAAGTATTTCTCCAACTAGGTCAGTGACTATATAGTTTGATACTTTTGCCTTGATCACCCTCCTGGGAGTTATATCACACACTCTTAAAATAGCAAAAGTTGTGTCTTGGCAGACTGACAAATCAAGAAGGAAATAAAGAAGGCTTACACCTCATTGGATTTCCTTAGGGGAGACTCACTTTAGTAGAGAAAGGAGCTGATTAAGATTCCTCAGCTGGGTTTGTAGAGTAAGACTGGGTATGAGGGTCACGTTAGCTCTTGTTAAAGTTTCTTTTTGCATTGAGTGTCATCATTACCTCTTCAGACTACAATAAAATGGGATTTATACTTTTATATATATATACACACACATATATATATTTGGCAGTAAACTATCAGACTTAATAATGATATACATTGAAAAAGAACATAGAAGGAGGTTACTCTTGAGTAAATTTTACTCAGGCAAAAAGGATTATCTGTTAAAATGTTGGAGAATTATGCTTTCCACTTTGAAATGTTTACAGACTTTCTGAAGAATCAAGAAGCATTCTTTGAGAGATTTTCTTCTGCTCCTATAGATAGTAGTATTTTTCTTTAATATCTTTATTAAAAATACAGTTTCTGTTGCCATGCTAAAAGCAAATTTTTATACCTGTGAATAGATTTTTTTGCAATATCAAAATGTGAGAAATTACCTTGAAAGTGAAAAGAGAAAGTCACTTAGTCGTGTCTGACTCTTTGTGACCCCATGGACTATACAGTCCATAAAATTCTCTAGGCCAGCATACTGGAATGGGCAGCCTTTCCCTTCTCCAAGGGATCATCCCAACCCAGATATCGAACCCAGGTCTCCCACACTGCAGGCGGATTCTTCACCAGCTGAGCCACAAGGGAAGCCCAAAATTACCTTAGCATGTATGTGTAAATTAAAATACATATACACATTTCTTTACATATATATTTACCTGTATACTTGAGTAAAGAAATGTGTATATGTATATATGTGTATATGTATGTTTATATAGACATACATATATAAACATATGTAATTAGTTTACACTCTCGGGGTGTCACTGTGACAAGTGAAGAGTATATCTGTCCTAGTCCACAAAGTTTAAAGTTTATTTTACTTTGGACTCTCTGGCACATGGATGAATGTTTTGTAGATTCAGTATTTCTAATGTGACAGTTCCTATATTTTTGTTTCTGGTATTATGTCATTTATGCAGCACATATTTAAATCTGAGTCATCATGCAAAAGTATATATTAACCTGTGTTTACAGAGCTTACTAGTAAGAGAAATGGGCATTATATAGTCTCAGAAATGTGTGCATGTGAGGGAGATGCCTGTGTGAAGGGTGTGTACCGGTGTACCATTACCCATTCAGATGAGATCCGGAGGATAATTTGCAGTTAACCAGGAAAAAAGGAGGAAAAGAATACAGCTCAGGCAGAGAGCATACAAAGACCTTGTGGTGAGGAGGAGGAAAATCTCAGAAATGAAGAGAAGGTGAGGGGCAAAGCAGGAGAGGGGGAGTGTGGTGCTAGATAAAGCTCTTATGGCACTGTCTGATGGAAATTGAATACGAGCCACATAGGTAATTTTTAAGTTTTTGTTAGCAGCCACTTTAAAAAGTGGAAGAACTTGGAATTAATTTTCATAGTATTTTATTTAACCTAATATTTCCAAAATATTATTTCAGCACTTAATCTATATTTAAAATTACTGATACATTTTATTCTGTTTCTCATAGTGTCTTTATTTTTTTGGAGCAGGCAATGGCACCCCACTCCCGTACTCTTGCCTGGAAAATCCCATGGATGGAGGAGCCTGGTGGGCTGCAGTCCATGGGGTCACAAAGAGTTGGACACGACTGAGTGACTTCACTTTCACTTTTCACTTTCCTGCATTGGAGAAGGAAATGGCAACCCAATCCAGTGTTCTTGCCTGGAGAATCCCAAGGGCGGGGGAGCCTGGTGGGCTGCCATCTATGGGGTTGCAGAGTCGGACACAACTGAAGCAACTTGGCAGTAGCATCAGTAGCTTTATTTTTTTTAATATTTTTATTTTATCTTGGTGGTTCTAGGTGTTCACTGCTGCACAGGCTTTCATCTTGTTGCAGCAAGCAGGGGCTGCTGTCTAGCTGTGGTGCACAGGCTTCCCACTGGAGTGGCCTCTCTTGTTCTAGAGAATGGGCTATAGGGCACAGTAGGCTTCAGTAGTTGCAGCAAATGGACTTAGTCATTCTGTGGCATGTGAGATCTTCCCGGATCAGGGATCAAACCTGTGTCTCCGCATTGGCAGGTGGTTTCTTTACCACTGAGCCACCAGAGTAGCTCTACGATGTCTTTAAAATCTACTATATGTTTTATAGTCACAGCGTGTCAATATTCAGACCAGCCACATTTCAAGTGCATAATGGCCACATGTGATAAGAGACTACCATACCACATCAGATGATGCAACTCTGGATCACTAGTTCTCAGCCCTGGTCTAATGGGAGAGCTCTCACTGAAACTTGCAAAAACCCAGCTGCCTAGGCCCAGCCTAGGCTGATTACATCAGAATCTTTGAGAGTGGGGCCTAGGCATCAGGATTTTTATTAAAGTTTTCTCAGTGATTCCAATGTGCAGCCAAGTATGAGGAACAGTGTGTGGACTGGGGACCCTGTTGAAGGGTTAGAACAATGAAAAACCTTAAAAAGAGTTTTAAACAGGAATATGGCATGATTGTATTTACATTTTTTATTTATTTATTCATTTATTTTTTGCACTGGAGTATAGCCAATCAACGTTGTGATAGTTGCAGGTGGACAGTAAAGGGATTCAGTCATACATATACATGTATTTACTCTCCCCCAAACTCCCCTCCCAGGGTTCGATCCCTGGGTTGGGAAGATCCCCTGGAGAAGGAAATGGCAATCCACTCCAGTACTACTGCCTGGAAAACCCCATGGACAGAGGAACCTGGTAGGCTACAGTCCATGGGGTCGCAAACAGTCGGACACGTCTGAGCAACTTCACTTCAAACTCCCTTCCGATCCAGGCTGCCAGATAACATCGAGCAAGAATTATACAGTAGGTTCTATGCTCTACAGTAGGTTCTTATTTAAATATAGCAGTGTGTAACCCCCCAGATTAATTACATCAGAATCTCTGAGGGTGGGGCCTTGGCATCAGGATTTTTATTACAGTTTTCTGAGTGATTCACAGCCCTGTGGATTGAGGACCTTGTTGAGATGTTTTGCTTTTATACAATGATAAACCTTTAAGAGTTTTAAACAGGAATATGGCATGCCTGTATTTACATTTTTATAAGGACACTCTGGTGAAATCACAGAGAACAGAAGTGAGGGAAATAAAGTAGATATAAGTGCTGGCCAATCTTTAGGAGCATTTGGAAGTAGCCCAGCTCAGAGATGATGACTTCGTGGTATATAGAGACGGAATCAGGAGTTATTTAGTAGATGAAGAGTCCTGATTACAGATTGAATGTGCAGGAGGAGGGTAGAGATGCTGTTCACTGTGGTCAGAGGATGCTGAAAAAAAAAGATGTAAAAGTTACAGGATTTTTCTAGACTTTTTTTTTTTTTTTGCTTTTTTTAGTTTTAATTGGAAACATTAAAAACAGATTGAGTACTCTTAATAATTTATAAAACTGTGATAGTTAAATTATGCTATCATTTCAGTTCACTCGCTCAGTCGTGTCAACTCTTTGCAACCCCATGGACTGCAGCACACCAGGCTTCCCAGTTCATCACCAACTCCCAGAGCTTACTCAAACTCATGTCCATTACTTCGGTGATACCATCCAATCATCTCATCCTCTGTTGTCCCCTGCTCCTCCTGCCTTCAATCTTTCCCAGTATCAGGGTCTTTTCCAATGAATCAGTTCTTCGCAACAAGTGGCGAAAAGTTTTGGAGCTTCAGCTTCAGCATCAGTCCTTCCAACGAATATTCAGGACTAATTTCCTTTAGGATGGACTGGTTGGATCTCCCTGCAGTCCAAGGGATTCTCAAGAGTCTTCTCTAACACCACAGTTCAAAAGCATCAATTCTTCAGTGCTCAGCTTTCTTTATAGTCCAACTCTCACATCCATACATGACTACTACAAAAACCATAGCTTTGACTAGATGGACCTTTGTTGGCAAAGTAATGTCTCTGCTTTTTAATATGCTGTCTAGGTTGGTCATAGCTTTTCTTCCAAGGAGCAAGTGTCTTTTAATTTCATGGCTAAGTCACCATCTGCAGTGATTTTGGAGTCCTCCAAAATAAAGTCTCTCACTGTTTCATTTGCCATGAAGTGATGGGACCAGATGCCATGATCTTAGTTTTCTGAATGTTGAGTTTTAAGCCAAGTTTTTCATTCTTTTTTCACTTTCATCAAGAGGCTCTTTAGTTCTTCTTCACTTTCTGCCATAAGGGTGGTATAATCTGCATATCTGAGGTTATTGATATTTCTCCCGGCTATCTTGATTCTGCTTATATGTCATCGAGCCTGGCATTTCTCACTATGTACTCTGTATATAAATTAAATAAACAAGGTGACATACTCCTTTCCCAATTTGGAACCAGTCTGTTGTTCCATGTCTTGTTCTAACTGTTGTTTCCTGACCTGCATACAGATTTCTCAGGAGGCAGATAAGGTGGTCTGGTATTCTCATCTCTTGAAGAATTTTCCACAGTTTGTTGTGATCCACACTGTCAAAGGTTTTGGTGTACTCAATAAAATGGAAGTAGATGTTTTTCTGGAACTCTTGCTTTTTTAATGATCCAAAGGATGTTGACAATTTGATCTCTGGTTCCATTGGCTCTATCTAAATTCAGCTTGAACATCTGGAGGTTCACAGTTCATGTACTGTTGAAACCTGGCTTGGAGAATTTTGAGCATTACTTCACTAGAGTGTGAAATGAGTGCAGTTGGGCAGTAATTTGAGCATTCTTTGTCATTACCTTTCTTTGGGATTGGAATGAAAAATGACTTTTTCCAGTCCTTTGGCCACTGCTGAGTTTTCCAAATTTGCTGGCATATTGAGTGCAGCACTATCAAAGCATCATCTTTTAGGATTTGAAGCAGCTCAACTGGAATTCCATCACCTCCACTAGCTTTGTTCGTAGTGATGCTTCCTAAGGCCCACTTGACTTCACATTCCAGGATATCTGGCTCTAGGTAAGTGATCACACTATCATGGTTATCTGGGTTCCTAAGGCCCAGTTGACTTCACATTCCAGGATGTCTTTCTCTAGGTGAGTGATCACACTATTCATGGTTATCTGGGTTATGAAGATCTTTTTTGTACAGTTCTTCTGTGTATTCTTGCCACCTTTTCTTAATATATTCTGCTTCTATTAGGTCCATACCATTTCTGTCCTTTATTATGGCCATCTTTGCAAGAAATGTTCCCTTGGTATCTCTGATTTTCTTGAAGAGATCTCTAGTCTTTCCCATTCTATTGTTTTTCTCTGTTTCTTTGCATTGATAACTGAGGAAGGTTTTCTTATCTCTCCTTGCTATGCTTGGGAACTCTGCATTCAAATGGGTATATCTTTCCTTTTATCCTTTGCCTTTTGTGTCTTTTCTCAGCTATTTGTAAGATCTCCTCAGACAAACATTTTGCCTTTTTGTATTTCTTTTTCTTGGGGATGATCTTGATCACAGTCTCCTGTACAATGTCCATAGTTCTTCAGGCACTCTATCAGATCTAGTCCCATAAATCTATTTCTCACTTCCACTGTATAGTCATAAGGGATTTGATTTAGGTCATACCTGAATGGTCTAGTGGTTTTCCCTGCTTTCTTCAATTTAAGTCTGAATTTGGCAATAAGAAGTTCATGATCTGAGCCACAGTCAGCTCCTGGTCTTGTTTTTGCTGACTGTATAGAGCTTCTCCGTCTTTGGCTGCAAAGAATATAATCAATCTGATTTCGGTATTGACCTTCTGGTGATACCCATGTGTAGAGTCTTCTCCATCGTTGGAAGAGGGTGTTTGCTATGACCAGTGCATTCTCTTGGCAAAACTCTATTAGCCTTTGCCCTGCTTTGCTTTGTTCTCCAAGGCCAAATTTGCCTGATTACTACAAGTATCTCTTGACTTCCTTCTTTTGCATTCCAGTCTCCTATAATGAAAAGGACATCTCTTTTGGGTGTTAGTTTTTGAAAGTCTTGTAGGTCTTCATAGAACCATTCAACTTCAGCTTTCTCAGAATTACTGGTCAGGGCATAAACTTGGATTACTATGATATTGAATGGTTTGCCTTGGATTCGAACAGAGACCATTCTGTCATTTTTGAGACTGCATCCAAGTACTGCATTTCGGACTCTTTTGTTAACTAGACGTCTACTCCATTTCTTCTTAGGGATTCTTGCCTGCAATAGTAGGTATAATGGTCATCTGAGTTAAATTCTCCCATTCCAGTCCATTTTAGTTCACTGATTCCTAAAATGTCGACATTCACTCTTGCCATCTCCTGTTTGACCTCTTCCAATTGGATTTGATTCATGGATCTAACATTCCTGGTTTCTATGCAATATTGCTCTTTGCAGCATCAGACTTTTAGTTCGATCACCAGTCACTTCCACAATTGGATGTTGTTTTTGCTTTCGATCCGTCTCTTCGTTCTTTCTGGAGTTATTTCTCCACTGATCTCCAGTAGCAATTGGGCACCCACTGACCTGGGGAGTTCATCTTTCAGTGTCCTATCTTTTTGCCTTTTCATACTGTTCTTGGGGTTCTCAAGGGAAGAATATTGCCATTCCCTTCTTCAGTGGACCACATTTTGTCAGAACTCTCCACCATGACCTGTCCTTCTTGGGTGGCCCTACAGGGCGTGGCTCATAGTTTCATTGAGTTAGACAAGGCTGTGGTCCATGTGATCAGATTGGTTAGTTTTCTGTGATTGTGTTTTTCAGTCTGTCTGCCCTCTGATGAATTAAGATAAGAGACTTATGGAAGCTTATGGAAGATTCCTGATGGGAGAGACTGACTGAGGGGGAAACTGGGTCTTGTTCTGATGGGCAAGGCCATGCTTAGTAAATCTTTAATCCAATTTTCTGTTGATGGGCGGGGCTGTGTTCCCTCCCTGTTGTTTGACCTGAGGCCAAACTATGGTAGAGATAATGAAGATCATGAAGACCTCCTTCAAAAGCTCCCATGCATGCACTGTTGCACTCAATGCCCCGGACCCTGCAGCAGGCCACTGCCGACCCACACCTCTGCTGGAGAGTCCTAGACACTAACTCACAGGCAAGTCTGAGTCAGTCTCTTGTGGGATCACTGCTCCATTCTCCTGGGTCCTGGTGCACACAAGGTTTTGTTTGTGCCCTCTAAGAGTCTGTTTCCCCAGTCCTGTGTAAGTCCTGGGGGCTCTATGGTGGGTTTAATGGAGACCTCCTACCCGAGGAGGTATGCTATACCCAGGTGTACTGCACCCAGAGCCCCTGCCCCTGCAGCAGCTAGCTACTGACCCATATCTCCACAGGAGACATTCAGTTACCATTCTGGCTCAGTCTTTTTGGGGTGTCTGGGTCCTGGTGCATACAAGGTTTGTTTGAGCCCTCCGAGCATCTCTGGTGGGTATGGGGTTTGATTCTAATTGTGGTTTTGCCCCTCCTACTGTTTTGCTGGGGCTTCTGCTTTGCCCTTGGATGTGGGGTATCTTTTTTTGGTGGGATCCAACATTCTCCTGTGATGGTTGTTCAGCAGCGAGTTGTGATTTTCGAGTTCTCCCAGGAGAAGATGAGCAAATGTCCTTCCACGCCACCATCTTGGACTAAATGCTATCCTTTAGGAGTCGTTTGTTCATTTTGTAGATCTGAAAGGAGCTTTGCATACTTGTTTTCTGTTCTCCATTCACAGGAAGATTATGAAGAGAGGGTCTTAAAAGGCAAACATGAAAGTTTCTGCATATCATGAGTTTTAAGTCTGCGTATCCAGATACTTAAAAATGTACAGGACCTTTCCATTGCTGAAGGAGCTTATAGGTTTTGCCATAAAGTGTTTATTCACTAACTGTAACAGTGAATGAGTTTAAGAATTGTATCACTGAAGAGGACTATTATCTGTTTTACTTTTGTTACCTAAAAGTAAGTCATCCGGGAAATGGCAGATTGGAGAGTTAATTCTTCAATTATTGGACTCATGAGTCATTAAGGTCCTTGTAAAGAGAAGATTTATTTGTTCCAGAGTTAGAGCATGTTATGGTGTTCCCTGTTTTGTCTATTCCTGACAGCTGAGTTTAAGTTAATTAGACCCAAGACAGAGAGCAAGGAAACATGTTACCATATACTCCTATGAAATTCTCTGTCCCTTTGCCAACCCCAGTGTCTTCTAACACTTCCTCCCCTAGTCCATATCCTCCCAGAAAAAAATCATGATTATCCTTTATTTATTCCTCTTCTGTGGGCTTCCCTTGTGGCTCAGCTGGTAAAGAATCCGCTTGCAATGCACAAGTTTTGGGTTTGATCCCTTGGTTGTGAAGATCCCCTGAAGAAGGGAAAGGCTACCCACTCCAGTACTCTGGCCTGAAGAAAACAGAATACTCCAGTATTCTAGCCTGGACCTGGTACTCGAAAACAAATTAGGTAAATATATCTAGATGAGTACCCAGCACATATTAAGTACCTACTGTTAGCGTAAGTGTTAAGCTTATATCAATATAAATAGAACTTCCTCATACATTTTTTAAAATTGAAAGACATCACGTGTTAAAATAAACACACCTTAAGGGGAATACTGGGTCAAATTGCCTAAAAACTATCAAAACAGCATTTAAAAAAGAGTTTGGAAAGAACCAGTATGGTTCCATTGCTAATCTCTTCCCCTTTCCCATTGAAGTTGCATCAATATATTTAAGCAAATAACTTGTCAGGAAAGGAAGCTGTAAATTGGAAATGCTAAGGTAAAGTCTCCCAGAACTGTTAGAATCACGTGGCAGGATAGACTCTCATATCCTGTTTGTAGATTTTCCCACTATTGTTAGTTCTAATTGAAAGTATTTATGTATGTTGTTTTTGCAAATATAATCTTCCTGAGGATTGGAGTTTGTACCCTGCCTACCTTAGGCTTAAAGTATGTTTTCAGATATAAATTATAAGTCTAGTGAATGTCTCAGAATCTTTTTTTTTTTTTTTTTTTGCATATGTTTGGGTTTAAAGGCCAGAAATGACCAAGAAATAAGGCAGAGTGGAGGTGCTTATAGGATGGACTCAACCCTATAAGTTATCTTCAGGTCTCATCTCTTCCACCCACAACTAGATTAGCAAGAAACTAGGATAACAAGCTAATCTTTTCCCACTTCATATTCAAAGAAGGTGTCTTTAAACTAATTGCATAAGGTGATCATTCTCCTTTGTTGGAAAAAAGAATTTGATTTTGATTGCCTATTAATTTTTCAAAGAAGTTTAAGGGTATATAGCAGATCACCTTAGGTATATAATTATAGTGAAACTTTATATGTACTTTTTGTTATTAAAATAAGTACAATTAGATAGGCTGACTTGCTTTGTAATTATCTCTTTAAAGTTTTATTTCAGGCACAGGCTATTGTTAATATTTTATATGGGTCTGTTTTATTTTGGATGAAGATTTTTGACAATTCATAGCATGTTGTCAGATAAGTTCCATTTATATCTTACCTAAATTATATCTGAATGTGGAAAATGAATATTTTAGTTCATATTGGGAACATATCTTGTGCATAGGTTTCTTAAAATAAATTATAAAATGTCTTTATTTTAGAAAGAAAAATAATATATTGAACTGATATTTGATATTATTAATGACTAATAACACCATAATGACAAACTAAAATTTGGTAATTTATTTTTGCCATTTATTTTTTGTCAATCTCTGAAACTGGAGATTAAGGGGAAAACAATGCATTTAATTCATTTAAAAATTATTTGAAAAATGTACTTTTTTTTTTAGTTTATATTTTCAATATGTGGAATAAAACATAGGCTGCACTAGGCTGAGAATTTTTACTTAGTGAATCTCAGTGAAAATCTGTAGTGAATATAGATGTTCTACATTATTAGAGAAAAGAAAGGAGTTAATTTCTTCAACTGCTCATTTAGTAAATGGATGGGTTTTGTAGCACAGGGTCAAATACATTACTGAGGAAAATTTACAGCTTTTTGGTTTGCCCTATATTAATACTAAACCTGGTATATATAACTAAAAGCCTCTTCAGTGTTCCATGAGTTCTTATAAAATCATAATCAAAATTATCCTTACATTTTGCAAGGTTAACAAGTGGTAAATACATATAAACTCTAACTTTGAACACTTTAGTCTCCTAATGAAAATCCTGCATTAATAGGTAGTAAGCCCACATTAGTGGAAAGTGAAAGTGAAGTCTCTCAGTCCTGTCCGACTCTTTGCAATCCCATGGACTATAGCCTCTCAGGCTCCTCTGTCCATGGGATTTTCCAGGCAATAGTCCTGGAGTGGACTGCCATTTCCTTCTCCAGGGGATCTTCCCAACCCAGGAAACCCGGGTGTCCCGCACTGTAGACAGACGCTTTACTGTCTGAGCCCCACATTAGTGGAGCTTCTGTCTTATGCAGCTTCTAAACTCAGGAGGCAGAATGAATAGACTGACTCCTAATGAGGAATAAACCACAGTGGGAATGCAGAAAGGGCAATGGCAATGGGAAGAGATGTTGTGAGGGGGTAGGCAGGTTGTTAACACTTCCCTGGTGGCTCAGATGGTAAAGAATCTGCCCGTGATGCAGGAGACCTGGGTTCGACCCCTGGGTCAGGAAGATCCCCTGGAAAAGGAAATGACAACTCAGTCCAGTACTCTTGCCTGGGAAATTCCATGGACAGAGGAGCCTGGTGGGCTACAGTCCATGGGGTCGCAAAAAGTCAGACACGACTGAGTGACTAACACTTTCACTTTCAGGCAGGTTGTGTGCTTGAAGAATTGTGAAATGAGAAGGGAAGAGGTGTCCAAAATAACAGGATCAAAGTCTGAAAGTTTACCTCTGACTATACTACTGATGTCTACCTGGGAGTGAGTTCTACATTTGCAGAGAAAGACACAGGGAAGATGTTTTGTTTTGTTTTGTTTCATTTCAGTAGTACTTCCCTCTTTATGCCAATGGTGAATTGTTACCAGTGTAAACCATAACAGTTGGGTCTTTAAACACAATGTCTTTTTTCCATCTATTGTATAGAGAAATAATCCAGAGAATCAGTTTCTAACTCAATTTCAGGAATTAAGCAGTACACTTAATTTCTGAATACCAATTTGTATTAACCTTGTTTTTGAAGTTTGGTGCAAGACATTCAAAATATAATGAAGTGGAAAAGGGAACAAGGAGATCACAGAGCTTCCTAAAGAGACTCATATCTAGGCCAGCCAGATAAATCCTGTATTAAAGATGACTCTAAAGACAGTACAAAAGGCATAAAAATAGGACCAACAGTTTTATTTAATTAGCACTAGAGGATATGCTCTTAATAGTATTCATGCTGAAAAGCTTGTAGGAAATAGTCATTTTATATATTTCCTTTATAGCCAACCTGTGGCTTAAAAAAACCTGGACCTCAAAGTTCTGATTTCCAATTAACTCCTTGGTAGAAAGTTCCCTAGGACATGTATTCCTCTGTTTCCCTTACTGTGGAAAGATGAATGGTAATTATTGCTGTTACCACAGCCCATGGATACATATTTAGCAGCAGTCCCCAGCTCCTGGAATCTAATGCCTGATGATCTGAGATGGAGCTGATGTAATAATAACAGAAATAAAGTACACATTAAATGTAATACACTGGAATCATCCTGAAACCATTCCCCCCCCCAAACCTGGTCTGTATAAAAATGGTCTTCCATGAAACCAGTTTCTGGTGCCAAAAAGGTTGGAGGCTACTGGAAAGTTTTAGAGCTAACACATGAGCAAAAATAGAAATAAAAATAGTAGAGCAGCACATGAGCAAAAATGCCCATGAGTTAGAAGTACCATATTGCCCATGCCATACTTCAACGCATGCCCTTCTCAGTCTTTGAATGTCCAGTGTTCACATTAGTAAGGATAGTCCCTGGTGACTCAAATTTGCTTTGCCTCCATCTTTGTGGTAACTTCCTGTATCTTTTGGGTGTAAAAGAAGTTTGAATAAAAAAAACAATTTGTTAGTCACTGCATATAAAAGTATTAACTTTGACTTGATTTTATTTGCATATAGTAGCAGCTATAAGGTTAACTGGTAGAATCTTTTTCTTCATTTTTACATGTCTATCAAACTAATGTGAAATAGTCACATAAAAGAGTCAAAATAAAATGACTCGCCTAGCCAATGTGCTGAAGCTGACTTATACTGGTTTGGGGGAGCCAATTATAAAAATTTTCAGGAATTTTGTGAGTGGTTGTTAAAAAAAAGCCATTGTTAAAATTTTATAAACTTGGAAAACAACTATAATTTAAAATGAAGGTAATAAATTCCCCAAACCTCACTTTTTTTTTTTTTTTAATTTTATTTATTTATTTTTTTATTGGTTATTTATTTTTTTTACATTTTTTAAAATTTTATTTTATTTTTAAATTTTACATAATTGTATTAGTTTTGCCAAATATCAAAATGAATCCACCACAGGTATACATGTGTTCCCCATCCTGAACCCTCCTCCCTCCTCCCTCCCCATACCATCCCTCTGGGTCGTCCCAGTGCTCTAGCCCCAAGCATCCAGTATCGTGCATTGAACCTGGACTGGCATCTCGTTTCATACATGATATTTTACATGTTTCAATGCCATTCTCCCAAATCTTCCCACCCTCTCCCTCTCCCATAATTCTCTGACTCCAGTTTACTGTTATACCTGGTGAACATAATGATGTGCCACTAAACATCTTTTGCCAATTCCACATCCAGTAATTTCATGTCGGTGGCTTGAAATTAGCCATGCTGGGAGTATTTACACCATGGAAATAGGCAGACCCTACAAGTTAGCTTCATTCTACCCTGAGAGCCAGTTTTTGAAAATTTTCCAGCACACCTTTTTTTTTTTTTTTAATAGCAGAGTTTTGTTTTACATGTTCAGACCACCCAGGATGGCTATTATCTTGCTTTATGTACATCTCCTGCTTGACCAGTGCCTGCTTCACCAGTGGTGGTGGTGGTTTAGTCACTATGTCATGTCTGACCCTTGCGACCCAGTGGGCTGTAGCCCACCAGGCTCCTCTGTCCATAAGATTTTCCAGGAAAGAATACTGGAGTGGATTGTCATTTCCTTCTTTGGAGGATCTTCCCAACCCAGGGATAGAACCTGGTCTCCTGCACTGCAGGCAGATTCTTTATCCCTACCCTATGCTCATGACTGATCTTCCTACACACTTTCCTCAGGTCCCAGCTAGTGATTCTTCTTATCAGAGGGGTGGTGAGGGGTGTGCCTCTCTACTGGTTTCCTGGTATCTAATGAGCCCACCTGATGTCAGTTGCCCTATAACTGGTAATAAATTTCCCCTTCCACTTGGGAGAATGACTTCCACCATGTCCTGCCCACCATCCATCACACATGGATCCTTGCTCGAGGATTTTGCTTCAGACATGTAAGCTTGCCCATCTATTAAACCACTGGTATCTCTATTGCTGTCCCCAGGCTCTTTCTTTGGTCTTAAAGTTAGGTAAGTGCAGGCCGTGTACGCCTGTGGAATGTCATCTAACATGCTGGAAACGAATAAATGCTGTTACAGTTCTTAAGGCAGTGGTTGTATCTCAGCTGGTGGTTTTTATAGCACCTGTGTTTCAGCCCTCTCCTGGGCTTGTTTAAAACTAGTCTCCTTGGTCCCACCCCAGTCTCTCAATAGAGTTCTTTTGTCCAAGCAAGTTATTTTCTACACTAAAATTTAAGAACCTTTGTCACAGAGGCTTCTAAATTATGGAGGAAGTGAAAATAATTTTGCTTTGCTCTGTTTTAGTTTATTTTTGCATTGAAAAATGGTAACTTCAAAAAGAGTTGGGGTTTCCCTGGTGGCTCAGATGATAAAGAATCTGCCTATAATGCAAGAGACCTGGGTTCAATCCCTGGGTCAATAAGAGTAAAGTTAGAGCAATGAGGATAAAAGCTGACTAACTTACAACAGAAATAAGTGATGATGTACATATGTATCCTAGGAGATTGTTTTCATCTTTATATTACCAATACTGCTTTCAATATATGGTACAGGTGCTAAGTAGGTCTTTCTTGAATAGAAGACAACATTCTGGATTGTTCAATGTCTTCTATTAATTCTGTTTAAAAAACTTTTCTTTAAGATGTATATTTACTCACATGTAGAAACACAAATTTCAACTCTGCATTTTTGTTTATCTACAAAAGCTTTCAGATTCTCTGTCCATTAGGTTTTTCCATCAGAAAACTTTCATATAATGAAATATGTTTTACATCCTACATTTTTGCCTGTATTTGGTGGCTCTAGAAGCCAGATGTTCATCTTAGTTAAGTTGACATATTCTCATCATCTTCTTTCTAACCCAGCCTTGCCTTAAAAACTGCAAGAAGTTTTAAGTGTGGGTGTTTCAGTGAAAAAGAATTCAATGCTGTCCATCAGTTATAAAATGTTAGACTTCCTTTTTTAGACTAGCAGAACAATAAATGAAAAACAAGTCAAAGTCTTAGAACAGAAAAGACTTATTTTCTGCCTCTTAAAATTAAAATAATCTATTCATTTTAAAATAAGAGACTGTATCCACAACCACTGAACCATATCTTTTTGACAGTTTATTTGGTATTTAGATTATTTTCTCTCTTGTAACTGTCAATATGGAAATTTTAGTATAGTGGATCTGCAAGTCACCACTATAACAGATCCTCAGAATAACATATTGTAGCAAAAATAATGCAGAATGACACTTCTGCCAAACATATTTATAGAATGAAGCTTATATAATGTAAGACATCCTTTTCTAGAAACAGTATTCATTCTCTAGCTCTGCAGCTTTCTCAGCATTCAGTTCAGTTCAGCTCAGTCGTGTCCAACTCTTTGCGACCCCAGGGACTGCAGCATGCCAGGCCTCCCTGTCCATCACCAACTTCTCAGCATTATTCCTCAATATTACTTTTGGTATAGAATGTTCACACTAAATTAATGGGATAAAGAAACTATGTGATTTACAGGGTCTTATTGGAGCAGCAAGTTTAAAACTATTTTTCTTAGGGAAAAAATAAGTGTAGGAAATATGTGTAAGTGTCAGGTTTCATTGCTCCCAAATTCTCCCAAATAAGTGAGTCTTGCTTATTAATATTGCCACAAAACTCATTCTTCCCCTCATGGAAAACAATAGCCTATGGGGTTGCAATAGCCTAGAGGAGTTACATTCATACATTTTTTGTCTTTAGCTTCCAAATGTGGCCTGACCAGGTGATTGTCAGACACATGTACTGAGATGGGCCCCTATGATGTTTGCACAGGGATGCAGAATTTTGTCCAAGAAACCCACAGCCCATAATGGTGTGCAAATGAGAAGAAGGCACACAGAACAGAATTTGAGACATTCCCAGGAATTTCCAGTGATGCTAAGCCCTCCCTATTTTTTTTTTAACCTGAAGTTTAACATAGAGCCACTGTTAAATTTATAGCTACAAATATTAAAAAGCACCATCCTGGGATGAAGTTAAAATGTTCCCTACTCTAAACTTTTAAATATAAAGAAACAAACACACAATCAGAAAAGATATACATACAAAAAAAAAGTAAATGCTTTGCAGTATGATATAATAAATACAGTAGCCTGTATGCTGGGAAACATAAAGGAGAAAAGCAAAATGTTGAAAAAGAAAGTGACCCTTGAACTGAGTTATATAGTTGTCAGGCTTTTGTGTTAAATACCAGTGACTTCTAGAAATTGAGGGTAAATGGAAGATACAGGTCTTTACCCCTATGTTAAAATAAAAGCAATGTTAATCTGCACCCTGCCAGACCTTTAGTAGCATGCAGGCACAAAACTAGTCTACTCTTTGTCCATTTAGGAACTCCTGACAATTAGCTTTAATGCAAGGTTCCCTCTAAAGAAGATGCAGGGATATTAAGGTGGCAAGACAGGAAGCCCTCCGTCTTTCTCAAATAGCTGATAGGGTCTTCCATTAAAGGACACACAGCTAAAAGGAGTTCTACACCTTGAGTACTATTTGTCCTGCTGAGTTTTTCTATCTCATACATGGAAGGGCAGAGAGAACTGTGTAATCTTTCTAGGAAACCACCTCTCAAATACCACTCATTTTTTAAAGAATAATTATTTTTACCATTACTCCAACCCTGTGGTACAGATGGTGATATTTGAAATGTATGACATAGCCATCCCTAGAATGTGAACTCTTGCTAATGATCTTCAGATGCTAACTATCCTGGGGTATGAATTCTGATTGGCGTACTTACGTGCTCATTAAACTTACACATGGTATAGATTAAAGATAATTTACACATGCACAGGCACTATTTATCATGAAATTTATTTTGTAAATTATTAATACAGATAATTTCTTATTTGTCTGAGTTTGACTTTTAGCTGTCTTTCGAGGTTTATAAGTTCTTTCCTCAAGCAGTTATTTTTCTGTAGATGTTTCGTTGTTGTGAGTTGTGGTGATGGGGACTACACTGGCTACAGTGCATGAGCTTTTCGCTGCAACGGCTTCTCTTGTTGCAAGAGCACAGGCTCGAGGGCGTGGGGGCTTCGGTAGTTGCAGCATGTGGACTCAGTAGTTACGGCTCCTGGGCTCTAGACCACAGGCTCAGTAGTTGTGGTTCAGGGGCCAAGTTGCTCAGCAGCATGTGGGATCCTCCCAGATCAGGGATCGAACCCATGTCTCCTGCATTGGCAGGCAGATTCTTTACCACTGAGCCACCAGGGAAGCCCCTGTTTTTGTTTTTCTAACAGCAAGTTGACTTTGTTGCCCCAGGCTTGTGCAGAACCAGAGTAGTATGTGGATGTAATATACTAAAGGAAACACACCTTTCCTTCTCAAGAGTAGCTCTCATAATCCCCCCACTGTGCGCCCCCCCCACAACAACCCCATAGGAAAACACTGAGTTCCCTTCATCTCTGGTGGCTGCTTTACTTTAATTGTATTTGCTTTACATTAAATATTTTGTTTTCAAATGAAGAAGAATAGCATTAGATGTAGCAAAAAGGAAAGTATTTGAGGGTCTTTCCAGGAGTGCCTTTGAACTAGAGACAAATGTTTTTATTTGAAAGTTTAAATTCAAGATATATTTTTATATCTTGGAATGACAGAATGAAACCTGCATGGCCTTTTCTCCATTAATCATTTTCTCTACCAGTTCAGGCCTAGAAGACATTTCATACAATGGCCACCTCCTTTAGGTTTCCAGTTGCTATCAGATATGTACCTGGAATCTAAATAGAATATTTCTATTTCAGGTGACATTAACCTTAACATTGAACTCGACCCTCTGTCATTTTCATATTTGAAACTGTTCACGTTTAAGCAACAAGCAAGCTAATGTTAGATCAGAACCACACATAACACATGACGGACTTAAGCATTACATGCTCATAGTAAAAAATTTGGAAAAATCAAAAAAGTATAAGAAAACATGCATGATCTCACTCTCAAGAAGATGTTAACACTAGTGTTTCCTCTTAGTGTTTTCTATATGCATACATTATTATTTCAAAGTTGTAATACAATATGTAAAGTTTTATATCTTTCATTTTACCTGCTATAAGCATCTTCTTTTATCACTAATCAGTGAAGGATGATTTCTATTGGCTGCATAATATTCTGTTCTATGGATTTCCCATGATTTATTTATTCCCTTCTCAGTTTTGTTGTTCGACAAGCCTGCTTTCTAGATAATCGTTAACTTACAGGGGTCTTCCATACTTTTTTCTTTATTTATGATCCTTTAGTAGGATTTACTATTTAATCACCTACTTTCCCTCATTACTCTGTCTATTCTTCTTGACACTTAGAATTTTTGTTTACAATTTAAAATTTAGTCTCTAAAGATGTGGGCATATATATTCATATGTGTTTAAACTGAATGTAAAAAAAAAGTTTTTGAAACAGATTTAAATTATTTTATGATGTAGTGATGGTTAATTTGTTTACATCTTAGTAAAAGTAATAACAATTTATCTCAAGATAAAATAAATATTTTTATAGGTTTTCATTTGCTGTGGGATGTGGAAAAGCAGCTGGGGATATTTACTTTGCACCATGTTTACATATGAATTTTGCCTTTTCCATCTTTGCTTGGTGAGCTTTGCAGTGCTGAAAAACAGTTTTGAAACTGCAAAAATGCACCTCAGGGTAGGGATGGGTTCCGAGGAGCTCTGATTCTTTATGTTTCAGGAAAGAAAGAGTTCAACAAGAGGCAAGGTGGTAGATAAGAAATGGTTTATTAGGATAGGATGCTTGTGAGGTTTACAAGCAGGTAGGCAAGAGGGTGATACCCTGAGAACTTTTTACAATTTTATAATCAAAGGAAAATTGGGGAAAGGAGGAAGACCACCTTCTTCCTCATTTTTGAACATGTGTCAAGTTTCCATGATCACTTTCTCCTCCACATCAGGCAGGGGGAGTTTTTGTGTCCTGCCATGGTCAAGCCAGGACTGTTACAGTGCTATTTAAATTAACAGAAGGGTGGTAACATATGGTAAAAATTGTTAATCATCTCAGGTTTTATTAATATTATAATACTGCATTTTTCCTGTATTTTGTCTTTAGTGAACGCAGAGGAGTATGTATTAGGAATCATTAACTTACTGACCTCACTGGGCAGGTTATGGGTCTCTCTTTACCACTGTGTTATTGTTTGGGGTCATTTCTCATGCTTCTGTTCCATGTTTTTTTTTTTTTGCTAAGCAAGTCCGCTCAGTTTTGCTGTTAGGCAAGCCTGCTTTCTAGATAATCATTAACTTACAGGGGTCTCCCATACCTTTTTCTTTACTTATGATCCCTTAGTAGGATTTACTATTTAATCACCTATTTTCCCCCATTACTCTGTCTCTATCAATTTCCACTTCTAGCTAACCAAAGAGTATGATCAAAGTTTTAGTAACTGAAGGTTTACCAATCACTGCTTCTACCTTCTTTTCCTTTGCAAAATATTTTCCACTCTTCTGTAGACTAGTTGTCTTTGAACTTGGTGAAACTCCAAAACTCAAGACACAATTTTTATGGGACATACATGCCATATTTAAACTTGGTATTCTCTCAAAGGGTAGTTAAATATAAAAAATCTCAAACAGCAATAGTTTATCAAAGACAAAAGGGGAATAATTTCATTTCTAAAGATATAGAAAATAAATGTATCTGTTTCTAATACTACCCTTTTTAAAATGGCTACTCATAGAGATTTTTAGATTATTTTTCCCAATGCTTTTGAACTGTGGTGTTGAAGACTCTTGAGAGTCCCTTGGACTGCAAGGAGATCCAACCAGTCCATTCTGAAGGAGATCAGCCCTGGGATTTCTTTGGAAGGAATGATGCTAAAGTTGAAACTCCAGTACTTTGGCCATCTCATGAGAAGAGTTGACTCATTGGAAAAGACTCTGATGCTGGAAGGGATTGGGGGCAGGAGGAGAAGGGGACGACAGAGGATGAGATGGCTGGATGGCATCCCTGACTCGATGGACGTGAGTCTGAGTGAACTCCGGGAGTTGGTGATGGACAGGGAGGCCTGGCGTGCTGCGATTCACGGGGTTGCAGAGTCAGACACGACTGAGCGACTGATCTGATCTGATCCCGATGTTATGATTTGTACTCTAGCAAAGAATAGTTTTAAAAATACGAGTGCAGAATCTTTAGAAAATTTAAAAAATGAAAAAATTTAATTGCCTGGTTGCTCTCCAGAATGGTGTGACCCCCAAGTGAAATGGATGATTGAATCATGCTGATCTTTCTTACCTGCAACTCTCAGTTTAGATGGCCTGGTTGCTAGATACCTTTTGGGACAACCAGGTTAGATGATGTAATAATATTATCATAGATTTTTTACTATGATTGTTATTTTTATATTTATGGATCTTTGAAAATATAGTTGAAGGAAAATCTTAAAGCATTATAATACAATATAGCATTTGGCCAAATTTCCAAATGTAATCTATTTCTGCACCTGATATTTAATGACTGATGTTTAATTTTGTAGACAAGACCCCCAATGTAAAGTATTCCATAATGTTCAGTTGAGATGCTCATTCAGAATATCTTCAGAGTGATCTAATGAATCATTTTTACTGTTTTCTGAAACACCTGAAATTTCTGTCTGTCTCAGCCTATTAAGAGGTATATTTAGTGCCCTTTGCTTAAAGCAGTTGCAAGATTATAGCCTCAGGCAGGTTGTGAACACTTTGTCAGTTATAGAGACCTTGAAATATTGAAAGGTTCACCTTTTCATTTGTTTATACAGTTGAAAATCCTTGATTTTCTAACATACACTAGACTAATAATGCCACATTTTCTGCTTAATAGTCTCTTATGAAACCTTGCTCCAAGATGACCAAGAATATTTTTTAGCTCTTGTTATTTGAAACTTAGTCCTGATATAAAACATGTACATGTACATATATGTGTGTACATATGTACGTCCACATGTTTGTGTGTGTGTGTGTATGTATATGCTTTCCAAGTGACGCAGTAGTAAAGGATCTGTCTGCCAATGCAGGAGACTCAAGAGACGTGTATTAGGATGAGCCTTGCTTTTTTCTCATTTCTCAAAAATATAGCCAAATTGGTTGAGGTACTGCCCCAATCAAGGAGGCCCTGGACATCTCCCTCATCCATCTTACCAACAGCATCAACAGTTATGCTCCACTGGATCCTGCTCAAGGAGATTCTCATCCAGTATCTCAGTCCCACAGGCTTTCTTGGCCTAACTTCACCTCCCTGAAGTAAGTTTGCTCTAAAAGCTCAAGAACAGCAATCCCGTCTTTGGGGAAATTCAAGTTATTTATCATTGAGATCCTCCAGAGATGAAGTTTCCCTGGCTGTTATCATGTTTTCTTCCCCTTGTTGCCATCAGCCTTCAGTCTCCTGCCCAGGTCTCAATGGTTAAGCCAACTTTAGGTGTCCCTGATGGAGCCCAGAAGTATAACACAGGTCCATGGAGCAAGTGTATAAATATTACAAAGGACAAATTGACTCTGTAAGATTTGTTATTGCAAATTTGTAATAACAAATAATCCATTTGTTATTACAAATCCTGCATGTTAATAAGATGTTAATACATGATGATTTTGCCAGAGTGATATTCTTTTCACCATAAAATGATGTGTGTTGCACAGAAGTCCCAAACTTTCCTATAATATCATCTGTGGGGGCACATATTCCAGGAATATTCTATCCACCTAATAATATAATGCCTTCAAGTAAACCTCCGTCATCTAACAATTGTCTTTTTCTATACACCACTAAGGTAGTAATTACCCAAATAAGCATAACTTTCAATATCTTCTATTGAAGATACAGAGTGGCTCAAAAGGAACATTCACCATATTATGTGTGTGTGTGTGTGTGTGTGTATATATATATATATAAATATAAATGTGGGCTTCCCTGGTGGCTCACATGGTAAAGAATCTGCCTGCAATGCAAGAGACCTGGCTTTGATCCCTGGGTTGGGAAGATCCCCTGAAGGAGGGAATGGCAACCCACTCCAGTATTCTAGCCTGGAGAATCCCCATGGACAGAGGAGCCTAGTGGGCTACAGTCCATGGGGTGGCAAAGATTCAGACATGACTGAGCAACTAAGCACACAGCACAATATATATAAATAACCAGAAACATCTACTGCCACCAAACACATCAAAAAGATTTTGACAGGGACAAGATAATGCATGCCGGTATAAGGACTTGAACTTTTATGGGGTCTGAGGGGAAGGTGGGAGAGGGGGTACTTCATTGTAATTTTAATGTAGTCAAAAAAGTCCATGAATTAAAATACATTATCACTGATGTTTTCTAATTATAAACAAAGGCTAATTTTTTTAACCTTCTAATATATTCACAGAAATGTACATTCACTAATGAGTACCATTATATTGAGGGGCACATTGCACACAGAGGATTGCATTAATGCAGGAATGACCCTGCATAAATGCAGATGGTTTCACATTAGCTATATTGGAATTAAGGATTAGACCCTCCATCCCCTGACTTCTCCACAGAAAATAGTTAGCTATTGCTCTACATAAGTGCCCAAGACTTCATAGCACTATCCGTTTTTTCTTTTAAATTTTCTTAAAAATGCAAGTCTCTAGGTCCCTTTGGTATTAGGAAAGCGCTAATTATATGCCATTGAGTTGGGTATGTATGTGTGTGTGGCTCTGTTTGTGTCAGTATTTGTGGACTGGGGTGTCTTCAGTGGCTCATCTCCACTGGAAGGGTTATAAAGCGAAATGGTTCAGATAGTCAACCTGTTGGATTTTTAGTCTAGTACATACTTAGCACATCAGATACGTGAAATGTTAGATGGATGTTTATCCACAGGTTTGCACTGTTTCCCCATCAGAAAACACAGTGGAAACTGCTTCAAGTCCAGGGCAGTCTCCACTCAGTCTTTGGCTGAGCTCTATTGCACTTTAACTTCTCTCTCACTTCTTGCTCTTTCTTTTCTTTTCATTTTTCTCTAATTTCCACATTCTGTCCATTTCCTTTCCAATTATCCACATTGAACAGTGACCAGAAATAGCATGGATAAGTGACATCAATCGACAGTTTAAAATTCTGCATTAAACCAATCATTTCATCGTTTTCCACCAAATCCTATTATGAGCCCACTCAAAAATGATCAGAATGGATTCATTTGCATTTCACTGCCTGTCTTCACCTCTGCATTTATTTAGTGAAAATACAAACATGCTGTGGCCAGAAGATGGAAAATGAAGTGGGGAAATGAAGAACGAGGTCTTAACGAGGAATGAGTTCACTACTAAATTACAAGCCAATATGCAAATGAAGGGTGGTAGGGAACAGGCAAGTGTTCTCTGCAAGAGGTCATTCTTGCCACGCCAGATGAATATGGAGTGGTTCAGAAGTCAGTGTGGCAGTTCATGAGGTTAAGAGGCTGGATGTAAAATGGGAAATGCAACCAGGAAAGAGTGAGGAAGGTAAAGAAAATAGCAAAGAGAGAGCATTGGTAATCAGGAAAATAATTTAGAAAAATAATAGAGAACAGTGGGAGAATACAGTGTGCACTTAAGAAATGTGTGCTGAGAAAATGAAAATGCATTCAAAAGATTGGATCAAAGATGTTGAGGTACTTAAGAAATTGTGGTATCAGACAAAGAGATAGCAGGACTTTTACAAGAAGTTTTGGTGCATACTCTGTTTATTTTCTTTGAAACATTTTAAGCACACCTACTTGTATTCTTGTTTCCATAAAACCATCTTTACCTGTAAGCATTCAATAGCCACTATTACTTTAAAAAGCTGCTTTATTCATTCAGAAAACATTTTGAATGCCTGCTGTCCATCAGGGCTCTGCACTGGTGCAGAATAAACAGAAATTGACTAGGCAATGTGAGTTTTCAAGAAGCTGATGATCTAGTGAGGGAGATAGACCGCTAAGCAATCTCAACATGTTGGAATAACTGCTGTGAAGCTGAAACTTGAAACCATAAACGAGGGATATATGTCTCCATCTGGGAGGGAGCAGAAGACTTCCTCCAGGCAAGGATGTCTGCATTGAGGGGTACCAGGGCTAAGTGGAAGCCAGCAGGGAGAGATAGAGAATAAGGGTGGCACTGATGGAGTTAGAAATACTCCAGGCAGAGGGAGCAGCCTGTGCACAAGCCTGGGGAACGAGCACTGGAGCATTGTGACACCAGACGGCTACAGAACAGTAAGAGTAGAGAGGAAGAAGTGGAAAAAACTGAAGGGAATCCTTTCAGGTTTTCCCCACCCCCAGCTTTGTAGAAATATAATTCACATAGAACACTGTGTAAAATTTAAGATGGTGGTGGTGGGGTTTAGTCGCTAAATTGTGTCTGACGCTTTGTGACCCTATGGACTTAAGCCCGCCAGGCTCCTCTGTCCATGGGATTACCCAAGTAAGAATACTGGAGTGGGTTGCCATTCCCTTCTCCAGGGGATCTTCCTGACTCAGGGATTGAACCTGCCATCTCCTACACTGGCAGGCAGATTCTTTACCACACCACCACCTGGGAAGTCAAATTTAAAGTACACATTGTGATGACTTGATACATTTTTATACTGTGAAATGTTTACCACATAATGTTAGCACATTCTTCGCCTCAATTATTATCATTTTGTCATTTTCAAGGAGAGAACATTAAAGCTCTAATCTCATAGCAGCTTTCAAGTGTACAATTCAGTGTTATTAACCACCATGGTCACCATCCTGTATATTAGATTCCCGGGATTTATTCATCTTATTATTGAAAGTTTGAACCCTTTGACCAACATCTTCCCATTTCCCTCACCCTTTAGCCTCTGAAAGGCATTATTCCACTCTGTTTCAATGAATTCAACGTTTTAGATTTCACATATGAGGTCATACAGTATTTATCTACTATATGGAGGGTTGGCACTCCATCTCCTCCATTGTTCAAGGGTCAATTCTACATTGTATGTGATGACTAATTAGATAGGCATAAGAAGGAGGAGGAGGAGTCAAAATGATATCCAAGCATTTTTCTTGTATAACTGAGCAGAGAGAAAGAGATATAATGAGACATCTGGATTTGAGAGTCACCAGCAAATAGATGGAAGAGGATGCAGTCGTGCTGAGGGAGAGGGCGGCAAGAATGAGACTGAGAGGGTTGGCACTGAAATCTTGAGGTACACATACAAATTCAAAATCAAATTTAAAAAATGTAAACCCATCTTAAAAGTAATTTAAAAATTTTAGGTTCGAGAAGTTTCACCTTTGCGTGAAGTTTCTTTCTAGGCCTGTCTGCTTGTTTGTCTCTGGTTAATTTTCAACAGGTAAACTGTCCTGTAGTAGGTAAGGTTACCTTGAGTTAAGTCTCCCTGACTCATGAGCAACAACAGTATGGCTTAATAGGATAAATAAATTACATGACAGACTGAAAGGTCAGTTTTGCATCTTGCAAAATAAATATTTAGCACAAGAAAAACAGGAAATGCTGATGGTATTGTAATGATGCTAATGTTAATACTTTCAGGTAATCATTAATCAAATCATTTTAAATGCCAAAGAAACAAGACCTTCTTTCCTCCCCTCACACAGACAGGATCCAGTGGCCCAATTAAGCATGAAAACTGCCAGAAGTTTCATCGTAAGCACTGCCTAAAGTTTCTGATTACAACTCTCCAAGTTGATCAGAATTTCTAATTAGTTATGATTGTGTTTTCTTTATAGGAGACTAGAAATCAAGGCATTAAGCATGTTCTCTTGAAGAACTAAACAATGAAATGTAGATTCTCAACTTTCATAAGGATTAAAAAATAATTCAAATGGATTTAAAAATTAGTGTGATTTTTATTCCCTATCTCCATCCCCACTGTAAAATCTTCTGTTCCCAAATAAGAAATGAAACACTACTTTTCTAGGTCACATACATTTATCAATGTATTGTTTCACTAATACTTGACAAATAAAGCCTTTAAGATTGGAGTCAAATACATTTAATAAAAAGTAGTTGGAACAAGCCTACCTTTATGTGTTTCACCAGGTAATTCAATTATGTAATCTCCATGTTATTTGGAAAAGTTTAATTTGTTCCACTTGTAGGTAACTCAATAGCCAATACAGTCACAAAAAATTCTAGTATTTAATAAAATTGTTGGAACCAATAATTATGTGGCAAATACATTATAGCCAAGCAATATAGAATTTCTACCATAAGGCGATATATGTGGGCCTAAAAATACCCACAATCTGCAAAACTATACACGGAAAATAGTCATTTATGGGGAAAATAGATTTGAGATAGACCACTCAAAACTTTTACAACTTTGCAACCAGAATACTATCAAAAGCAATTTTTAAAAAAAATCTAGTAAGAATACCAGTTTAAAAGACTTGTTAAATTCCAATATCGTAAATGCTTGAGTATTATAGTATATCCAGGACTTGGTGTTGAAGAAAAATGGAAGGTAGCTTGATGTAAGAGGCAAAAGAAAATACTGAGGCTGTTCAACTATGAAAAAAGACAAAATGAGGCAGTGTGTGGGAGAGGTGAAGAGTAAGCCCTTCTGATGGATAGTGTGGCCAACATGAATTAGGAAGGACTGAGTGAGATGATTGGGTGTCATCACAGTAACGATATTTAAATATGTTTAGCAGCTAATTCTTGCTGGGGAAAATGTTAGAAAATTGGGTACAAAACAATGTCATATCTATGACTTTCTGATTTCATTCTGTAACTGAAGGGACTATACTGGCATCTGAGTAACTGGTGTTACTCAAATTATATATATCATATATATATATATATATATATTTTGTTGCTAAGTCACTTCAGTCGTGTCCGACTCTGTGTGACCCCATAGATGGCAGCCCACCAGGCTCCCCGTCCCTGGGATTCTCCAGGCAAGAACACTGTAGTGGGTTGCCATTTCCTTCTCCAGTGCATGAAAGTGAAAAGTGAAAGTGAAGTCACTCAGTCGTGTCTGACTCTTTATCAACCCCATGGACTGCAGCCTACCAGGCTCCTCCGTCCATGGGATTTTCCAGGCAAGAGTACTGGAGTGGGGTGCCATCGCTTTCTCCGATATATATATATATATATATATATATATCACACATGTATATGTGGTATATGTTACACCAGTTATATTCAGAAAGGCATGGATGTGACATTGTTTTGTACCCAATTATCTAACATTTTCTTCAGCAAGAAAATCTTGTAACATATAATAGAGGCTCAACTTGATATGTATAATAGGGCTGACGCTTACAAAGTTCTTAGCCTAATCCTCTCTGGGTAAGATTATTCGTAATTTACAATTCAGTCACTAAATCTCAGTCATTAAATTGTGTCTGACTTTTTGCGACCCCATGGACTATAGTACCCCAGGCTCCTCTGTCCTCTACTATCTCCTGGAGTTTGCTCAAATTCATGTCTACTGAGTCAGTGATGCTGTCTAACCATCTCATCCTCTGCCTCCCACTTCTCTTTTTGCCTTCAATCTTTCCCTGCTGATGTGGGGAAAGGGTCTTATTCAATGATGAGCTCTTCGCATAAGGCAGCCAAAGTATTGGAGCTTCAGCTTCATCATCAGTCCTTCCAATGAATATTCAGGGTTGATTTCCTTTAGGATTGACTGGTTTGATCTCCTTGCTGTCCAAGAGACTCTCAAGAATCTTCTCCAGAACCACAATTCAAAAGCATCAATTTTTTGATGCTTAGCCTTATTTATGTTCCAAGTCTCATATCTGTACACGACTACTGAAAAAAACCATAACTTTGACTCTATGGACCTTTGTTGGCAAAGTGATGTCTCTGCTTTTTAATATGCTGGCTAAGTTTGTCTTAACTTTCCTTCCAGAAGCAAGCATCTTAATTTCATGGCTGCAGTCACCATCCACAGTGATTTTGGAGCCCAAGAAGATAAAATTTGTCATTTCTTCCACTTTTCCCCCTTCCATTTGCCATGAAGTGATGGGACCAGATGCCATGATCTTAGTTTTTTAAATGGAGAAAAGGATGTGGTCATCTCATTAGATAAAGAAAACCTTTGATACTATTTTGCCTTGATTCATTATTTTAAAAATTCTCCAAGCAAACTAAGAATAGAAAGGGGCTCTGTGGCTGTAACAAGATGTATCTACCTAAAGCCAGTGACAAATACCATTCTAAGGTAAAAGGGTTATCTCTTATCACTTCTGTTCACTCAGTAGTAGAGGTCTTTGGCAAGAAGAAGGAATGAAATAAAAGAACTGGAAAGGAAGAAATCAATAAAATAGGCATATTTCCATTTCCATTTAAATCACTAAAGGAGTACATGTAAAGTATATGGAAACTACCAAACCAGTGGGAAAAAAGTGAAATTGTAAGACATAATCAAAGAACCAAGAAAGGAAAAACATAGAAAAATAAGAAATGTGGGATGAATTAAAGTGTGTGCACACACACACAACTTTAGCAGTATAAGAATCCAATAGGTAATAGGGAAAAATACTTCAAAGAAATAGAATATTATTGATAGAAATAGATTTAGACACCAAAATACACCATTTCAGAACTGCTCCCAGGTTTGAGAATCAATCATAGGAAGGGCCAAAAGAAAATTTCAAAATAGTTATTAAGGCTATTCTGATTAACATATAAGAATGAGTGTGTGTGTGTGTGTGAGAGAGAGAGAGAGAGAGAGAGAGTGAGTGTGCACTTAGTCTCTCAGTCATGTCCAACTCTTGGGGACCCCAAGGACTGTAGCCCTCCAGGCTTCTCTGACCATGGGGATTCTCCAGGAAGAATACTGGAGTGGGTTGCCATTCCCTCCTCCAGGGGATCTTCCCAACTGGGGATCAAATCCAGGTCTCCCGCATTACAGGTGCATTCTTTACCATCTAAGCCAACAGGGAAGCCCAAGAATACTGGACTGGGTAGCCTATGCCTTCTCTAGAGAAAATTCCCGACCTAGTAATCAAACTGGGGTCTCCTGCATTGCAAGTGGATTCTTTACCAGCTGAGCTACCTGGGATTAGGAATTAGATTAAATCAATAATAAGATAAATCTCAATATTCAAATTAAAAAAAAAATGTTCTCCAGGATTGTGTAATTTGTTGTGTGAATAAAGTGAAAGTGAAAGTCGCTCACTCGTGTCCAACTCTTTGTGACCCCATGGACTATACAGTCCATGGAATTCTCTAGGCCAGAATACTAGAGTGGGTAGCCTTTCCCTTCTCCAGGGGATCTTCCCAACCCTAGTGGTAATGTAAAGATTTATACAATACATTGATAATATAAACAGAATGTTTAGTAGATACTTTCAGAGATTTCTTGAATGAATGAATTTTATCCCCGGTAGTAAACCACTCCAGTATTCGGGTCTGGAGAATAAGGTTACAGTCCTCCCATGGATTACAGTCCATGGGGTCACAGAGTCGGACATGACCAAGTGACCTTCACTTACTTGCTTAGTAAACCTTTACTGCCATCTAGTGACACCATACCCTAATTATAGGCATCTGAGCCACCAGGGAAGCCCCAAGTATAGACAAAGCACTGAATACTGAATCTGTACTCAAATAAAAAGTAATTATGATAATGTCAGTTTGGGGAAAGTCATTTGAAGACTATTTGGCCTTCTCTTGTGTCCATACAAAGTCAGAGAAGAGCAGACTCATTTGAAAAGACTCTGATGCTGGGGAAGATTGAAGGTGGGAGAAGGCAACGACAGAGGATGAGATGATTGGATGGCATCACTGACTCAATGGACACAAATTTGAGTAAATTCTGGGAATTGGTGATGGACAGGGAGGTCTGGTGTGCTGCATTCCATGGGGTCGCAAAGAGTCAAGACACGACTGAGCGACTGAACTGAACTGTGTCCATACTGCCTCCCTCCATCTTTTTTAATGGCCATATATTGAGAGTTATGATAACTGTTTCAGCCTACCCAACAATTTTGGGAAACTTGGGATCTCATTAGAAATCTTGCCTTCTCTTCTGGGATATAAATAGGTCTATCACTTACCTTTGTAAGTATTTAATTTCCTATGATAATGTTTATAGTTAGAAACTTCTATCCATCATTAACCTTAGTGATATGATTTATTATAGGCATATAATGCCTTATGAAGGGAAGAGGAAACTATTCTACCCAGTTTTGCATAGCAATGATGTACCTTTCAAATCTACAGAATATCTGGCACCTTGATCTTGCATTGCAGTACAGACATTAAGCTTTTCCCCTTTGGGTTGCTGACTAAGATTATACCAGTAGAATGTCTAGGTCAGCACTATTTCTTCATTTTACAGGTTAAAGAAAAAAAAAAAAAAAAGGGTTTGGAATTCACATGTGAGCCTTTACTGAAATGGTGTAGTTTTCAGTCCCTTCCTATTGTCACTTTGCATCATTACAAAAACCCACAAAGATATTATGCCATTTTAAATAACATCCTGATTGGCTAGAAGATTAAAAATAAAGTAATAGTAGCATTTACTCTGAGTTTGAGGGATTCATGAGTATCACATTCAGGGGTAGAGATGCTACAATTAAAATCTTAACATTTTCTCCCCCAAATAATTTAGTAACCCAGAAAAGAAGCTGGATATTTGTTTTCCTTCTTTGAGGTCATAATTCTCTTTCACTGACATACTCATTTCTCCTAGATTTGAATTTTTTATTATTGTAATTAAGTACTACTTTATGAGCAGTCATTTCAAAATACGTATTTGTTGGTTTCATAAGTTCACATTTTTTTTACACAAGTTTTGTTGAAATGAAATTAATTGCACCTTATACAGAGAATTCCCAGAACCAAAGAGTTATTGAAAAGCTTGAACATGATATGCTGACATGGTAGAAAATAGTTTTATTATCTTTTTAAAAATTTTAATAGAGTATAGTTGATTTAAAATGTGTTAGTTTCTGCTGTAGAGCAAAGTGAATTGTTATACATCAGTTCAGTTCATTTCAGCTGCTCAGTCGTGTCCAACTCTTTGTGACCCCATGGACTGCAGCACGCCAGGCCTCCCTGTCCATTGCCAACTCCCAGAGTTTACCCAAACTCATGTCCATTGAGTCAGTGATGCCGTCCAGCCATCTTATCCTCTGTCATCCCCTTCTCCTCCTGCCTTCAATTTTTCCCAGCATCAGGGTCTTTTCAAATGAGTCAGTTCTTTGCATCAGGTGCAGTTATACATACATCCACTCTTTTTTAGATTCTTCCTAGCCAAGTCATTACTGAATATTGAAATGAGTTCCCAGTTGGTCCTTATTAGTTATCTTTTTCGTATGTAGTAGTGAGTAAAAATATTTTGTGTAACTATGTTATCTCATCTACTCATTTGCTTTTTGCTGATATAAATAAAATGGAATATTTGGCATTTCAGAGGAGGAGAAACTCTTAGTTGATTTAAATGAACTAAAATCCTGAAAATCAGAAACCCTCTTTGGTTAATATGCAGTAACGTTGTAAGTACTAACGTGATATCGTAAGCCTGACTGCAAATAGGAAAGGGAAATAGCACATGTGACTTTCTGTCCCTCTTCAAATGGTTGTGTAGTTGAAATTTTCAGTGAATGATCAGAGCCCTCTCATTTTGCCAGGGGATAGACTTTGAGGGTGTTTTCAATGTTGGCACGTAGTTATCCAGCTCTGTTACCCTGCATACAAGTCGGATTTACATTTCTTGACTGTTATTTTCATTAAATGGAAACAAGGAAGTGTTGCTTCATTTAAGGCTCATGTGAATTCAAAGCTTTGAGTAAAACCTCATTAATCTGTACCCCATTTGTTCAGAGGATGTAATAATTTAGAAAAGTGCTGGGCTGAAGTTTGCTTTCCTACTATCTATAAAGAGAGGATTACTGACCCATTAACCAAATGAATAGTGCAAACAAGATTGGAAGAACAAATGGTGTTGAACACCCTAAAGCACTTTCGAAGCATCCGTATACCTAGAGTCTATCTCAACCTAGCTGTGTATCTAGCCATATACCTAGCCATATATCTCAAGCCTATCTCAAAATTTATCCTGAGTTTCTTAAAGCAGGATCACTATCCAGCCACAGCGAAGAGAATTTTAAATAAATGGCCCTTATTCGGAATAGTCCCCTAATTCACTCTTCCCCTGCTTTAAGCCCAGTTATTCCAAACCTGTGAGGCTAGGTCGAACTTGACAAACAAGTTGTTGAGTCTGTGTACAGACTAGGTTGCTTGTCCGTGTTACACAGTGATCCTAAAGTGGAGGCGATCTTCCCAGTGAGCAGCATACAGGTGGACCTTTGCTGACCAGCTTCTGGAACAGCTGACTATTTGAGATGAGGACTTTTAAATCATTCTCTGTATAGTACTTTTTAAAAGTTTATTAAAACCTTGTAAAGATGTCAGTGTTTTACAGGAGTTTTAGGTTTACAACCAAATTAAGAGATACAGAAGTCTCCTTTTCCACATACTCCCTGTCTCCATACGTGGAAAGGCTCTCCCATTGTCCGCATCATTCACCAAAATGTTACTTTCTTTTCTTTAAACCAAGAATGAAGCTACTTTACTCCCTTGTAATTAGCCAGAGTCTGTAGTTTACCTTAGGGTTCACTGTTGATACAGTCCATTCTACATTCTATAGGTTTGAACAAATGTTATAAGAACATGTTGTGCTTAGTCACTCAGTCGTGTACGACTCTTTGTGACCCCTTGGACTATATCCTACCAGGCTCTTCTGTCCATGGAATTCTCCAAGCAAGAATACTGCAGTGGATTGCCATGCCATTTTCCAGGGGATCTTCCCAAACCAGAGATCAAACCCAGGTCTCCCACATTACAGGTGGATTCTTTACCATCTGGGTCACCAGGGAAGCCCATAAGAACATGTATCCATCATTATAATATCATGAAAAGTATTTTTACAGCCCTAAAAATCTTTTGTGCTCTATCTATTCATTTTTACCGTCTGCACCAGCAACTAGTGAACTTTTTATTGTCTATAGTTTTGCCTTTTCCAGAATGTCATATAGTTGTAATCATAGTAGTATGTAGTGTTTTCAGATTGACTTCTTTAAGTTGGTAATATAAATTTAAGTTTCCTTCTTGTCTTTACATGGCTTAATAGCTCATTTCCTGAAGGCAATGGCAACCGACTCCAGTACTCTTGCCTGGAAAATCCCATGGACAGAGGAGCCTGGTAGGCTGCAGTCCATGGGGTCGCTAAGAGTCGAGCACTACAGAGTGACTTCACTTTCCCTTTTCACTTTCATGCATCGGAGAAGGAAATGGCAACACACTCCAGTGTTCTTGCCTGGAGAATCCCAGGGACAGGGGAGCCTGGTGGGCTGCCGTCTATGGGGTCGCACAGAGTCGGACACGACTGAAGCGACTTAGCAGCAGCAATACTCCATTGTCTAGGTGTACTGTAAAATAGCTTTTCACAAAAACTTGTCATATAAAAATCCACAGGGCTTGGACTCTACACATCACCTGCCATGGGGATTTGTTTGCAAATACTAGGCTCCCAGTGAATTTTGAGTGAGTGAATGAATTCATCTTTTTCTATATGTGCTGAAAAGTGTGGCATCATGGTAGAGAGTTCTTTTCTGCTCTATTGAGTAGGAAATGCTTTTTATTTTCGTCTCTCTAGGGAACTAAAATAAAAGATTTATTTCAAAGCTAGAAATTCCATAACTAGTTTAATGACATTTTAAGCATGATCTGCCATTTGACTCTATTTTCCTCCCTGCCCTGCTTCCAATTACCTCCTGAGATTGCAGATTTCTTTCACAGGATATTATTCCCAAGGAAGGGGAAAAAAAAAAGCAAACCAGTGTGGAATTTCATCATTTCCTTCTCCTCCTCTTCGAACTGTGATCACACACTGAAAGCTCCATCCTGAGCTGATGTTTTAGAATCTGTTACCATGGAGCTATTCCTCAGCTCTAAGGATGATTTTATTGCATGCAGTGTTATAGGAAAAGAGAATAATTAAAATTAAACTTAAAAAAATCCTGATTAATAATAGAAATGGGAAAAAAAAATTTAAATCAAATACCTGATGGACTACAATGCATTTTTATGGTCTCCCTTGCTCTCCAAACATTACTTTCATTTACTTATTTATTTTGCTTTCTGTGTTTGTAATTGTGTTGTTTTTAAAAGACCCTGCTGTCTACTAGCTTCTGGGCATCTGTCCAAATTACGAATGGACATTAACCCAATTCAGCAGATCAGATTTCTGTAGAGACCTCCAGAAGACCCCACTAGTCCATCATTACCAACCTGCCTCTGACCTGTGCCCTCCCAGACAAAGCTACTTAAAAGAAAAAATAATAAGATTCGGTGCTTGTGTAGAGGTCAAGAAGGATGCAAAAGTGCAAGATCTGAGGTGACTTTGAGAATGAAGGTAACCCAGACACCAAGGCAAGTCTGAAGGGGAGTTGATGTTGAGGCGATATTGAAGTGAAGGTCTGCATTAGCCATGCACTCTGTCACTTTGCAGCCAGTAATGATCCTACCGTGACAGTGGTGGCCTTTTTCTTACATGGATTGAGTGATCAGGACTTATCATTTTATAAACCCTTGATTTTAACAGTTCAGAAATTTTCAGCTATACTCTATTTCAAGTGTTTTTTCCATTTTATAGCACTTAGAATTATAATAATGATGGAAGAAAAAGATGGCATATTTATCAAAAGTCTCTTTCCCTGATAAAACCTCTGAAAAAAAAGTTTTGTTTTGTTTTGTTTTGCATTTAGGAGAAATGAAATTTAGAACTGCATGAGGAAGCACATGAAATGAGTTGCATTTAAAGCATTCAAAATGTCTTAAAATAGCCATTCAGATATTTGTCACATTTCCTGATTCTTTGGAAAGTAAAAGACAATAGCTTTATTGCAGGAAGAATTCAAAGTGTTCTCTGCTTCTAAGACCTTGGTCCAGATAGAAGCTCAGAAGAGTGTCAGGTGCTGGGAGCTAGGCCCAGTGCTGGCCAGGAGCAGTATTTTAGCTTTGGTGCAAACAACACAAGATATGTTATACAGGCCTGACAATTGCTATTGTGACACCAGGGGTCAGAAGTTAGAGAAATGAATGGTTTGTGACTGATAGTCAACATAGAATAGAGGTTAAGAGCTCAGCCTTCCAATTAATGGTTAAGTGTTTGTTTCAACTCTTTAAGCCTCAGGTTTCTCATCTGTGAAATTGGATTCATAATTGTATGTAGTCCATAAGGTAGTTGTAATGATGGAATTAGACAATATGTGTAAATTAGTTTAGCCATTTACACATAGTGTGTTCCCAGCATAGAGTAAGCATCTGATAAATAAGAGAGTTACTTTTGTAAAAATTCAAAGTCTTTTGAGAGGTGCTTAGTGGATGCAGTATCTACTTCAACTTTAGGGCAATATGGATCTCCCAGTAGAATATGTTGAATTTTGGATATCATGTGGGAGGATTCTATTATATCGTTCTAGATTTCTTACAACTGGTATAAATGCATCTAATTCTATTTCTCAATCCAGGTGAACAGTTCAAAATGTTTCTGGGATGGAAATGGCATCCCTGATCACTTGAAAGTTTTATTATGTACTTATTATTCAGCACATAGATAAAAAGAAATGGTTACATTTTTCTTGAAAGCTTTCTTCTGCACTTATTATTCAGGAGGGCTTGATGTGAGGTGGATAAAGAGGAATGGCTATACTTTTCTTTTTTCCTTTCCTTTTCTTTCTTTTTATTAACCATCTCCATCCTCCAGATGTCATGATTTCTGTTAAGCAGTCTCTTCTTTCTCTGGTGGAGTGCTAGTGTTCCATAGACAGAGGGACCACTTAGTCCCCTCTGGACTCTTACACTGTTAGAGATATTAGCAGAGACCAACAGTTTAAAATCTGATTGGCTAAACACTGGACTACCTTAGCATCTCAACTGTCCAGACAGAGCAGTGCTGAAGCAATCACCAGTTCCCCTTCTCTGTGGTTTATCAGCAAATGTTCTTAATTCATTAGTTTCCTCGCTACTGTTTCATTGCAACATTTGCTCTCTCTTTTCCCTTCACCCCAGTAGGCCCGTTTATGTAACTTGGAAATCTGGTTTGGCTTAAGGTCTGGCTCCTGTGATCTGCTGGGCCCAGATTTCTTCAGGGTCTGCGTGACACCTGTGAGGCACTGGTTGTGATCGCCATATGTGGCGTTCTACACTTGTCGTAAGAAATGGGTGTTTAGTCAGAGCTGTTACAACAGTCAACAGACCTTTTGAGATCTCCTGGGTATGGAGTGCTGTGAGAGTTTTTCAAATAATCATATTATAGAACAAAAAGAAAACACCCTCAGAAAACCAGTTCTGTAGTGTGTCTAGAGAGAAGCAAAACCAGCGTGTTCTTTTCTCCCTTTCATTGTGATCTGTTATCTAGACACTTCATTCCTTCTGAGTAGTTGCCCTCCTGGGACTTGGGGACAGCAAAAGCTCGCTCTCTCTCAATACAAGCTGAAAGCAATGAATAGTAGATGAGAGCTTCGGACTTCTCAGTGGTTGATGTGGGCATTTCATTTCTGACTTTCAGTGTATTTACTGAATCTGATAATGGAAGACATCAGCTTCAAAGCCCTTCATGGCTCTGAAACATTTTCATCTACTGCTGAATGATTAAATTTCCTGAAGACTAGTGGGATATAGATTATCTTTACTGGGAAAAAAATGTTTCTAATTTAAGCTTAATGTGAAGGGCGGTTCAATACTGGATGTAAACAGCATACATCCGAGCAGATGCAGATAAACACTAACAGAAAGGTAATGAGTCTATCTTGGGCCTGGACTTGGGGAATTAAGACTGAATTCTCAAGGTGGCACAAAGGCAAGTGAATTCTTACTCCAAGGCTGATAAGCAGATAATAATTAGAAAAATAAAACTGTTTACTTTTTTGATGACAAAGCACAGATGTCTCCACTTGATTTCATATGAAATGGAAGGTTTAACTGCCATTGTGGAGGGAAATGAAGCTATTTTTTTTTTTTTTTCTCTTCTCAGAAAAGTGCTGAAGCAGATTGTCCATTAAGAAATCTAATAGAGAATTTGAAGACAGAGACCTCACAGCAAGGGAAAGAGAACGACTAGGTTGGGAAACAGTGAATCTAACAGTGATAAGTCAGCTTCCTTCTGCCAGGAAGTTCAGTGCTGAAAATTCACATAGTATAAACTCTATTTATACACTTTCTTACTTGAGAGTCTTAGATCTATAGCTTCTGTAGTTCATTGTTGTCAATACACTCCTAAAATAAAGGTTGATCAAGGACATATGTGTACTTTCTTAAGAAAATAAACCCCTAAGTCTTTTTAATATGTGTTACCAAGAGTGGAAGTAGAATAGATCAGAAATCTGTTTTTAATACTGAATGCTGCTGCTGCTGCTAAGTCTCTTCAGTCGTGTCTGACTCTGTGTGACCCCATAGACGGCAGCCCACCAGGCTCCCCCGTCCCTGGGATTCTCCAGGCAAGAACACTGGAGTGGGTTGCCATTTCCTTCTCCAGTGCATGAAAGTGAAAAGTGAAAGTGAAGTCGCTCAGTCATGTCCGACTCTTAGCGACCCCATGGACTGCAGCCCACCAGGCTCCCCCATCCATGGGATTTTCCAGGCAAGAGTACTGGAGTGGGGTGCCATTGTAACCTAGTCCAAAAAGTCTCTCTGGACTCTACCAAAGCAGTTCTTGAAAACTAGAGTCTTTTCATCACAGACTCTGAATTGTAAGTATGTGTACTATGAGACGGAGAAGGCAATGGCAACCCACTCCAGTACTCTTGCCTGGAAAATCCCATGGACAGAGGAGCCTGGTAGGCTGCAGTCCATGGGGTCACAAAGAGTCGGACACGACTGAGCAACTTCACTTTCACTTTTTAGTTTGATGCACTGGAGAAGGAAATGGCAACACACTCCAGTGTTCTTGCCTGGAGAATCCCAGGGACGGGGGAGCCTGGTGGGCTGCTGTCTATGGGGTCATACAGAGTCAGACACGATGAAGAGACTTAGCAGCAGTAGCAGCAGTACTATGAGACTGCCTTTCTAGTGAACATTTACACAAGCCTACTATCTTAGCAGGCTTTTACTCCATTTCTTTCCTTGCATATCATGCCATTTTATTTGATCAGCCTCCATTCGGAAGTATATACAATGAAATTCATTCAGCAAATATTTATCTCATGTCTGCTCTGTGCCAGTCACTGACAGCACAGGTAGAACAGGATAAGGTGCTTATAATCTGGAAAAGGAGACAGAAATGTCAACAGATTACACGCTGGCCGGTGTCAGAGCATGGATGTGCATAGGCTGCAGTGGGGCCAGAAGAGGAGGCATTCTCCCCAAGGAGATCCAGGAGTGCCTCCCGGTGGGGGTGATATTTGTGCTGTGTCTCCAAAGATGAACAGGGTGTACTTAAAATATTTGGTCAAGCTTAACGTGTGACAGCCTTGTGGGAATAATAGCTACTAGAAGATTAAATATATGCTGTTTGTGTAAAAGGTAAGTATTCTCATAAATTAAACTTAATTATAGAGAGTGTTATGACATAGAGAGTAAATACATTTCATTTGGAGGAAATTTAAGATATACAAATGGCAATAATGCACTACGACAGCACCTGTGTGTGGCTATTACTATGTAGACATAGTGTGTCGTGTGTTAGTCACTCAGTTGTGTCTGACTCTTTGCGACCCATGGACTGTAGCCCACCAGGCTCCTCTGTCGACAGAATTCTGCAGGGAAGGATACTGGAATGGGTTGCCATTCCCTTCTCCAGGGGATCTTACTAACTCAGGTGTAGACCTCTGAGTCTACAAATACCTGTCATTTTTCTTTTTCTTTTTTTTTCTCTATATGGAATTCTGTAGGAGCAAGAATCAGAGAGATTTGGTGCCTGGGAAGGTTTATTTAGATAACTTATTAATTTGCCAGGCACTACGTTGACCAGTAGATACTGTATTTCTTAATGAAAAGCAAACTAAGTCAAAGAAAGGTTAGATGTCTTGCTTGAGAATCTTCAGAGCTCATCAGTGACAAAACCGTGAACTGAACTTCAGGCTCTTGATTATATACTAATGCCCAAACTGTTCACAAAGTATTAGGAGGTTTAACTGTAGGAAGACTGAAATTCAATATTGATCGACTGATTATTTACTAAATAGCTCAGTGTCACAGGCCACGAGATGTCTGTCTCCCTGCTGGTCGCTAAGGCCGATGCTTACTTACTAGATCGCATCCCCTTTCACCTACAAGGATAATTCTTACCCTCTATCCTGCATCATCAATATCTTCCTGTCTATAAGATCCTTCCTAACAGCATACTAACATGCTGGGTTTTATTCTATCACTTAAAAACTCTTAGTTTCTACCTCTAGTAACCTCCTACTTTTCTCCTTTTCATCTTTTTGTCATTACCAAACTGAGAGTTGTCTGTGCTCCCTGTCTGTGTTTCCTCTTGCCTCCTATTCTCTCTGAAGTTTGCTCCCGGCAGGCTTGTAGCCGCATCACTCTGCAGAGATTGCTCCTGTGAAGGTCAGCAGTGAACTCCTAGTTGTTGACCTCAATGGTCACTTCTTCAACCTCATCCTAATGGCCCTGCAGCTGCACTTGGCCGTAAAAGGCCAGTGCCCCAGAGTCCTTTTCTGTCTGGTACAGTGGCCTGCCTGCCTTCTTGAAACATTTTCTTCCTCAAATCCCAGAACAAAGCATTGTCCTTCTGCCTCAGAGCTACTTGTATGCTTAATCAAACTTTAAAGTTCACAAAGTCTGACCCTGAACTCACGAGCTGTGCCACAGTCACTCTACTCTTACCCTATCTCCCCCTCCCCTTCCACAAACTTTCCCACCTCAGTTCATGATGGCTCCATACTTGTAGTTGCTCATGGAAGAAAACTGTGGTTCAGTCTCCTTTCACACTTCACATTCAATTCATCAGTGAATTAATTTGGCTCTATCATGACTATGATAGACTCTGACCACTTCTCAGCAGCTCTACTGCTACGAAGCTGCCATCACTTCATTTCTGGCTTATTAAAAGAGTATGTCCCCTCCCCCACCCCATCTCTCTACTTTTATCCTTGCTTAAGACTAGTCTTAAGGCAATATCCAGAGTTATCCTGGTAAAATTTAAGTCCTTCCCTCAAAGCATTTCATAAGACTAACGAGGCCCTAAATCACTTGTCCTCCTATTTCTTCTGTGACATTGTCTTCTGTCACTCTTTGCATCAACCACTAAACTCCATACTCTTTGGTCTCCTTCCTATTCACCTGATTCAGGGGTTAGCAAGCTATCTGTAACAGAAAAGATAGTACAGTAAGTCCCCTACATACAAACCTTCAGTGTTTCAAAGATGTGAACATACATCTGGCTCCAGCAAGGAACCAGAATCAATGTCAGGTGTGAGTGAAATTGCTCACCCTCCATCTCCTGTTGATGATGATCCTTCAGCTCTACCATCTCCCACCTCCTTTCCCTTCTCCAGTCAGTAACTCCTCTGTCTATTCATTTGATACCAGCTGTGTGCCAGCTGTTGTTACAAGGTTCTGTACTGTTAAGATGAAAAATGTTTTATTTTTTGTGTTTGCTTCTTATGTATCATATTACCGGGGTCCAGCCCCGGTGGATCCAGGGATTTCGAAGGGGAGACGGCTTCGGTGATCAGGATACGATAGAATTAAAAATATAAAGAGTGATCAAATAAGTATAGCTCAGTGAGAAAATTCAGTGGAGAAAAGAGGCTGAATAACTTGGTTTACATGGAAAGCTAATAAAATTCCAAGATGAGGAATTCGCATCACCTACGTAGGCTGCAGGCGCCCTCCCGTTCTCCCGAAGGAGAGGGGACACTAAGGCCTCCTCGGTCAGATCTTAGAAGCCCAGGCAAAATTAGTAGGCTTGACGAGCCTCCACTCTTCAGATGGGAATTCAGCCAGAAGGTGAGAGAAAGAACGACATGGGGAGACCAAGTTTCGGTGAACAAGGCCTGCACTTTATTTTCCAAAGTAGTTTTTATACCTTAAGTTGTGCATAGAGGATAATGGGGGAAGGAGTAGAGTCATGCAAGGACAGCAGTCCTTGATCCTAATCGAAGCCAGGCTTTCAAACTTATCATATGCAAAGGTTTAGGTGATTTACATCATCTTCTGGCCAGGAGGCCTGTTAACATTTTATGACCCTTTCTTCAGAAAGCTTATTTTTCTCTAAAGGTGATTATTCTAAAGTCAGGCGCTGCCCTCCAAAAGCATTAGATATTTTGCATTCCTATAGGGCAAAGGTGTGGTGAGCTATAACAAGAAAAGAATTAACTCAAGGGTCCAAGGTTACAAACATTAAAGCTACTACTTACTTTCCTATACACCAATTATATTAATCAATACACTGCCAGGGACACAGTAGGTAAGGGATATGGAAACTTAGCAGCAAACATTGGCCCAACAAGTGAAAAAACCCTTCACCAATACAATTTCTAATCAATTTTTTAACTGCTCAAAGGAATCTGTATTTAGACAGTTTAGAACATCTCATGCCTCTCACGGTTGGGAGGCTGTGAACAATCACATGTGGCTGGAAGAACCTATTCAGGCAGGCTAGAGAACTTCCAAAGGAGTTTGTAGGTTGAAACACTCTTGTCATGCCCAGGAACTTTATTAACTGGAGCTGTAAGTTAACTCTTTTTCAGAGAGAGGTGGTGGGGGACAGCCCCCCGTAAAGTCAGAGGTGTAGGTGACAGCACAAAGCAGTAAAGTAGGCATACTCTGGTTTTGGGGGTAGATGCTTGAGAATTTCCAGGGGGACTCCTGAGGCTCAATCCCGCCTTTGTGTATGCCGAGCCTCCTTCCTCATGACCTTTGCCATGGGCGGAGTTCCTCATGCTGGCTCCCTGCATCATATGTCTGAAAAGCTTTATAAGCCCATTACAGTGCAGTATTATATAGCTGGTTGTGTTAGTTGGGTACCTAGGCTAACTTTGTTGGACCTATGAACAAACTGGACTCACATGTCTGAAAGGAACTTGTTTGAATGTGGGGTATTTACAGTACATAATTCAGGCTTTATAGGCATGTGCTTTCTGTCACAACTACTGAACTCTGGCATTGTAACACAAAATAGCCATAAATAATGCATACAGGAATGGATGTGGCTTTGTTCCAATTGCACTTTATTTACAATAACAGGCAGCAGGCTACAGACTACAGATTTGTCCTACAGACTGGTTTGCAGACCCTTTGCGATTCCAAGACTTAGGATTGTCTTCTCCAGATAGCCCCACTGCTTTCCACTCCCCTCTCATCAGGATCTACTCAAGTGTCACCTTCTTAATGAGGTATATTTCAGTCAGAGTACTGGCATTACATTCGTGTCATACTCAAATGAGAAAAGTTTAAGTATGATTTATTAAAGGTATGGGCAGAGAACAGGTAGACCAGCTAGGTATGTACATGGCAGGCTTGGTTAGCAGAGCCTTAGATGGACATAGAAGCAGCTGTAGAACCTAGGTCAATAGAAGTGGGTAGTCGGGACCTCTTGAGAGAAACAATGACCTCTTGAACTTCTGCCTGGGCTTCCTATGATTGGAACCAAATCTACAGCCAGAGGGCAAAAGAGGTCCCTGATACTGTCCATGTGGTCTGCCTCCTGGGACAGAAGAGTTCAGAGAAAGGTAGAGAATCTATCTGGTGAGCCAAAGGAAAGATACCAGTAAAAGTGGGCTTTCTCACCCACCATATTGACAATTACAACCAGGACTGAGTGCATCATTTCAAGGGCCACTTGTTTAAAAATTAAGAAGTCTATGACATTGGCAGTGGAACATTACACCCAACATGGAGCCCTTCTGCACCTGGGGCCCTGTGTGACTGCATCGCCTGCATACCCAGGAAGCCAGTCTTGATTTCAACCCTTGCCCCCAACACTGAATTCCCAGTTTTTCTTCCATACTTTATTTTCTCTACTACATCTGTCCCAATCTCACTTGCTATACAATTTAAATTATTTGGTTAATTTATCATCTCTCTGCCCCAGTCAATTTGAGCTCCCCAGGCAGAGATTTTAGTAGCTTTTGTTACATATGGCACATCTTGTCTCAAACACTCAATGATACATAGTAAATGCAATTAACATGTGTAAATATATACAGCTACTCCTGGAAAAGAGAAGAAGAAAAGCTCCAGAAAGGGATCACACTTACTAATTTAGCTTGTTTCCCCTTCCCTAGCCCTTCTCTCTAGAAGCCAAAACCCAGAGTTGACTGTAGGCCAGTATCTCTCACTGGAAAGGATCATTTTTTAAATTCTCTGTATTTAAGATCATCTATCTGAATAATCTCTTATGTAGAGGAAGTAATCAAAACAAGACCTCTAACTTAAATGAACAGTTGGCATTTAGAATAGAAATGTGTGCGTGAATATAATTTTCAAGTTTTCTAAGGATTATTTCTGTGGTGTGAACTCAGCTACTATTCTTTGTGGTCTATTCCAGAATGACTGCTTCTCAGAGTTCTGTGCCTGGCCTACTTCTCTCACTATGCACGCTTTGTAGCAAGCTCGTCTGTAGCTCCTGGATCAAAATAGCACTTAGATGAGGCACAGACACTATCTCCAGCCAGTATCTTTCACCTGGGCTTCAAAATGGACATGGTCTAGTCCAGCTGCCTACTACAATTTCATTACTTGTAAAGTCTCATAGATATATCAAACCCACTCAGAATAGATATCACTGTTTTTCCCTTCTCTGCTCTAACCACCAGCCTGCTCTTCCTGCTTTGCCTCTGAGGACAGTATCTTCATCCCTCATTATCCCTGCAGGAAACCTAGGAGTCTCTGGTGACCTCTCTCACTTCCTCACCTACTATATAATTATCCACACAGCCTATTGTTTTTCACCTCCTAAATACCTCTCATATCTGAATCTGCTTCTCATCTCCCCATTTGTTAACCTCATTCATTTTGACAGTTGGTACCCTGAGTAGCCTTGTTGCGTTTAACCATGCTGTTAAATCTGTTATCTACTATGCTGCTAATGCATCCTTTCCTTCTTACATGTAGATCTTCCCATGTCTCCTATGTAATATTTTCAGTGTTTTCTCTTCATCAATAACGTGAAACCTGAGCCTCTTTAGATGTCAAGTAGAATCCTACAAGGTTTTATCTGAGACCTCGATGTCTTACCAGCATATATTGCTTACCCAAGTGACTTGCACATATAGAACAGGATCTTTTCCATGGTCTTTAATGTCTCTCCCTGCCTTAGCACCTGGAGAAGGCAATGGCAACCCACTCCAGTATTCTTGCCTGGAGAATCCCAGGGATGGGAGCCTGGTGGGCTGCCGTCTGTGGGGTCGCACAGACTCAGACACGACTGTCATGACTTAGCAGCAGCAGCGGCCTTAGCACCCAGTGTTATTCCTCCTACAGAGAATGCTTTCCCCAGTCTATCCAACCCAGCAAATTTCTGCTTCTCTTCTAAACCCACCTCCCTCCCTCTCTTCCCACAGCACCTTATAATGACCCCATGATAGCCTCACATCACACTTTATAACAGTTGGTTTAGATATCTTGCTTTCCACTAGATTCTAAATTCCTTTGGAGAAGAGACATCTTATCTTTGTAGCCCCTAGCCCCATGTCTAGCACAATAACCAGCACATATTATTGTCACTGCTAAATAAATGAGATGAACAGATGCTACATTTTGATTCTGGCTATTACACAAAGTGCACGTGTGTGCATAAATTTAAACCACAGGTCTAGAACTGCACAATTGTAATTGAAAATACTTAAATGTTAAAGTCTTTTAAACAATATTGTAAATAATATTAACTATTCTCTAATGATTTTTTCGTAGCAAGTATGAAAGGTAGCTAGTTTTATTTTGCTTTTAATGACTATGAAAAAGTTACCTTTTAAACAAAAAATCAGTAGTTTGTAATCATTAAATTTATTTATAAGCTTTAAAAGGAAAGATAAATATATCTCTCTAAATAAATATACACAATACACAATATTTAATCACTTACAAACAAAATATCTCAAAAATTTTAAAAAGTATAGTTGTATAAACTATCAGTTATATTTAATTAAAAGTAATATTGCTGACACATTATTTATGTATAATGATTAATTAGGTCTTTTTTAAATATAAATTTATTTATTTTAGTTGGAGGCTAATTACTTTACAATACTGTATTGGTTTTGCCATACATCAACATGAATCTGCCACGGGTATACATGTACTCCCCATCCTGAACCCCGCTCCCTTCTCCCTCCCCGTACCATCCCTCTGGGTCATCCCAGTGCACCAGCTCCAAGCATCCTGTATCATGCTTCGAACCTGGACTGGTGATTTGTTTCATATATGATATTACACATGTTTCAATGCACCCCATGGTTATGTCATTCAGCTTCAAATAATAACTCCTTTCAGTTCAAACATATACTAATCTTAGAATGCATTGTCAGAGTCTGAAGGTCAGATTAAAATTTGGCTGTGATGTTTGAAAAGAATAGCCTGTGCTGTACCCATGCCATGTTCCCTGGTTTTCTGAGGGGCACATTAAAAGGATTATGTTCTTGTTGGAGGAATATATAGGGCAATAAACAGTTTTGTGGGTAATTAAACAGTGAAGTGAAGCCGAATCTTCCAATTACCAGCAAAAGGCTCTTATTGCAAATATATTATGGTACCCTGAAAATTTCCTTTTGTTTTTTGTTAAACTAAAAAAAATTAGTTTTTTACAACATTTTATGAGCTTGATTATTATTAGTTTTATACTGAGCAGAAAGCAGATGTGTACACTGCAAAAACTCCTAAACTGAATTTCCAAAATTCAAAATCCAAGCTAATATCACCAGATCCAAAAATAACTTTTCACTTTCTATAAACTATTTCTGTGCCCATAGAAAAGCAGGGAGAAAAGACGAGAGGACTGACATTTAATCCAGAATAGATAGGCCTTTGGGTAGAGATAGCTGCTGAGTAAAGCTGACAGATTTCTACAAAAAATGCAGTTTGTAGATAGAAAAACTGTATTCTACATCCCCAGGCTATGAAATCTGGACTTTCTGAACAAAGACAGTGTAGCTAACCCCAGTCATCTCTGAAATAAGATATTATTCATCTTAGGGTAGCAGTGATATTCAGTGATTATATTAACTGAATCATGATTACTTAAAACATGGTAAAATATACAAAAGAGAACTGGAAAACCATTACATTATTTTTCTTCTCTGGCACTATGAATTGAATGTTGATAAATTTTACCCTTTGACCTCATTTTTTTAAAGATGGGCTTCAGAAAGAGGTACATTATTTGATGGGAATGTATAAGCTTGGAGAAAGGTTTGGGAAAATTCTAGCCAGAAAACTTTCCCCAATACTGTGATGGTGGTTTTATTCTATGCACTAAATCTTATAGAAAGAAATTCAATGCCAGTCTACTGGGAAGATTGAATAATGCCCCAAAACTTTCATGATAGGAAGTAGGGATGGCTGGGCCTCCATCTACCTAACACATCCATTGTAAAGTGACTCAAGATCTCCTGAATAAAGACTGTTCATTATGCTCATGTTCAGACAAAGTTTTCTTCTATTGCCCATGTTTTCTTCTATTTCATCTCTCTTCATGTTTCCCTAACTACACGCACACACACACACACACACAAATACTGACACACATACATTTTCAAACAAAAGACTCACCTCTATGACCATTTTCCTTTGACTGTTCTTTGAAAAATCAAACATGATATGCTATCACACGTCCTTGGTATGTCCCAGTATGAATGTCCATTTAAGGACCATCAGTCATGAATAAGTTATGATTCCATGAATGGTTGTTACAAAACAAGGTATCTTCATGTTGCTCTGATAGTTTAGGATTCTATGTTTCACTGAAGCATGGGCTTTATGTATAGTTCCATTATGACATTGTGTGAAATTTTGCAATAAGAGTTAAATGTCAGAGGGTATGTGCCTATTTGCAGGGATCAGTAATGAAAACTGAAGCTCAGCTCTTTGGTTATGAATAAGCAAATGAAGCTGAAACTCCAATACTTTGGCCACCTGGTGCAAAGAAATGACTCCTTGGAAAAGACCCTGATGCTGGGAAAAATTGAAGGCAGGAGGAGAAGGGGATGGAGAGGATGGAATGGTTGGGTGGCATCACCAACTCAATGGACATGAGTTTGAGCAGGCTCCGGGAGTTGGTGATGGACAGGGAAGCCTGGCATGCTGTAGTCCATGGGGTCACAAAGAGTCAGACACGACTGAGTGACTGAACTGAACTGAAACAAATGAAAAAAAAAAAAAAAAGTGTTCTGATCAAAAGAAACCATGGATCATTTTATACTTCCTTCTATTTCTTTTCTAACATTTAAGATCTTTTAAATTTATTTTTAATTGAAGGATAATTGCTTTATAGTATTGTGTTGGTTTCTATCAAACATCAACAAAAATCAACCATAGGTTTACCCATGCCCCTGCCCTCTTGAACATCACTCCCCGTCCCACCAACAACACTAGGTTATTCCCGAGCCCTAGTTTGAGTTCTCTGAGTCATACAGCAAATTCCCAATGGCTATCTATTTTACATATGATAATATATGTTTCCATGTTACTCTCTCCATACATCCCATTCTCTCCTTCCTCCCTGCCACTCAGCCATGTCCATATGTCTGTTCTTTATGTCTGTGTCTCCACTGCTGCTCTGCAAATAAGTTCATCAATACCATCTCTCTAGATTCCATATATATGCATTAGTATATGGCATTTGTTTTTCTCTTTCTGACTTGCTTCACTCTGTGTACTAGGCTCTATGTCCATCCACCTCATTAGGACTGACTCAAATGTATTCCTTTTTACGGCTGAGTAGTATTCCATTGTGTATATGTACCACAACTTCTTTATCCATTCATCTGTCAGTGGGCATCTAGATTGCTTCCATGCCCCAGCTATTATAAATAGAGCTGCAATGAACTTTAGAGTACATGTATCTTTTTTCCATTTTGGTTTCCTCAGAATATATGCCTAGTAGTGGGATTGCTGGATTATATGGTGGTTTTGCTCCTAGTTGTTTTTGTTTTTAAGTCTCCATAGTGGCTACATCAATTTACATTCCCACCAACAGTGCAAGAGGGTTCCCTTTTCTCCATACCCTCTCCATCATTTATTGTTTTCAGATTTTTTGATGATGGCCATTCTGACTGGTGTTGAGGTGATATCTCGTAGTTTTGGTTTGCATTTCTTTAATACTGAGCGATGTTAAGCATCTTTTCATGTGTTTATTAGCCATCCATATGTCTTCTTCGGAGAAGGCAATGGCACCCCACTCCAGTACTTTTGCCTGAAAAGTCCCATGGATGGAGGAGCCTGGAAGGCTGCAGTCCATGGGGTCTCTGAGAGTCGGACACGACTGAGCGACTTCACTTTCACTTTTCACTTTCATGCATTGGAGAAGGAAATGGCAACCCACTCCGGTGTTCTTGCCTGGAGAATCCCAGGGACGGGGGAGCCTGGTGGGCTGCTGTCTATGGGGCCGCACAGAGTGGGACATGACTGAAGTGACTTAGCAATAATGTGTCTTCTTTGGAGAAACCACCATGGATTATATCATTTTATACTCCCTTCTATTCCTTGTCTAACATTTATCATCTTTTTTGAGCATTCTTTCATTTGGGTAGATAGTCTGAAAGCTAGTTTGACTCCTTAAGTCAACTATGTGAGGTAGGAAGATTCAAGGAGATTTAAAAAGTAGCTTGATTTACACACACACACAGTGGTCAATTTAGAGAGCATTTGCAGTCTTTTTTTCCATCCCTTTACTTTCAACTTTCCTAAGATTGAGCAAGCATTGCCCATAGAGTATAATTACTATGAAAGAGTAAGTTCACATATTCCGTTATGGGTTAGAGAGACTTCATGGAGACCATAATAAACAGTGTTACTGTGGTGATCCTTAAGATCTTTTCTTTTCAAAGACCTAGCAATTTACTTAACTGCTCTCTGCTTTTACTTTCTCACTGGTAAAATGAAGGGCCTTGTTTATATGTCCCCTCAAATCCATTCTGGCATTAACAGTCTATAATCTATAATGCTTGAGTTGCTACAGATTCAGTTGTCCTTCTGTTTCCCACTGATGGATGGGGATGCATGCTCAGCCCAGCCTCTTCTTTAGACAAGCTGGCCCTTCTCTTCTCCAGGTCTCTTCATGGTGAGACTCACCTCCATGATTGATTGAAGCTTCCACGTCTGCTTCCCTTGAGTGTTGGAGAAGTATGTGTCTGAAGATCTTCATGCTGGCAGAATAACCATGCCACCATGGCAGTGGAGGGTTGAGAATCTGAAGATCCTGAAATACTAGACTTGAAAATAATAGCAACATTAATGGTAGCATGTGTCCCAGTCATTTTCTGTTGTTTAACAGAATTGAAACTAAGATTTAAGAATATAAATAAAATAATTTTACATATAAATAGTGAAGAAATTAGTACTTATAAGCTTTCATAATGTAGGCACTAACAAAGTATAGTGTTCTGTGTTTTTTTAAATCTTTATTTAGACATTTTAAGACTGAGACACTGAAGCACTAGAACACAGTTTTTAGTTTGTTTTTTTTTTTTTTTTTTTCCCCTGCAGTAATGGACAATTATGCTATTGTAATTACCTAAGCAAGCTATTATAATTACCATCAGTCAACCTCAGTTTAACTGAATCACAGAAACAGAACTTAAATCCTATAAAAATGCTTTGGAGCTGATCATTTTATAGTACTAAACCTAAAAATTTGTCCCATGAACTATTTCCATCATTCTTGTTTTTAAAAATCCAAATTAAAGCTCTACGCTCAGCAACAGTTCTCAAACTTTGACATATAAGCCTTCGATGTATAAGCCTTCGTAAAAATGTAGTTACTTGGACTTCCTTGACCATCCAGGGGTTAAGACTCTGTACTTCCAATTCAGGGGGCATGGGTATGATTCCTGGCTAGGGAATAAGATCCCATATGCCATGCGGTGTGGCAAAAAAAAGAAAAAGGCTGTTTCTCAGGTCCCAACTCTAGAAGTATTGATTTAGAATATTTGACATGAGAATTAGGAATTAACCATTTTAATATTTCAATAATCTTACTTCATCAAGGAGATGAGAATTTTTCAGATGAGAATCTGGAGTGGAATACAGCAACTCAGAAGTTAATCATATTGTTTGTATATGTATAATCTTCTGAAGTCATATTCCTATATTCATTTATTTTAAAATACTATTAATTTACTTTTCAAAATCTTCAAACATTCAATATAAGTGAAGAATTTAGTTACATATAATCACTGAATTACTTGGAAGTAACAATTTCATTCAAAGAATATAGAACAGGTTTAAACAAACTAGTCTTTAGTTCATTAAATACCACAGTTCCGGATTTGCTAATTTGATATTCCATAGCTCTGGGGTACTTTCTTTTCCTTATTTCAATGTATTATGTTACAGCTAGATCTTGTTCAGTGTTCCAAAGAAAATTTCCTGAAGCACTAGCTGGTTATCAGGGGCTATTCTTTTTTCTCTTCAATGTTCTTACTTTTGTTTCTTGTGTATATTTCATCTTATTTCCTCAAGGCTTCTCAGAGTAACATGGATGTTGGCTTTCAAACAGATTGTTTGTAAAAGGCTTGGGGAAATAAGTCAGTGTCTAGACAATGAAAAAAAGGAGGTTATACAAATATTAAATACATGTTTCTAAAGGAGTATCATAATAATTACAAAAAAAAATTCTCTTCTTTTAACCATCCCTCATGAAGAATGAGATTTGCTTTGTAAATACCAATGTTTTATATTCTGTTAATGGCTTTCTTCTGAAGATCCATGTCTTAAACATGATTTCCTTTCCATCTCTTAATGAGGGACAAAGCTGAAATATTCTGGGTGGTGTTTCATCTTGATGTTCTTGAGAGAGAATTATGTGAAGATCTTAAAGTCTTAAAGACATCTTTGTAAAAGGTCTATCTTCTGTTCATTTTAAAAACATTTTTCCTATAATATTAAATTTTCTTTTTTAATTGTGGTATAGTTGACATATAACTTTATATTGTGTGTGTGTGTGTGTGTGTATATATATTAGTTTCAAGTATACAACATACTGACTTGATACATTTGTGTATATTATAAAATGATCACCACAGTAAGTCTAGCTGACATTTGTCACCATACATAAGTACATTTTTTTCCCCTTGTGATAAGAATTTTTAAGATCTGCTGTCTTATCAACTTTCAAATATGAATTACAGCATTATTAACTAGAGCCACCTTGCTATCTATGCATTATGTCCCCATGACTTATTTATTTTATAACTTGAAATTTAGCACTGGAAAACATTTGTAACATGAATTTTTTAAAAAATAAGTAGTATTTGGTACATGTTTTCTGACAGATCTTACTTGTATTAAAATGTGGATATTTTTATTATGCATTTCTTGCATTAGTTCTATTTTTTAATATTTTGTTATTGTTTATCTTGATTAATGAGGTTTTTGTGCCCCTTAAATTTGATACCTGAGGTAAATGTATAAGTGTCCTCACCCTGGACTGGCTCTATCCCCTATTAATATGCTCTGTAGAGAGAAAGTACATTATTTAGGCAGCATTAACAGTGGATCTCATCAACTAGTATGGTATCTAACATAGGGAATTAAAATTGAATTGAATTGAATCAGTAAATTGAATTGAGGTTTTGGTCAGCATTTAGTTACAAATTTTCTTTATTTTGTGTTATATTAAATTTCCAGTGTGAATCACTATAATTGACATTGATTTATTATTTTCTTTATGATATTTATAATTCTGTGTTATGAAATAAGTAGTAAGGACTTTTAGTTACATGAAGATAAATGCAAAAAATATATATCTTAAAATAACTCTTTGTTTTTATTTACAACATAATCCAAAAATACCCTAGTAGGTATTCAGAGTTTCCCCAAAGTTGTCTGCTCTTCCAGGAGTTTCAGTGTTCTTCAGAATCATTCTTTCAGAATTTGCCCTTGAACAATCCCTTTTGGAAGTGAAATAAACAGTGCTGAGTCTTCCTATAATGCAACAACCTTGCTTTGTATTGACAAAAAAATATCTTACAGCTGGTTCTTATGTACTGCATGTATTGATGTGTTTCTGAAAGCCCAGATCAGTGAGTAGAAGCTTTAAGTGTACATTCTCTTTGTAGATGTTAGGAAAAAAACTCCTTTAGACCATAAAGATTTTTGACAATATCATTTAAAATTGAATTTGCACTTGGAAACTTAAACCAGGTAATCCTTATTGTGTTTATCTGTTGAAAAGTTTTCATATTAGTGATATATTTGAGTGGTTACCATTTGGTCCCACCAGCTTTTCCATGTATAACTATTACTTTCTGGGAGCTGAATCTTAGTCGCAAAAGGTTTGCTCTGATCTGAAGTTTAGCATAATGGCAGTTGTTTAATATAACAGTTTAAATAAACACCGTACTGTATTCTGATTAACTTTTACTTAATACTCTGAAAGCTACTTTGAAACAATACAGGCTCTGCAAATTCCAATTTAAAAATGCATTATTTGATAATACAGTTACTATAATATGAATGAAAGTGAAAGTCACTCCGTTGTGTCCGACTCTTTGCGACCCCATGGACTGTCCATGGAATTCTCCAGGCCAGGATACTGGAATGGGTAGCCTTTCCCTTCTCCAGGGGATCTTCCCAACCCAGAGATCAAACCCAGGTCTCTCTCATTGCAGGCGGATTCTTTACCAGCTGAGCCACAGGGGAATCCCAAGAATACTGGAGTGGGTAGCCTATCCCTTCTCCAGGGGATCTTCCCAACCCAGGAATTGAATTGGGGTCTCCTGCATTGCAGGTGGCTTCTTTTACCAACTGAGCTACTAGGGAAGCCCATAATATGAATAATTACTATCTAAATTATAATTTAGATATTTTCTGCCATGTGAAGTAAAATTAATTCTCTAAATTGTCCTTTAAACTACCCTTTCTTCAACGCAGAGGCCATCTGTCTCTCCATTGTCTAGCACTATAAACCTATAGATTTCTATTTAATATCTATTAACTTTGAGTATCTACATACTTATATTTTCTGTCATGATAACCTTCACTGAGATTGATTTTTAATAATGAGTTCTGAATATGTAAATATAACACGAATTTGTGCTAGGAAACTTAGAAAATACAGAAAACTATGAACAATGGTAAAAAGCATCACTAATATAACTCCCTAGGCAAAATTAAAACAGGTGTGGGCTTCAATTTAGGCTTTCATCTGTGTGATCCAGATAGGAACATACATGTGTGTGTGAGAGAGAAAGAGGGGAGAAGTGTGTGTGTAAATTAATTTCTTAAGTTGCTTTCCCCAGTTAAGAATATATTCATGGGCATTTTTATGTTATATAATAGTCTTTGAAAGTATAATTTTTAGTATTTGCAGAATGGGTCATTGTTTGGCTGTATCATGATTCACGTAACTATTTTCACCTGTGTTTTTGGATATATACACTGTTTCTAATTATTATATTGTGAAATACTGGTTTTCAGTGTGTACCTTTATTTATACATTTATTTTAAAATATATCACCACATCTCAGATTCTTCCCCTAGGATTAATGTTTAGAAGTTTATTCATGAAGTAAAAACATTTGTAAGGCTTTTGGATACACACTGTCATTGTACTTTCCAAAAGCACTGGTATAATTATATTTTTAGAAACAAGTCCCCATTTAGAGGAATTATACAAAAATAACTTCAAAATGTTCGTGTACTAACACTTAATGATTTATATTGTCTCTACTTTCCACATTGTCCTGTAGTGCTAGTGTTGTTGCATGCTAATGTTCTGATTCCTACAGTGATACTTAGACTTTTTTCTCGTCTTGCCAATGAATTAGTCCAGCTGTCTGAGTGATCATTTTTCTCAGTGGAGGTAACTTATATCCATATAGACTTTCTAGAGTCTGTGACTATTTTCTTGCCAATCTGAAGCAGTAGAATACAAGTGTTTTTACTGATTGCCTCCTAGAGCAGTAGTTTTTAAAGTGATGTATACATTACAATCCCCTGAGGTTTAAAGGACAGTATAGGACATTTTATTTATATTTTTATTTTAGTTTTTAACAAAATTATTTGTCCAGATTTTATAAATTCTATAAAATAATAGTAGAATATGTATATAATTTATAAACAAACATATACTGGGGTTACATGCTCACATTTTAAAATTCACGAATGTGTACTTATGGCAGAGTTTGAAAATTGCCTTCCAATATCTATCCTTCCTTCCTTCCTCCTTACTTAGAAAAACACACTTTTTCAGTTGGATACTTTTTGACACATCTAAAAAAAGAAAAAAGTATACTCCCTGGGCTCTTTTTGTAGTTAGTTGGAGCCTCGTGACTAAATTTTGGCAAATAAAATTTTAGTAGAATTGTGTACAACTTCCCAGAGGGTTCCTTCAAAGGGAGGAGGAATGCCATTCCTCTCCTCCTTCCTCTCTCACATCTTAAACTCCAGCTGTGATGCCTGGCATCTCAGCAGCTATTTTGGACTACGAGGGCACTAGCACCTACAATGGTAGAAAGTTGACATGTAAGAAGACTAGTCCCTGATAAACCTGTAGAGCTGTTGCACTAGCCCCTGCCAGCATAACTAGAACTAGTATCTTGTTTAAATCACTGTTTGGGGGGGTGGGTCCGTTGAAGCGAAGCTCTGTTTCTTGCAGCCAAATCCAATCTTGGGCTTCCCTGATAGCTTAGTTGGTAAAGAATCTGCCTGTAATGCAGGAGACCCCAGTTTAATTCCTGGGTTGGGAAGATCCGCTAAAGAAGGGATAGGCTACCCACTGCTGTATTCTTGGGCTTCCCTTGTGGCTCAGGTGGTAAAGAATCTGCCTGCAATGTGGAAGATCTGGGTTTGATCCCTGGGTTGGGAAGATCCCCTGGAGAAGGAAAGACTACCCACTCCAGTATATGTAACTTAACTGATCTTAACTGATCCAGTAATCTTAACTGAAAAGAAGTTGGAGTCCACTGTACTTGAGTGTTTCTCCTTTCTATTTAGCAACTCTCACACCAGATCCCTGAGCCATTAGGCAGGGACAATCTAGATACTTGAGTACTGAGGAAATCATCATCTATCAATAAATTGAAACTATTGACATGTTTCTAAAACCCCATTATTTGGCCTTGGGAACATTAATTTTTCCATGAGTTCCTAGTGTTCATGGACAGAGTATAAAATGTTTATGAAGACACACTAGTGTAAGGCCAAAGGAAAAGTCTCCTTTCTGCAATCTGTGTCCATTTTTTCTCAGAGAAGGTGATATCAGTACCATTTTCCATGTTCTCAAATCCTAATACACATGGCCAGAAGTGGGGAGGAGCAGTTCTAAAAATCTCTTTATTTTTGATTAGAAAAGGATTTAGAATGGCTTATTTCAGATCTTAAACTCTTTCTTTTTTAGTTAAATTCTGAAGTTTTTAAGGAAGCAACTGACTAAGCAATAATAGCAGCAGAAATGAAAAAGTTGGACAAAAAGGATTTTTATTCAGTATTCAATGCTGTTTTAAATTCAGGATTCTTAAAGTTTTTCCTGAGGAGTCGTACCTCCTAAGACGTTTTATGATCTGTCCCTCCCCGCTCTCAGTCTAGCAGGTTATTGAATTCTCCATGTTGTCCAGTCCCCTGAACATTCCCCATCCTCTATGTTCTCCTACTACGGTACCCTTGCCCCGCCCCCAAGGTGCAACTCTGACATCACTTTGCACCGTGAACTCTTCTAAAAAATCCCTCTCTTGGGTTCCTCTTCTTTACTTCCCCATTCCTAGCAGGTATCATACCCTTTCCTAACTGCTGGTTGATTGTGTGTGTTTCTAACTAGTCTGAAAACTCTTCAAAGGGGCCACTCTTGTAATTCAGTATCTGGTACACAGTAGGTACTTAATAACAATGGAATGGTGAATATATTATATGTTATTAGTGATGGCACTTTTATCTATCTCATTCTAATAAATGGATTTCTCAATCTCATACTCATGACATAAACACCATAATATTCTAGCATGTCAATATTTCTTCACCTAATTATTGCAAGGTATTGTTTTTATTTTTTTTTAAGTTTAATTAGGTCCCATTTGTTTATTTTTACTTTTATTTCCAATATTCTGGGAGGTGGATCATAGAGGATCCTGCTGTGATGTATGTCACAGAGTGTTTTGCCTATGTTCTCCTCTAGGAGTTTTATAGTTTCTGGTCTTACATTTAGATCTTTAATCCATTTTGAGTTTATTTTTGTGTAGGGTGTTAGAAAGTGTTCTAGTTTCATTCTTTTTGCAAGTGGTTGACCAGATTTCCCAGCACTACTTGTTAAAGAGATTGTCTTTAATCCGTTGTATATTCTTGCCTCCTTTGTCAAAGATAAGGTGTCCATATATGCGTGGATTTATCTCTGGGCTTTCTATTTTGTTCCATTGATCTATATTTCTGTCTTTGTGCCAGTACCATACTGTCTTGATAACTGTGGCTTTGTAGTAGAGCCTGAAGTCAGGTAGGTTGATTCCTCCAGTTCCATTCTTTTTCTCAAGATCGCTTTGGCTATTCGAGGTTTTTTGTATTTCCATACAAATTGTGAAATTATTTGTTCAGCTCTGTGAAGAATACTGTTGGTAGCTTGATAGGGATTGCATTGAATCTATAAATTGCTTTGGGTAGTATACTCATTTTCACTATATTGATTCTTCCAATCCATGAACATGGTATATTTCTCCATCTATTAGTGTCCTCTTTGATTTCTTTCACCAGTGTTTTATAGTTTTTTCTATATATAGGTCTTTAGTTTCTTTAGGTAGATATATTCCTAAGTATTTTATTCTTTTCATTGCAATGGTGAATGGAATTGTTTCCTTAATTTCTCTTTCTGTTTTCTCATTATTAGTGTATAGGAATGCAAGGGATTTCTGTGTGTTGATTTTATATCCTGCAACTTTACTATAATCATTGATTAGTTCCAGTAATTTTCTGGTGGAGTCTTTAGGGTTTTCTATGTAGAGGTATTGTTTTTAGTGTCACTTATCATGCTTGTATTTGTACATTTGCCAAAGCTCTTAGAGGGGGGAAAAAAACTACAAAAACGAAAACATAAGTTTGAATTCCAGATTCAGGACCAATGTATATTCTGTGTGTCTTTGTAAGCTTCTCTCTCTTGTGTTTTCCTTAAACTACAGAAGCTCTAGGTAGAGTTCACTATCATAACAAATGTTTGAGGTTACTGCTCACCTCATTTCTGAATGCTGGGTGTGTTCCCGCTGTTGGTAAGGAGCTCAGCGCATCTGCATTTATTAATTAACATTTTGGAACACCTTCTGTATGTCAAGTATTGTACACCTTTGGGCAGCTAAATATTTATATTTAAATTTTTGATGATATTCTGTATATTAAAAATAGCAATATCTCATAACAAAGAAATGCTTACATTTTACAGCCTTTTATACCTAAAAAAATAATTTTTATAAATATATATACTTTAACTTATCTATATGCATATAATACTTTCCTTTTGTGTGTGTGTGTGGATGTGTGTGTGTATTTATTTCATTTAAATAATCCCCATTTTAAATATCAGGGACTGGAGTCTAAGAGGTTAAAAGAAGGTATGGCATAAAAATGACTTTTCAGAAGCATTTACCTGATTGGATATTATGCTTTAAATTCATTTAAATTGCTACCTCTTCTTATTCATACCCATTAAATTGCGAACCCATCAGTTGTAGTATGTATTTAATTACTGCTTGGTTTTGTATGCGCTCTAACATGAAAACTTTCCACTTGAAATTGAAGGGCAGTCTGTTTGATTTTGCAGCATCATATTCAATATATTCTAGAAATAGTTATTCAGTATGACTAAAGAAGGATTGCTTCTTCATAAAAGTTGCATCACTTTAATTTGGGTTACTAGTAGTCTTTAGTGAAATCCCTTTGAACATGTAGCACATTAAATATCAGGCCCCCTAAAGATACTAGTTTTCATTAGCAAAATAGTTTTTGATGGCTGTAAGTTGACGAAAATGCTGACAATAACTACTTATCGGGCTTCAACAACATGGTTGTTGTTCAAGACATGTTCAACATGTCTTCAACCACATGTTGTTACCATGGACAAGGTCCTTAACCTTTCTAAGTCCTAGTTTCTCATCATAAAAATGGGGATAATAGAGTAGCCACCTCTGAGGATATGGGGAGGGATGGATGAGAGAATGTATCCAGAGCCCAGAGTACAGTGTGTGGTGGTAGCAGGCAGGCAATAAACATTGGTAGTTGTTACTTTTATTTTATTTATTTATTTATTTATTTTTTGAGGCTGGATGGGAGGAACGGCAGTGGCAGTATTTGCTTCTGCTGATTTGCAAGTAGTTAGTGTGTGTGAGTTGCTTAGTCGTGTCCGACTCTGTGCAGCCTCATAGACGGCAGCCCACCAGGCCCCTCCGTCCATGGGATTCTCCAGGCAAGAACACTGGAGGGGGTTGCCATTTCCTTCTCTAAAAGAAACTATAGAAAGAAAGAAAGAGAAGTCGCTCAGTTGTGTCCGACTCTTTGCGACCCCATGGACTGTAGCCTACCAGGCTCCTCCATCCATGGAATTTTCCAGGCGAGAGTACTGGAGTGGGTTGCCATTTCCCGGGCTTAGATAAAACATAATAGTGATGAGCTTCCTGCTCTGGCTGTTCTGAACAGGTAAGGTGTGTCTTAAAGAACCATTTACTGTTCTTAATGGTAACAACATCTAGCATGGCAAGTATCATTTGTGGAGTGCTTACTATGGATAAAGCACTATAGTAAATGCTTTCACATATGCTTCACTTAATCCTCCCAACCAACACTATGAAGTATATACTGTTGTTATTTCTGTTCTCAAGGCACATTGGTCCTAGAGCCCAGACCCTGAAGCTCCTTCTGCCGCCTTTTATGTTGTGAATAGAAGTGAGGAGACTTCCATGTGCACACATGTTCAACACAGAGATTGCCATATATGTAGCTGCCTTGTTGATTAAGTGCAATTTGTTAAATGTAATGATAAAGCAGATTTAGTTTGAATCCCCTTAAATCCACTCTGTGCAGCAAGTGCTTTCCTTGCCCATTGATTACATGTTCAGGCTGACTTTTCTGGACACTACTGACTTTTCTGGGCATTCTTAGATAATAATATTTCCTGTAGTACTTTTTAGGCAAAATCAGATTCAATTTAATCATTTATATCTCCAGGCCATGTACTATTTAATATTCCAAGCTTTATTTAAACTTGCTTCCCTTGACTCCAGGTTCAGGGCTCCAGAGGCTGGAACTGTCCCTTTCCCTGCTCTGGTCTCCAGTATCTTTCACCACCTGGCTGTCTGCTCCTCCATCCTGTTTGGTGATGTTGGGTTCTGACTCCTCTGCATTTGGAGGACTGGAATGGATGGAAAGATAGTAAAGTTCATAAATACCTCAGTGTTAGTCATCAGCTTCCCAGGTGGTGCTAGTGGTAAAGAACCTACCTGCCAATTCAGGAGACTTTAGAGACATGAGTTCAATCCCTGGGTCAGGAAGATCCCTTGGAAGAGGGCATGGCCACCCACTCCAGTATTCTTGCCTGGGAAATCCCATCGACAGAGGATCTTGGCAGGCTATAGGCCATGGGTCAGACACAGCTGAGCTACTAACACATTCACTTTTCACTTTTTTCAGTGGTTGTCTAGCATTGCTGCTCTCTGAACTTGGGGGGTTAAAGCAAACTTTATTGTGAAAGATTTAAGTGGTTCTAGGTAGACTCTTCTTGCTGCAATGGTTTTAACTGTGTCAAAACATATCTTTTCTGGCCAGGAAAGCCAGTGGTTTCTCCAGCTTTTGAATCTGTTACCCCTACCCAGATGGTCTTCTTTGATATGACCCACTCTGATTCCCTCTTCTAAAATGCCCATATCTATCGCAAAGAAAACTCTCAAAGATTAGGAACCCCAGTGTATGCTTGGAACTGGTGATTCTTGACTTAGAAATCTCTTTTTTGCTCTAAGGGAATTAACCAATCACTCTCATGCATCAGCCAGACACCAGTACATGTGCCCATCAAATTGCAGGGAACAAATACTGAGGTCTCCAAGAGGTCCTATTGAAGTCTCTCTCCAGTCTGAGGTGAGGAGGAGATATCTTCTATATTCCAGAGTTGAATTCATAGCTTAAAATACCTTTCCTCCCCCAAAATTCTCCTCCCTAACTTCCAGCTCTAGAATTTGGACATGGATGTAGCACTTAAGAATTGTGTAATTGGCTCTTAGAATCCTCCTTTGGGAATTCAGCACATGGTCTAATTCCTCCTTTGGAATGTGTTAATTATTTTCTTGGTGCTTCAGCCAAAACTCTTCTTTTTAATCTTCTATTATGTCCATGGGATTGCAGAGTTGGGCAGGACTAAGTGACTAAACGTGCATACACATGTGTAATAATTTACTCTCAGATAAATTGGATTTCCGTGCTTTTGTGTGCTTTTCTTCATCCATTTTCTTCCTTTTCTCTCTCTCTTATTAAGACAGTTGAATTGACAGTGTGTGGTGAGTGGAATAAGGCTTTGCTATATACTTCACATATCTACTCAGATAGCAAAGGAGATGTTCAAGCAGCCCAGGTACAGCAGATTGTCTCATAACTCATCCTCTGTTATTGTTCCCTCTGTTTAGGATGGCCTGTTGACCCTCCTCTTTGGTGAACTTTTATAGGAGGGGCAGTTCAATATAGTAGTTGTGAGTTACAGACTCTGAACTAGATGATCCGGATCAAATCCCAGCTCCACAATTTAGTAGTTGTGTGTCCTTGGGCAAGTCATTGAATCTCTTTGAACCTCACTTTCCTCATCTGAAGAATAGAGATAATGTGCTGTGTGCTCACTCATTTGTACCCAACTCTGTGACCCCATGGACTGTAACCCACCAGGTTCCTCTGTCCATGGGATTGCCTAGGCAGGAATACTGGAGTGGACTGCCATTTCCTCCTCCAGGGGATCTTCCTGACCCAGGGATCAAACCTGTTTCTCCTGCATTGGCAGGCAAATTCTTTACCACTGAGCCACCTGGGAAGACCTATAGGGATAATAGTACTTGCCTTGTAGCATTTGTGAGAATTAAAGGAGTTAATATATCAAGGACTCTTAAAACAATGTCTGGCCTATAGCATGAACTGTGTAAGGGTAATAGCAATAGATGTAATTATTGTTATTACTACTACCACTACCATTAGTCTTAAAACAAATTATTTATTCACTTGACTGTGCTGGGTCGTCACTGCTGTGCTTGGGCTAACTCTATTTGTGGCAATAGAGTGGAGGCTGCCCTTCATTGAGGTGCGCAAGCTTCTGATGTGGTGGCTGCTTTTTGTTACAGAGCACAGCTTCAGTAGTGGCGGCATGCCAGCTTGGCGGCTCCACAGCACGTGGACCTTCCCAGACCTGGGATCAAACCCGTGTCCCCTGCATTGGCAGGCAGATTCTTAACCTCTGGACCACCAGGGTAGCCCTTCTATTCATCTTTTAATGTTCAGTTTAAATATCTCCCACTTGGGGAATTCTTTGAGGATTATCCCAAAGGGTAGCATTTAATCTTTGGTCTGAAAGCGCTTTCTTTGCTTTGCTGTCACCCTTGTCACAGGTGCCCAGGTTAGTGCTAACATATTACTTCTCTCCTAGCCAGTCCTTCTTTCAAGGTCATTCATTGTATTTCTTGCTGGACACAGTGCTCAAACATAGCAGACATGGTCAGCAAGCAATAGTTTCTTTCCCCTCTTCTTTTTGTGGAATGGTTGAATCTAACTTTTAAAATCTCAAAGTTACTTTTTTTTTAAGATTGGCTATCGAATTTTATTTTTATTACTGTGATGTAAACATATATAAGCCTTCCCTGATGGCTCAGATGGTAAGGAGTCCTCCTCCAGTGTAGGAGACCTGGGTCTGATCCTTGGATTGGGAATGTCCCCTGGAGAAGGAAACAGTTGCTCACTCCAGTATTCTTGCTTGGAGAATTCCATGGACAAAGCAGCCTGGCAGGCTATAGTCCATGGAGTCACAAAGAGTCAGACACAACTGAGAGAATTTCACTCACTCACTCAAACATATGTTAAGTATAAAAGTGTGTGTAAATATATACATTGTAATATTACATGTATATATATAATATATATTATTGACTTTTTCTATTACATTTCTATTGTTTCATTTCTAATTTAAAACATTAAAATTAAAGAATATTATAAAATAAGAATATTCTTTTTTAGAATGTGTGTATAGAAGGCAAATACCGTGTGAGATAAAAGCATTTTCTAATTATTAATAAAGTCTGCCAAATATTTGAAATTAATATTAGACCAAGAAAAGATTCTATTTTGTAAATACAGTAACAAAAGCCAACATTTGCCCAAATATTGGCTTCTTAAAAAAGTAGAAAAGCAAAATATTTAGAAAAAGAATGTCTTTGGTAGCTGAGTACATGTCCATGCAAAATGTGAGCTTGGATTCAGTTGTTGATACATAGCATCGTCTCTGGTTTTCTGTGTATAAAACAGAGACATGCAAGCCTGATCTGTGTCTGAGACCCTTTTGTGGCAGCAGTGATAAGGTGAAACCTGGTATAATCGGTGTAGTTTCAAAGCAAAGACTTTGAAAATATCACAACTAGTTATAACAAATGTGTTGTTTAGACAGGTTCTGCCTCACTTTCTCTGTCTACCCCGAGGGACTTGGAGTTTTACTATTCTGCTTGCACAGTCACAGACCTGTTGTCCAGTATAATGGTCCAGTTAAATGAATTTACTTGGAAATGTGCTCACTCAAGTCAAGGTCATGAAAGTTTTAACATCTCACTGCCAAGCCTTGATAAGCCACTCACAGGTAGAGAATCCCTTTAATGTTAGTAATTCTTGGCTGAAAAGGGAGGGGTCAGATCATTATTAATGGGAGGAGGCTTAGTTTAGTTCTTGTGAATTTGGTAGTTATTAACAAAGAACCTGAGGGGTGAGAACCGTATTTCTGAAACCACATTTACAAAATGAGTGAAATTATTGGAATACCTTTCCTTCTGGTATGAATCTAATTTTTAAGCTATCTCTTTTCTGACACACACAAAAAAGGTGGAGGACATTTTCCCTCATCCTTAGCAACCTTCAAGAGGCCACACCAATATTCCTCAGGGAATTTGCAACGTTAATAAAAGACATTTTAACAGTGTATCTATACTATTGTATATCCCTGTACCTATTGCTTTCCTGCACTGTAGCAAACAGACACCTTGGTTCCAGAATGTTCCTGAGTGCAACCCAGTAGAATGTTTTGATAGAAATACTCTGCAAGGGATGTCATTGACAGGATCCAGTTTGGGAGTTAAAGTGTTAATTCTAACTATACTCCCCCTCCCCTTCCCCAGCCCCTGGCCCTTCATTAAGCTTAGTTTGGGAAAGTTGGATGTGGTTAAGGATCTAGCTAATTAGTCTATTTCAGATGGAAAACTGTACCAACAAAAACTCTGAACTAAGCAAATTGTGACCATTTGAAATCTGTTTTTTAGTTATAAATCTCAAACTATGTTGCTTGCTTAAAATATGAAAGATATGTTGACAGTCACAAATCGCTTCAGATATTGTAAGTGTTCTACAGTATTTTGAGAGTTGTTAATAAAATTGCATAAGAAACAAAATAATTAGAAATTATATTAGTCAAAGTTAAGATATCAAAATTTAGCATAAACACATTAGTTACTATTATAATTCATATAAATTATTTATAAGCCCTTTCTACTAAATATTTGCAAACTTGTGTGCTAAGTATTTGCTGAGTAGTATTTCCCTCCTAAATTCCTGTTGTTACCAAAACATCTATTCTTAGGTGTGGGAATCACTGGAGATGGCAGCTGAGGGTTACCCGGCTTATATCTATAATTACCTCTGTTTTCTAATTCATTTGTTCCCATGACCATAACCAGAGACTATAAAGTAAAGGTTTTAGTTAGTATCTCTCAATGCTGTGAATGTTTTTTATTTTCATATACATTTTACAGAAAGCATTTTATTAAAACATATTGCCAGACATATGGACAGTATCTTTCTCTACTAGTACTGCTTCAGTTGCTAATCGGCAAAGATTCATTAAGAGCATAAAAAAATAGTAATAAACCCAATGAGTCACTACCCACTACTTTTTTTCCCTTTGGTGAGTGAAAATATCGATCTCAAAAAATTAAAAACCAGACACTCCTAAGCACGTGGATTTCAGTTTGCTTGTGAGCAGGACTGCCCTGTGACAGGCACATACAGACTAAAGGATCAAAAGCTAGGGTCAGGGTTTGGGGTCATACTGCTGGTGGCTTTTTCCATTAGCTGGTATGACAGTGACTTCCAGCCATCTTCGTTGCCTGGAGGGGAATGTTTACACACATGCATAACTTCTGTCTCTATTTGTGAACACCTCAAAATCCTCACTGTAATACATTTTGGCATCCTCATCTATGGTCTGATGACTAAAGTTTCAGACTATAGTGTATTGGCCATTTTATTATTTATTACTTATAAAAGTGTTTTTTTCAGCTTTCAATTGGCATGTCTTTTTTTAGAGAATGCATTTCAGTGTCCTAGCACCAGGAAATCTTCCTTCTAAGGAAGACTTGGTGAGTAGGACACAGAGCTAAAGAGAACTTTGACAGGTTTGCCAAGGTTGCCAGCTCTCCAGCTTGAGTTCTTACTGCTCAGGTTGTAACAAGTTCTAGACTTTTATGGCATGAGAAGCACCATGTGTGTGCTTAGTCACTCAGTCATGTCTGACTCTTTGCAACGCCCTGCCAGGCTCCTTTGTCTATGAGATTCTCCAGGCAAGAATTCTGGAGTGGGTTGCCATGCCCTCATCCAGGGGATCTTCCCAACCCAGGGGATCGCGCCCAGGTCTCCAGCCTTGCAGGCATATTCTTTACCATCTGAGCCACCAGGGAAGCCTGAGAGGCACCATAATGAAAAATTATTAGCTTTTATTTTCAGAATGTGTTTTGCCCACACATTTCTCTGTTCTACAGCCCTACCCTGTTCTTCTAGCATTCACCACATCTTCAAACCATCCCAGTTGGTAATTTTAAGAAAAACTGGCTGAGTTAGGATCTATTCTCTCAATCATTGTAGCAAGGACTCAAGATAGGCTTTTATGTCCTCGTCAAGAAGAATAATATGTTTTAAGTTTGCCTTTCAAACTTTTAATAAACTTTTTTTTTATAAAAACACAAGTTGGAATATATTTTCAAACTGATTGCAATATATAACATCTATTTGCTTCCCCTTACACACACACAAACAAAAGAAAAACAGTAGATTCATCTATGTGGAAAAGATGGATTATATGATGTCTTAGTTTTCATATCAAAGAAAATATTCATGTGAATTAACTAAATGAATTTTGGAGTCAGTGAGATCTATTTGAACCCAACTTACCACTTTTACCTGTATTACTTCTGGCAAGTTTCTTAACTGCCTTGAATCTGGTTTCTCATTTTAAAAGACAGAGATGGTACATGTCTTAAGGAGTGGTTGTAAGAAATAATTGAGATAAAGAACATGAAGCTCTTATTAAGTGCCTGGCATGCAGTGAGTACTAAATAAGCATTAACTGCTTAACTAGTCCTGTTATTACTAAAATAGTTTCTGCTTCTGCTCCCACTGCTGTTTCTATTAATACTTGTTAAGAGTCCACCAATACTCAAACCCTTTCACACTTTCTTCATTGCTCCCTCTCCACTCTATTCTGCTTATTTGACCATTGCCCTATATTTTAAAAATATTCCAGAATACTTTTATCCTGCTACTTATTCTTGGAATGCTCTCGTCTTTCTCATCTATTGTAATCTTATTCATCTTTGAAGTACCAGATCAAATGTGTCTTCTCAACTAAATCTTCATCAGTGTGCCTGGGTAAAATCAATCCTTCACACAGCTGTGCTTTCAAATCCCTAGGTCTTCACATTTATTACAGAACTTTAATTTGTTCTTATGGTTGTTTACAACTCTTTTTCTCCGCCCTGCTCCCTGCATTGTATTGTAAGGTATTTGAAATACTTTCTTATCTTTATTTGCTCCTGTTACATACAGTCTTCTCCTATGAGCACAAGGCTTTTCCATATGGCTATAATGCAATCAATACTTGTTGAAATAAGTTATTATCCAGAATTTTCTAAGAGCAAGGGTTTCCACTCTTTGCTGGTAAAATGAAAGTTGGTGGTCATTACAGATAAATCTGAGACAATATAAGAGACTGAAATATTTGCTAAATAATCAAATGACCTTAACCGTGTTTTAGAATTGTGTGTTTTTTTTTGGTCATATTGTTATTTTGCTAGTCAGTCACCCATAGATGATGTATTAATTTGCTAGGGCTGCTTTAACAAAATACCACTGACTGAGTGGCTTAAACAGAAATTTATTTTCTCATCCCTCTGGAGGCTGGAAATCCAGGATCAAGGTTCTTGCAGGACTGGTCTGTTCTGATGCCTCTGTCCTTGACTCAAAGATGACCACCCTTTTGCTGCTGCTTTACATGGCTGTCCCCCTGGGCTCATGCACCCTGGGTTTCTCTCTGTCCTAATGTCTTCTTACAATGACATCAGCCAGAGTGGATTAGAGATCATCCAGAGGGCTTTATTTTAAGTAAATCACTTCTTGAAAAGCCCAACATCCAGTATGCCATCAGTTGCTTCCCTGGTGGCTCAGATGGTAAAGAATCTGCCTGTAATACAGGAAACCGGGGATCAATCCCTAGGTCAGGAAGATCCCCTGGAGAAGGGAATGACAACCCATTCCAGTATTGTTACCTGGAGAATTCCATGGACAGAGGAGCCTGGCAGGCGGGTTGCAAAGAGTAGGACATGACTGAGCGACTAACACACACACACACCAAAATATAGTCACATTCTGAGGTACTGGCTGTTAGGACTTCAGTGTACAAATTAGGGAGGAACACAATTCAGTCCATAACAGATGACAATTCATTTTCTAGTCAGAATTTTCTGTTTTCCAGAAAATCTCATTTCCTGATAATTAGTCCCCCTGATAATAATATAACTTATGGTACTATGATTCCTCACACATGAGATTTTCCAAATGAGTAATAGAATACAAAGTACCTGTGGGATACTAGGTACTGCTTGAAAGAAAAGGTGTTAGTCTCTCAGTTGTGTCTGACTCTTTGCGACCCATGGACTGTAAGCCCACTAGGCTCCTCTGTCCATTGGGTTCTGTAGGCAAGAACACTGGAGCAGTTAGCCATTCCCTTCTCCAGGGCATCTTCCTGACCCAGGGATTGAACCCACGTTTCCTCTATTACAGGCGGATTCTTTACCAGCTGAGCCATCAGGGAGTTGCTTTGACTTTGGATTTGCAGCAACTGTAGAATCAACTACTGCTTTGGGATGGCTTGGCCTTCCCTCTTTCTCCCAGCTGTCTCATGCTCTCCTCCATCCAACAACATCAGGATTCATACACAATACATACAAATAGTGTTTTTTAAACACAGTCCATTTCAAGAAGAGTTCCCTTGCCTCACATCCAATGGAATCACTGTCCTCGACCATTCCTGTATCTGGTGTCATCAGTGAGTGACAGTGTAGCATACTGGTCAAATATATGGACCTAGGCATCAAAATTCTGAAAGAGATGGGAATACCAGACCACCTGATCTGCCTCTTGAGAAATTTGTATGCAGGTCAGGAAGCAACAGTTAGAACTGGACATGGAACAACAGACTGGTTCCAAATAGGAAAAGGAGTACATCAAGGCTGTATATTGTAACCCTGCTTATTTAACTTATATGCAGAGTACATCATGAGAAATGCTGGGCTGGAAGAAGCACAAGCTGGAATCAAGATTGCCAGGAGAAATATCAATGACCTCAGATATGCAGATGACACCACCCTTAGGGCAGAAAGTGAAGAGGAACTTTTTTAGTTTCTTGATGAAAGTGAAAGAGGAGAGTGAAAAAGTTGGCGTAAAGCTCAACATTCAGAAAACGAAGATCATGGCATCTGGTCCCATCACTTCATGGCAAATAGATGGGGAAACAGTGGAAACAGTGTCAGGCTTTATTTTTCTGGGCTCCAAAATCACTGCAGATGGTGACTGCAGCCATGAAATTAAAAGACGCTTACTCCTTGGAAGGAAAGTTATGACCAACCTAGATAGCATATTCAAAAGCAGAGACATTACTTTGCCAGCAAGGGTCTGTCTAGTCAAGGCTATGGTTTTTCCAGTGGTTATGTATGGATGTGAGAGTTGGACTGTGAAGAAGGCTGAGCGCCGAAGAATTCATGCTTTTGAACTGTGGTGTTGGAGAAGACTCTTGAGAGTCCCTTGGACTGCAAGGAGATCCAACCAGTCCATTCTGAAGGAGATCAGCCCTGGGATTTCTTTGCAAGGGATGATGCTAAAGCTGAAACTCCAGTACTTTGGCCACCTCATGCGAAGAGTTGACTCATTGGAAAAGACTCTGATGCTGGGAGGGATTGAGGGCAGGAGGAGCTGGGGACGACAGAGGATGAGATGGCTGGATGGCATCCCTGACTCGATGGACGTGAGTCTGAGTGAACTCCGGGAGTTGGTGATGGACAGGGAGGCCTGGTGTGCTGCGATTCATGGGGTCGCAAAGAGTCGGACACGACTGAGCGACTGAACTGAACTGAGGCATCAGATGGACTTTGACACATACCAGAAACAAGCTAAAAGGGACTGACACCACCTCTTTCTATGTGTGTGACCTTGGGAAACTTCTAACCTCCCTAAGTCTCAGATTGTTTAGGTTAGTTGCAAGGACTACATGAAATAGCACATTGTGAAGTGCTTGGGCAAGTAGGAAGTACTCAGTCAAGGCCAGTCATTTTTAATATTATTGTTAGTGATTGTATTCATGTTTCTTTCAATTTTTCCTTGCAAATAGCTTATCCAGTAGAAAACATGGACAATAGTAACCTTGAAAAGTTGTAGGAAATGAAGATATCTTGTAAGGTTTTTTCCTTCCTAGTAAGCAGTTCATGGGCTACCCTTGTGGCTCAGCTGGTAAAATTTGCCTACATTGCAGGAGACCTGAGTTTAATCCCAGAGTAGGGAAAATCCCCTAGAGAAGGGCCTGGCAACCCACTGCAGTATTCTTGCCTGGAGAATTCCATGGACAGAGGAGCCTGGTGTGCTACTGTCCATGAGGTTGCAAAGAGTCAGACAGTGAGTGACTTTCACAGAATCAAAAGGAGAAATCTGAGTTCCTAGGTACTTGTGAATGCAAGTTCACCTTTGGATTCAGCCTTTGCTGTAAAACAGGGTGGTGAGAATCAAAAAGAATTTCTCTGCTGTTTTATAATAGTAGTCATAACTGCTAAAAGAAATGCACTTAAAAGATTGCAGAAATATTCAGCACAAATTCTGAGTTTCCAGGGGTTACATTCCCATCAATACAAGACTGCTCACATATGAACAGAAGTGCCATGAGCTCAGCCCCCCACTTCTGGTTGTTAGTATATTTCTCTGCTGTTAACAGTGGAGCAAAGACTACATTATCTTTTATTTTCCAGAATTTAAATTGTTTTGGTGTATGTGTAAATCATCCAGTGGCTTCATTAAGTTATTTTAAGATAATAATACTGACAGAGACATTTTTACCTACAAAACCTCAAACAATCATAACAGTATTCCCCATTGGTGCTGAACTGTTTCATTAGTGTTTATATTCTTGCTTGAGCTCATCCCTTTAGTCCTCTTTTATTTCTTTTACTAATTGTTACAAAAGGCTTAAAGAAGAGTGATTACTTTCTACGTAAATGTTTTGTTAGTATAATTGCCAGACTCACCTGGGGCTCTGACTCTTACCTTAGCTGACTTTCTAGAATAAATCAATCCATCTGTATTTTAGCATCTTGTAATAGCCACACCTTCATTCCAGTTTAGGTCTCTCTTAAAATTTTGTTGTTCATAATCTCTTACTTTTGGCTTCTTAGTTAATGACCTCTTACTATGATTCTCCTGTGAGTTTCATCCAGTTACAGTATCTGCTCATGCCTCTTTTAGCTAAATTCGCAGACATCATGAGATTTCCAGGATTTTGGTTGGAGTGGATCCGGTCATCCAAAATTGTGATTTTTTTTTTACATTTCAAACACTGAGATGTAAAATAACTCTCGAGTTTTACAGCTGTCAGGAGCTAGAACATATTGAATCAGTTTAAGCCAAAAATATTTCATCTCCAACTTGATTTACTGGATATTTTGGCCAGAAGTGCAGAAATACCATAAATAGTGGTTAGTGATTTACAGGGTAACTACATGAAAGAGTGCTATAATTCAGAATCACAGGATAGAGCATGTGATGAACTCTCGTTATTGTAATATGGCCAAATTGACAGCTTCTTTTCATTTAAGCTGTTTGTTTTCTATGAAGATCACAGACCAAGGTCATTTGACAATGCAGATGACATTCTGCTTCTTTGATCATTCCTTCAAAGATGTTCAAGCAGAATAAAGCATCTAATATTCTACTGACACACAAAAAAGGTTATTCTTATAAGAATCCCAGACCAACAGAACTTTATGTTAGTTTGTGCTGTTGCCAAAGAGAAAAATGTTGGGATACATGTTGAGAAGTGAACTTTTGTATTTAAACAATGCCCCCCACCCCCACACCCACCCCCCACCACCGAGCACTATTGTTTTATTTGTAAAAACTCTACAGCTTTTAAATTACCTCTCTTTAAAAAAAAATCCTGATTAATTGCCTGTAATACTTGATTGTGTATTATATGAGTAATTAAAATTACTAGAAGCCTTACTTCTTAACACCTTGAATACTTAACACCAAGAATACTCATTCTTGAATCCACAGACTCTAAATATCACCTTGACTCTAAATGTCAAGGCCATCAGTACAACAGTCATAGGACTTCCCCAGTGGCTCAGCTGGTAAAAAACCCCCTGCCAATGCAGAATACGCAAGAGACATGGGTTTGATCCCTGCGTTGGTTAGATCCCTTGGAGAAGGAAATGGCAACCTGCTCCAGTATTCTCGCGTGGAAGATTCCATGGACAGTGGAGCCTGGTGAGTTATTGTCCATGGGGCTGCAAAGAGTTGGACATGACTGAACACGCACATAAGTCATAGATTCTTTCTCTGTAGCCTATCCTTGCTCTCTTTTCCCACGTCCAGTTCAATGTTTGCCTGGATTTAGATCCTATTATCTTTGTTTTGAACTTCTCGTCCTTACCTTTCTGAGCTATGTCAGTAGTTATTTGATTTCCCTGAGTTTGACCTTCAATGTTTCCTAAGGCATAATTTTCCTAAACCAAGTGTGTTCTGCTGCCCAGGCAGTGAATAGACGAGAGTGCGTTATCGGTGTTTGGGATGAGTTCAGGCAGAAGGACCCCTTGTCAGCAGTCACTGACAGCTTCAGGCAGCCTCCTTCTTTCATTCAAGAGTGCCAGACAAATGTCAACATTTTTAATGTGTGTCCTGACTAACAGAGGGTGTTTACACCCATCCTCCTATCTTGCTGCTTCTGCCTTTTTCCTGTAAACCCTGAGCTGACCTACCAAGTGCACTGAAGATCCCACCCAGTCTGGAACCAAACCCAGTTAAATCTGCCTTTTATTCTCCCTCCTTGAGGGAAGGATTCAGGAGAATAATCCTTTCTCATCCTTGAGATATCCACAGGCCCAGATATTTAGTTCAGTTCAGTTCAGTCGCTCAGTCGTGTCTCTTTCAGTTCAGTTCAGTCGCTCAGTCGTGTCCGACTCTTTGAGACCCCATGAATCACAGCACGCCAGGCCTCCCTGTCCATCACCAACTCCCGGAGTTCACTCAAACTCATGTCCATCAAGTCAGGGATGCCATCCAGCCATCTCATCCTCTGTCGTCCCCTTCTCCTCCTGCCCCCAATCCCTCCCAGCATCAGAGTCTTTTCCAATGAGTCAACTCTTCGCATGAGGTGGCCAAAGTATTGGAGTTTCAGCTTTAGCATCAGTCCTTCCAAAGAACACCCAGGGCTGATCTCCTTCAGAATGGACTGGTTGGATCTCCTTGCAGTCCAAGGGACTCTCAAGAGTCTTCTCCAACACCACAGTTCAATATCACCCAGATATTAGGCACAGATATTAGGCCTTATTCCTTCTAATTCCTCTTCCTCTTCATACTCTTTAAGTCTTTTAATCTCTTCCATCCCCTCCTTTTAAACTTAAGACACTGCCACCTTCCTTTCTCTCTCTGCAGCCTGATTCTCAAATGTGTAGATTTCAGCACTGTCAACTCTTCAGCTCCTACCCATCCTATCATACTTCTCTGCCAATGTCCCGCCTTGGATTGTCAGACCTGCCCTTTGCCTTTTGGGTCCTTATCCCAGCACTGCTGAATGCCACTAGAGAAAACCAAACTGTTTAAGCTGATTGGTACAGTCAACCCAAATATGTCATCTCCTCTTCAGCTGCACAGTAGCAGCCCCTTCCATGTATCCCTGTTATCTTCCCTAATCCAATACCAGAGTTTGCTCCAAGTATCTTCAAAATCCCTACTTTATCCTTAACCTCCTAAAAGAATGGCTTCATTGCTACTTCAGTGAAAAATATGAGAAATAATTGCCCTCAAACTTCCTATTTTTACACCAATAAACATGCCTGTATTTGTTCCTATTCTTACTTGTTGTTGGAGGTGTGAGATAAGAGGTATAGATCACGGAAGCCTCACGCTCAACTTTTAATCACTACTTAAATAGAGAGGATTTGCCTCTCTATTTAAGAATCAGTCAGAGACTGATTCTTCCATCTCTGCTGTAGAAAGTATCCCCTCCATGTCCTAGCTACCACATTTGCTCTTGTTTTACCTTCTCAGTTTTTCCTTCTTTTGGCTTATTTCCCAGTACATACACCTTCTCAGATCTCCCCAACTTATTTTTTTTTTTAAATTCTCACTAATGTTTCCTCCTCTCTTTTATCTACTAATAATTCCTTCTCTTCTCTGCCAGTCTTTTTGAAAGAGAAACCCGTCTTCAACATCACTGCTTCATTATGCATCTGCTCCTCAGTGGATTCCATTCCCCACACTCCACAGACTTTGTTCTTGATAAGGTTTTTGAATGACTTTCTAATTTGCCAGATCTAACAGTCGTATCTTCATACCACTGTAAATGACTTCCTCCTTGAAATGTTCTGTGTGTTTGGTTTTCATAGCATCAATCTCTTGGTTGGTTTGTTCATTTACTTAACAAGTGATTTCCTGTTGTGTTCTGGGAAGTCTCATAAGGTGCTGTGGATACTCAACTAGACGACAAGCGGTGTAGACATGGTGCCTGCCCTTTGAGAGCTTACGCTGTGTGCTGTTTATATTTTAGACTGTGCCTTTTTGACTATTTAGATGCTGCCTCATCTGTCAAATAAATCTTTAGATATTGCCAACCAGTGGGATTTCATCCTCTGCCTTCTTTTTCATTCCAAGTAGTCTGTAAAATGAACTTAGCCAAGTCTTCACCAACTTGTATTCCTTGTGTTCTTATGACTCTCACATCCGTCATGAGTTATAATTCCATATTTCTAAATGCTTACTTATCTTAGGTTTCCAATTTCAATGAGCAGTATGATCATCTTATACCAGAAATTTGGGAGTTATCCTTTCATCCTCCTCCGTTTTTAATCACACTTACTCAGTCAGAAAACTTCTGCAGATTATATTTATCTTTTATCCTTCACATTTCTAAAAACTTTATTCTTTCCTGAATAGATCATTCCCTTCTTTGATAATATTTATACCAGAAATATTGGGACTCCCCCCCCAAAATGACTGGATGAGCATAACAGTGAAAATTAATGGAAGAAAATACTTTGATCCTCTTCAGCCATTTGCATTTGTTTCAAGACATTTTATAAACTTATACCAAGTTAGTGACATTAATTACCTGAGAGAATATCTCTCAGGGCTTAGACAAATGAGTTCACAGCAGGCAGGTATGATGTTTTTTAAGTAAATGACAAAAATACCATAGAGTAAGTTTAAAGTTGCAGTTTTTTGTTTTTGTTTTTTTTTAAGTCTGGGATTTAATCAAGACATTTACTTTCTGTTCATAACTGGAACACTACTAGACACATTTAACAGTCTGTTTCTGCTAACCCAACCAACTGTTGAAAATAATGTGTTTTATGAGGTGTTAGAGGTATTTTAGCCACTCTTGATCTCTTGATTGTCTTAGGTAATAGATCAGCATGGATGAAAGACATTTACAGATCATTTCAAACTGTCTTCTTAGCCAGTACCTATAAATTCCTCCATCACTAAATCGCTCATAATGCCTGTTAATAAACAGCAGAAAGTATATGTCTAGTTTAATCTCTTTCCAGTTCTCTATCATGCCTTCTGATGGAAATAATAATAATGAGCTGATTATATATAAAACTGACTACTGACTTTTATCATTGGATTATGAAATAAGCTTCCCCCCACCCCCCAAAAAGGAAGTGATTTGATCTGGTCTAAGCAAATGCTTTACTGGAAAGTTTTCTCACATTGGCAGATGCTATAAAATCAACGTAAACAACAGTGAGTACCCAAGTGTTAAATTCAGGGCAGAAGAGCAGTGTTAGATAAACAAGATGAAGGAAGAATCTTAATAATCTCCCAAACTGGTTAATTAACTTAAAGATGATTCACCCCAGTTCTTGACTTTTTCCCTAAGAGACTTGTGAGTTTAGTCTTCCTAGTAGTCTTACTTCCTTTTCTTTTCCTTGAAAAAAGGCAATTTATTCTTAGTTTGGCAAAAAGCAAGTGAAAAGAAATTAAATGAATAGCAATTGACATTTAGAATACAAAAACTTGACAAACTGAGTTAGACAAAGTTGATAGTCTAATGAGTAGCTACCATGTGGTCTCATGGTCCTTGCTGTCACCTGAGCTTTGGAAGGGACTATTTCGGAGCATTGCCACAATAGTGGTTCTCAAAGATGCCATATTCCCCACATATCAAAGTGGTTAGGATAGAGTCTCTTAGCAATTAAGAGAACTGTAAACATCACTGGGAATAGTTTATAGTTACACATTGCATTGAAATGTTGTGGTCTTTAATAGGTGTGATAATATTGTAAGAGAGATTTGGAAATGTTAGGAAAGAGGGATACTCCTCAGAGAAATAATCTAATCTGTGGTAACTCAGACTTGATTTTTCTTATTCAGCAATGTGGGAGCTGTTATTAACACATTAAATTGTTGATTTTCCCACTACACATATTTCACAAGTATAGTTACTTTGACTCTTTTCTTTTGAGAGCATGAAAACCCCAGTGGGGAATATTAGGAATTTAAGGAGGTAGCAATTAGAAAACTGCCCTGCTCTATATAGTTAGAATTCAATGATTTTAACTATTATACGTTTTTATTTAAAACCTAGTCAATATGTGAGTGTAGCTTTCTTCACATATAGCCTTATCTGAAAACATCGTTTATTTTCTGAACTCAGTATCATTTCTAATCATTTATTTTCTCCCCTCTGCTCCTCATAGCTTATAGTTCTACAAAGTTGTTCCTAAAAGGTCAATTGATTTTGTATATTGATCTATTTCAAAATGTGAATGAGCTATACAGTGAGGTTTTGGAACACCTGAGTAAAAGAAATTATCTCTGGGAGATGGATATGTGGGAAGGTGAAGCAGAAAAACTAACGAGTTCTGAAACTTCATTTTATATTTCAATATAATAATATATAAAAAAGGAGGAGGAGGAAGAAAAATACTTCCTAAATCAGTTGAGAAGGCAAGAATTACTTTATCAAAAGCAGACAAAGACATTACAAGGAAAGAAAACTACAGACCAATGTCTCTATAAACAAACACAAAAGTCCTTCTAAAAATATTAGCAGATTGAATTTAGTGCAATATAAAAAAGGGGTAATATGTTACAACCAAGTGAGGATTATCCCAGGAATGAAATGTTGTATAACTTTCAGCAGTTAATCAATGTAAATTTTCATATTAATATAATAAAGGAGCTAAACCAAATGATTATCTGAATCAATGCAGAAAAAACATTTGACAAAACTCAATATCCATTCAGAATAAAAATTCTGAGAAATATAAGAATATAAGGGAACTGCCTCATTCTGACGCAGGGTATCTGTAAAAACCTACTGCAACATCATAGTTAACTATGCTTTCATAAATCATAAAGAATTGCATAATCAAATGCATTATAATTCTTTTTCTCTGAGATAGAAAACAAGGCATGGATATCCTATCTCGTCAGTTTTATTGTTTATTAGAGATCCTAGATACTACAAACACTACAAGAAACATAAGAGGCATACAGATAGTAAGCCTAATGTAAAAAAGTTTTGAAAATAACATAATTATATGTATAGAAAATAGTAAGGAATGTATGAAAACATTACTAGAACTAAGATGTGAGTTTAATAAGGTTAAGGAATATAAGGTCAATATAAAAATATCTTGTGTTTCTAAATATTAGGAATGAATAATTGGAAATTAAAATTTTAAAATATTAATAGTACTATTTGCAATAGCAATGAACCCATGAGATACTCAGAGATAAATTTAACAGAATATATGCTATGCTAAGTCACTTCAGTCGTGTCCAACTCTGTGCGACCCCAGAGACGGCAGCCCACCAGGCTCCCCCATCCCTGGGACTCTCCAGGCAAGAACACTGGAGTGGGTTGCCATTTCCTTCTCCAATGCATGAAAGTGAAAAGTGAAAGTGAAGTTGCTCAGTCGTGTCTGACTCTTAGCGACCCCATGGACTGCAGCCTACCAGGCTCCTCCATCCATGGGATTTTCCAGGCAAGAGTACTGGAGTGGGATGTCATTGCCTTCTCCAAACAGAATATATGCAACACTTTAATTCTGGAAACTACAAAATATTTGTCAAATAAAGAAAACCTAGATAAATTTTAAAAATATGCTATATTCTTGGATTGGAAGACAATATTGTTAAGATGTCCATAATTTGGTTTACAGATTCAATGTAATCCCAGTCACTTAAATTTTAATATTCATGTTTTGCATTAGCTTTGTCCTGAAACTATTGCCTGTGATATATTTATTTGTAGGTAAATATTGAACCAAAAAATTCTGTGAATGCATACACGTGTATACACACACAACACTTTATATGTATGCATGCAGTAAAGCCAAATAAGATGTGAGCTAAAACAGAATCCAAATTCATGTCCTAAATTAACTGCATATACTATCCTTCAATAAAACTTTAGAAATCTTTCAGCAACAGTTTATTTGACTACGTAGGTATAGGAAGAATATTCGAGCTGGTACATCACAATAGGGGATTAAATATGGTGTCAGAAAAACTTGGGTTTAAATCCTGGTTGGCAATGGTGTTATCTTTTGAAATTTATCTAGTTTCTTTAATCTTCTAATTTCTTATCTATAAAATGGGAAATGCTTTGTCATCATATTTTGCCTAGATTTAATGAGATAATTTATCTAAAGCATTTAAGATGTCTGCTACTTCAGTTCAGTTCAGTTTGGTCACTCAGTCGTGTCTGACTCTTTGCGACCCCATGAACTGCAGCACACCAGTCTCCCTGTCCATCACCAACTCCCGGAGTTCACCCAAACTCATGTCCATTGAGTTGGTGATGCCATCCAACCATCTCATCCTCTGTCGTCCCCTTGTCCTCCTTGCCCTTAATCTCTCCCAGCATCAGGGTCTTTTCCAATGAGTCAGCTCTTTGCATCAGGTGGTCAAAGTATTGGAGTTTCAGTTTCAACATCAGTCCTTCCAATGAACACCCAGGACTGATCTCCTTTAGGATAGACTGGTTGGATCTCCTTGCAGTCCAACGGACTTTCAAGAATCTTCTCTAACACTACAGTTCAAAAACATCAATTCTTCGGTGCTCAGCTTTCTTTATAGTCCAACTCTCATATCCATACATGACTACTGGAAAAACCACAGCCTTGACTAGATGGACCTTTGTTGGCAAAGTAATGTCTCTGCTTTTTAATATGCTGTCTAGGTTGGTCATAACTTTCCTTCCAAGGACTAAGCGTCTTTTAATTTCATGGCTGCAGTCACCATCTGCAGTGATTTTGGAGCCCCCCCAAAATAAAGTCAGCCACTGTTTCCACTGTTTCCCCATCTATTTGCCATGAAGTATTGGGACAGGATGCCATGATCTTAGTTTTCTGAGTGTTTAGCTTTAAGCCAACTTTTTCACTCTCTTTCACTTTCATCAAGAGGCTCTTTAGTTCTTCACTTTCTGCCATAAGGGTGGTGTTATCTGCATATCTGAAGTTATTGATATTTCTCCCGGCAATCTTGATTCCAGCTAATTCTTTATTTATTTATTTTTGGTTGCTCTAGGTCTTCTTTGCAGCATACAGGCTTTCTTTGGTTGCAGTGAGAGGTGGCTTCTCATTGAAGTGGCTACTCTTGCTGCGGGGCATTGGCTCTAGGCACACAGGCTTCAGTCGTTGAGGCTCGTAGGCTCTAGAGCATGGACTCAGTAGTTGTGGTGCTCAGGCTCAGAAGCTCCACGGCTTGTGGAATCTTCCCGGTACAGGGATTGAACCCATGTACCCTGAAATCACAGGTGGATTTTTATCCACTGTACCACCAGGGAAGTCCAATAGTTTTTATTATTCTTGATAGTGATGGTGACCTGATATTAGAGGCAGTAAACACTATATACTACACATTACATAATATATACTACAATACAGAAAATATCCAATGATCATTACAATTAATTTATTAAAACTACAGTATGGTAGATTAAAGTAGATATATAATAACTTTATCATAGGAATTTTATATAAGTGTTTGTTATGTTTTTGTTCAAAATAGCCTCAAGATAAAATGTACCACATTTCATAAAACAGATTCCTTGATGATACTATTTCATAATACTTTAGATCTATTAAAAATCACTTGGATCTCTTTTAAAAATATGGTGTAAGGTCTATAAAGTGGATTCAGATATTTAGCAGATACTTATTTGACATTACAATTCCAGTTTCCCCTAACTTGAACTGGTGTAAAATTATACATACATACAAAATTATACATACAAAATCAGCACATAGGAGTACTAATATGTTACCCATATTAAACATTAAAAAAATATATATATATTATTTAAGTATAGTTGATTTACAATGTTAATTTCTGCTGTACAGCAAATGATTCACTTATATATAGATTCTTTTTCATATTCTTTTCCATTATGGTTTATCACAGGATATTAAATATAGTTTCCTGTGCTATACAGTAGGGGCTTCTCTGATGGCTCAGTGGTAAAGAATCCGCCTGCCAGTGCAGGAGACACTGGTCCAGTCCCTAGGTTGGGATGACCTCTTACCTTGGTAACAAGTCTGTTCTCTATGTCTATGAGTCTCTATCTATCGTAATCTCTAGTTGCATCCATGTTGCGGCAGGTGGCATTATTTCGTTCTTTTTTATGACTGAATAATATTCCATTGCATGTATATAACAAATGTGACTTAATGGGATTCTTTGCTCAAAGTCTCTGAAGGCTGTAATTAAAATGTTGTCTGGACTATGCCTTTACCTGGAGGCTTGACTGAGGGAGAATCAAGTTTCCAAGCTCATTCAGGTTTTTTCCTAGAATTCATTTCCCTGTGGCTTTAAAAGAGGCCCCTCCTCCCCCCCAAAAATGAGGCCCCTTGCTTCTTACTATTAATTGGAGGCCCCATTAGGTCAAAGAGGCTGTTTCTACTACAAGGCCCTCTGTCAGCAGTTTGCAGCATGGCTGTTTGCTTCTTCAAGATCCACAGGAGAATCTCGTGCATGCCAGTGTGCTAAGACAGAGTCTTAATAACACATAATCATAGATGTGACATCCTATCACTGTTTCCATATTCTCTTGATTAGAATAAAATCACTTGCACTAAAGGGGAGAGGAGCCATCCTGGGTGGGTGGAGATCATGGAGGTCATCTCAGAATTCTTCCTGCCACAGGGAATGAGCCCAGTAATGTTTCTTGGTGTAAAAAGCCCAAAGTCCTGATATTCTGGGTCCCATTAAATGGGATATGGGAAAGAACAGGTACTTCAAGAGTCAGATGGGAATGGCACAGGGTCTAGGGTAGAAGCTTTTCTGCAATAGTGGTTGTCTTTTAGTACAAGTGAGAGAGGGTTGGGAAGCTGAGGCAAAGAGAAGTAACAGGAGGTGGGGCAGCTCTGTGAAAGGGTAAACTCTGTTTCTTCAGTGGGTGCCAATTTTAACAGCTTGATATCATGCCAAGTTAAGGACCACCAAGAATAAGGGCTTTTAAATCCCCTCACCTTTCACTGCCACAGTCTATTCGACACTTTACTGACAGCTGTCAAAGCACTTCACCCTTCATTGTAAATATAGAAAAAACAATTACCATGCATTAGCATTTACTTAAAACAATATGAATTCAAGGTATTAAACAATATGAATTCTCAAGGTAGCTTAGCTGGACACAAGGCCAAAAACTATCTAAGCATGTGCTGGTGTCTTTCCATACTTTGTTATTTGTAAAAGCCTTTAAATGAATTGTAAACATTCTAGCTTTGAATTAGACAACATGTTTTGCCTGGAAAGGTGGCGTGAAAAGGTGCAAAGATGAATGCTGGATACACGAAGTTATTAGTTGTGGTTAAAGTTAACTGTATACAATGAAAAATCCATTTGGCTTTCTTCCACTTTTAAGACGTCCAGAACGCTCTCTGTCTTCTGGCGCTGCCATCCTTTTAGCACAACTTTAGGTCCTAATGGCAGGGAGCTGAAATTTCTATGTCAGTTTCTATGGCTTCAAAGCTTCTGATACCAGCCATCAGTTCTGAATTCTAGAAAGGAAGAAAGAGGAAGACAGTCAAGGGTAAGAGAGAGGGTATCCTCTGAAAGCCCCCCTTTTAAAAGCCTTTGTGGACATTAACTTCCATTTTCATCTCCTTGACCAAACTGGTAATGAAGGAGGCTGGGTAACACAGTCTGTACTGGCATATTGCCACAGGAAGAAAGTCAGTGTACTGTAATAAGGAGAGGAGGCATGCTGGTTTTGCAAGTAGCAGTCTCTGCCACATACTACAAATGCAATCTTGCAGTGGTATCTAAACTGGGGAAAAGATTGCTTATCCATTCATCCATTTATCCTTCACAATTCTGGATTCTAAAGGTAGAATTATAATGAAATAAGATGACTCATATTGAGGGGTAACTGCTTTGTAAGTGTCATTAGTAAGGGTACTATAACTTATGTTTTATATTGAGACATAACATTAATATCTCAACGACTAAACCTATTTATTCCACTAAGCAGCAGTTATGGATGATGGATTTCTCTTTGCAGAGAACATATTGTTTTTGTTAGGCACTTTTCTAATACTTTATTTTCAGTGTATTTTGCAAATTGTATATTGGCTCTCATAGTCAATGACTATGCTGGAGAGTTTGGATAGTAACTCAATTTCTTCATCTTCCCTGTGCTTAACACCCAGGTCCTGCTGATGACTCCTCAAGGAATTTTACTAATAAATTCCTCATATGGAAATTACTGATGATTCAAAATATTGAAAGGCAACATCTTTATAACAAATATTTTGACAAAGATTAACATATAGTGATATGTTCATTTGGCAATGGTATTTTAGAACAAAAAAATGTGTAAGCTTTCCAAATCATGAAACAGGAAAGCTTCCATGTTTACACTGTACAAAAACAACATGCTGTGTTTAGCAGTTTCTTTCCAAATAATATTCACAAGTAACAGGTATATTACTCATTTGAAATAAATTCTTAGAAATTCTTTCTGTGTTCAAGTTTAGTTAAAATGCCAAACCATGGAATGGCACTTTAAACCAACAAAATGTTTTGTTAGGGTTCTATTGGAGTTACCTTTCAACCACTAAATGAGATAAATAAGCCATTTCTTTAAGGTAATGAACATTTTAGCGTAAAGTTAGAACTTTTTTAGGCTTTCCTGTGTTTGCAATCATGTCATAATCAATGTGATTCAGGTACGGTTGCTCAATCCACTACGAATCCATCTATATCTGCTTTTGTCCCAGATATGTTTCCAAGGATATAAAATATTTGTCACATGTTTAGCTGCAATCAAGATATACCATGTCTAGAACAGTTCTCTGATTTACAGTCAAGCTACCTGTCACAAAGGAATTGAGGTTAATTTGGCATAACTAGTTGGCAGAAAACTTGTACTTGCTTCTGGTTAATTTCATTTCCCCAACTGCTCACCAACCATTTGCATAACAAACTTCAATCACATTTCAACACTTAACACCTTTATGATTGTTTCCCAGACCTCTCATCTCCCCCAGGCTTTATTACTATCTATTGGAATCTCCGCTAGCATTTCAAACATAATATATGCAAAATGGAACTCTTGTTTGTTCCATATCCACCTTCTATCTAATTACCTACAACACTTCCTTTTTTTTTTTTAAGTTAATGACCAAATTACCTTCCTGGTCTCTCTAAATCAAATTCTTGGAGAATCCCTTTTTTGTCCCCTACTTCCAGTCAGCTTTCTAATACCTGTTTTATCTGTCTCTTTTCTCTGATCCCAGGGCCATTATCTCAGTGCAGGTACAATTTCCTCTTGCCTGGACTATTAGAATCGACTTCTTGTTGCTCACCCTACCATGAGTCCCTTGTTCCTCTAATCAGCCATACACATAGCTGCCAGATTAATTTTCCTGAAGCACAGCTCATGTCATTCAGTGCTCGCAAACCTCCATGGCTCCCCACTAATAAATAGAATTTAGACTCTTTAGCCTGGCAGTCGGGCCCTAGTCTAGTGACAGCCCTCTTCGCTGACCTTGGTGCTGAGAGAGCCTTCAGAGCGTGTGACATGCCTTGTGTTCTGTGTGCTTGTTCACTTCTCCTCCCCCCATCTCTGACCATTCGGCAAGGGACAGTGCAAATGTTCGTGACGCTTTTACTGTTCCCGCTTTTGAAGTGTTTTCTTCTTCGTCTGAATGATCCTAACTCTTCCATCTTTCTCCATCATGGCATAGGTCTTCTTCTGAAAGTCACAGCTATATTAGAGTGTTAGCCTAGAGGGACAGAGTGCCCCTTACTCACCTTGGCAGTGTTCAGAGTATATGTCACCATCTGAATACATCATTCATTTTTTGTATCTGTTTTTCATTCTTAATTAGAAGGCATTGTTCTTAATGGTCTTTCTGAGTTGACTGTCTTCCTTTCATAATTTGGTGGCTTCTGCCTTTCTCTGCGTGCTGCAATTCATGGGGTCGCAAAGAGTCGGACACGACTGAGCGACTGATCTGATCTGATCTGACACTGTTAGTCTTGTGAAGTACCCCACATTATAAGCATATCTCTTTCTATCATGTACCACCTGCCAGTCCCTTTCCTCCCCTACCCACCCCTCACTGTCTTTTAAAAACACTTTTAAGATATATTTTCACCTTTGAGATTGTATATTTTTTATTGAGATGAAATTCACATAATTTGAAATTATTTTAAAGCAAACAACTCTGTGGTATTTGGTTCATGTACAATGCTGTGCAATTGGCATCTCCAGCTAATTCTAAAACATTTTTAAGATATTGAAGGAAATCCCATACCCATTAAGGAACTAATCCCCTCTTTTCCTCCTCTCCAAGCCTCTGGCAATGATATATTTTCTAGGGTTCACCTGGACATTTCATATAAAGGGAACCATACACTGTATGACTTTTTGTGTCTGGCTTGTTTCATTTAGCACAATGTTTTCTAGGTTTATCCATGTTTATCCATGTTCATGTACCAGCACTTCATTCCTTTTTATAACTGAATAATTTGTTGTATGTCTCTCTGTGTGTATGTGTGTATATACACACACACACACATATATATGTGTGTGTGTGTGTGTGTATACAACATAAATATATATATATAGTCCATTCAGGTGGTTTGGGAATTGTTTCCACTCTGGACTATTGTGAATAGTGCTGCTATGAGCATTCTTCACGTCTTTTGGATATATAATGAGAATAGGCGTTGCTGGGTCATATAGTGATTCTATATTTAACTTTCTGAGGAACTACTAAACACACACACTCTCTCTTAATCAATGGTGGGTTCAGTCTTGAGTACCTTTCTCATAATGCCTTAAGAATATCTAAGAGATCACATTTTCTCCCCTGTGTCAGAATTTATGCTCTGATTCACAGTTATCAGCCTAAATAGTAGACTTTATTTCCCTTCCCCTTGCCCTTCATTCCCTTGACACTTCCTAGACTGTCTACCACTGTGGTTCTTTTTTTCTATATCACATCTATTGTTCTTTTTTGTATCTTATTTGATCTGGGTTTAGAACATCTTTATCCAGTGGGCAAGGCTGCCAAACACTTTCTTTCTCATCTTCTTGCAATTTTGCTCTGTCCCTACTAGGAGCCAATGATTCCAAAATTGTAAGTCACTATCCAGAGAAACAAATTCTACTATATTTCTCTTTTTTAGCCAGCTTTTCACTTTTATGTGATTTTTTTCAAAGGCCAGAGCTTGAACTGGAAAAAAAAGCAGCTTAATATCTTATGTATTCCAGAATTTCACAAATCTGTAGGGAGATAGTTTTATATTTTTATTCGTCCAGGGCCATTCATCAGAAATAGTGATGTCTGAAGTCTGTTGTATTTGGGATACTCATCCAAGGTAGGAAACATAGCACCTGGTTGAGATAATAGTCCATCTGTGGGACCCTCAAAAGGGAAGCTTCATAATAAGCAGAGGACCTCCCACTTGCTAGGGTCTCTATAGCTTCCTTTGCATCATTGCTACTGCTGCTATTCCAGAGGAACGGTTTGACCTTCTCTTACAAGAAACTGATTTCTATCAAGAGTTCCAGGAGCTCAGAAGTTCTACCTTTCTTTCCCTTTGGTGTGAGATTCCTCCTCATTTCAAACTCATGACACTGGTTTGCTTTGCCCACCACCCACAATACATCCTCCTTTCTGGTCCAACTCGACTATTTTTTCCTATTCTCTCTAGGAATTCCCCATTCTAATAAACCAAAAGAAAGAGAGGGCTTCCCTAGGCTCATTCATCAACAAGTATTTCTTGACATGTGCCCTGCAGTCTTCGAGGCACTAGGGATATAGCAGCTAGCCAAACAAAGTCCTTGTTCTCATAGTTTTATAGTCTAGTGAGTGGATGTATCTACAAAACAAAGAAATAAATCTATGATGTGTAGTTTATCAATTACATATGACAATTGATAAGTGCTGTGAAGAAAAGTAGCATAGCATAAGGAGAACCAGATGATGCTATTTTAAATATTGAAGTCATAGAAAGCTTCTCTGATAAGGTGACCTTTGAGCCTGCCAGGGGACTGAGGAAAAAGTCCTAGTAAAAGATGCTGGTGTCTTGGACTAGAGTGGTTGGGATGGCTGTGATTTTTCTTCTGCTGGGAGCTCACTTTACATTGCTGCTGCTGCTGCTAAGTCACTTCAGTCGTGTCCAATTCTGTGCCACCCCATAGACGGCAGCCCACCAGACTCCCCCATCCCTGGGATTCTCCAGGCAAAAACACTGGAGTGGGTTGCCATTTCCTTTTCCAATGCATGAAAGTGAAAAGTGAAAGTGAGGTCGCTCAGTCGTGTCCGACTCTTAGCAACCCCATGGACTCCTTCATCCATGGGATTTTCCAGGCAAGAGTACTGGAGTAGGGTGCCATTGCCTTCTCCACACTTTGCATTAGAGCACACAAAAACCCCTGCTCTTCTTGAGAAGCAGACCAGTTAGTGTACATCCTGTAGTTCATAAAAGGTGTCTTTAGTTTTCATTCTTCTTTGTCTCAAATGGAACTTCAGTTCTTTTTTTACATGCCCTGTATTCTCTTACAAAAATTGTTACTTTTATATACTTAACCAGTTGATCTCAAACTTGAAACTTGGAGAAACATCACCAGTAAGGACTGTTTAAAGTGGAAATTTGAATAAGCACCCTGGCAGGGTATTATGCAGATATCTTGGGCTGTATTTTGAGAAAAACTATTTATAGTCCCAATCTCCCTTAAGTCCCAAACTGCTCTCAATAACAAAAGCAATAAAATGAGTTACTAAGCACTTTCTGCCTTTCTGATCATCACAACTTTAACAGAATGTATTCTTGATATTAGGTTAAAAGTTTTGTCCAGGTTCACATGGCTAGTATCAGGCAGGTCTAGCATTCAAACCTACCCTGTCCTATGTCTTGAACTGTATGGGTTCCTCTGTTCTATACTGTTTAATAAATCACTAACTGATCACACTGACATTATCTAATGGAATCGCCTGCCTTTCATAGGAATAAGCAATATTTTAATTTCCTGCTTCTAGCTGTTTTCACACTGGTTAAGATTGCTCAGAATTTTTTCCTAGAAAGAGCTGTTTATACTCCTAGTGATAATCTATACCAAAAGAAAAATTAAATAACAAATCTTATATAATCATCAAGGTTTGAGACTTTTCTTTAAAAAAAGATTATTTTCAGTTCCTAAAATCAAGTGCTATGATTCTCTTTAATAATCTATATATAAGAATCTAAAATACTATGTTAAGCTTAGCCCATTTTCAATAACTGAGGTTTTTTTAATTAATTGCAAGATCAATATAACAAAATTAAAGAAAATGCCATCAATTTTAATGAAAATTAAAGAAGTGCCATCAATATGGCAGGCTGAATGAATGTTAAATTCCCTCTTTCTATAAACACTTAAAAAGACCAAATATAATACAAAGTTGACCTTGAGGAAAAAAACTGGGAAAACAAAGTGAAGTAAACTCAACACGTGAAGGTGTTGCAGTCTGGGTGGTTACCAAGCTATATATAGGTCCTATCTTAGTGCAGGAAATGTGGTTTGTGTAAGCTGAGGTGTGTGTGAGAATTGAGACAGAAACCTCTATAGAAGGCCTGGGCCGTGAAAGGCCTGACCTCCCCAGGGAAAGGCTAACCAGCAAACTTTAGTTGTTTAGTTGTTTCCTAATACTGTGGGTAGTTTGTTCTGTTTCAGGACTCTGAATGACAAACAAAAAACAAATCAACAACAAAAAGCAAAAGAAGGTCCAGGCTGTCACTGTAGAGAATGTATTTGTTGTTCTTTACTTGCTAAATTGTGTCTGACTCTTTGCCACCCTATGAAGTGCAGCAAACAAGGTTTCCCTGTCCATCACCAACTCCCAGAGCTTGCTCAAACTCATGTCCATTGAGTCGGTGATGCCATCCAACCATCTCATCCTCTGTCACCCTCTTCTCCTCCTGCCTTCAATCTTTCCCAGCATCAGGGTCTTTTCCAATGAGTCAGCTCTTCTCATCAGGTGGCCAAAGTATTGGAGCTTCAGCTTCAACATCATTCCTTCCAATGAGTATTCAGGGTTGATTTCCTTTAGGATGGACTGGTTTGGTCTACTTGCTGTCCAAGGAACAGATTGATATGTGTCCTTTTAATCTTTTTTTTTTCCTGAAGGAAAAAATATATGTGTTGGGGTTAGGAGAAAAGGGGACAAATGCATAACTTTACAAAAAGACAACTGTGTTCTTCACAGTTTTGTATTTGGCTTTTTACCTTTAACATATTATGAACATTTTTACTGCCAGTGTAGCTCTATAATTATTTTTAATGGCTATGTATAGAATTTTAGTATTGGGATACATCATAATTCATATAAACTAAGAATGGACTTACCAGAATACATTTGACAACTTTTCTAATTATTTACCTACATCTTGTGTTTCTTTAATATTCTTCAGCTATGTTTCTTTGATATTCTACAGCTTATTTTTTAACTTACTTTTTAATGTACCTCTGTAATAGAGGCTGGACTTGGAAAATATTAGAGATAAGAAATTCATGTTTCAAAACAAAACAAAACAAATTCATGTTTCCTATTAATTTTTTGCTAAGGACATAATAAAGGAGCATTGGTACTAATTGGCTAGTATTGGGTTTTCTCAGCATTTAGGCTGCACAGGATATCAGTTTGTTTGTAAGATTATGTGCTGCTTTATTGGCATACTAGTTTAATTTTGCATTTGCATGGACACAGCTCTACGTGTCTAAAGCAATGATGAGTAGTGTTTATATATTGCTGCGTAACAAGATATGCCAAAACCTGGTGGTGTAAAACAAACATTTTATTTTGCCCACAATTTTATGCATCAGGAATTCAGAAAAGACTCAGCTAGGTGGTTTGTGTCTGACTCATGTGGCATCAACTAGAGTGGAAAGGGCTGGAGGACCCACTTTGAGCATCTTTGCTGAAATGTCTGGTGGCTTCTGCGTTCTTTGTTACCTCCCTCTCTCCTCTCATGTGACATTTCATTCTCCAGGGCCTCTCAGTGTGGTTTGGGCTGCTCACAGCATGGTGATCTCACAGAGTCACAATTCTCACATGACAGATAGTTTCCAAGAAGCATAAGCTGCCAGAGCACTTTAAGTGCTCTGACCAGAATTGATCAAAGCAGTCACAGGTACCCACTCCCAACCAGATGAAGAAATAGACTTCACCTCTTAAAGGGAAAGTGAGGTGGCAAGATGACACTGCAGAAGAGCATTTGGGTTGTGAGGTACTTTTGTGGTCATCTTTGAAAAAGATGATATGCCATAGGCAGTTTGTTTATATAAAGTAGTAATTAGAATCCTTTATGTATACAACTTTGGGTGTTTTGCCAAGAAGTAAAAGCTCAAAAGTTTATTTTTAAAGATATATGTCTATGCTTGATAAAAGATCTATATTTTAAAGTAATCAATGTTATGAAATGCACTTCATGTTGTCAGCCATACGTAGTTAGTGGTTCTTTCCTAAACTGGCCTTGTCTAGGGAAATGTGGTTATTTTAGACATTCTATTATTTGTTTATGAAGAAGGTATGTGTTGAGTGCCCATTATGGATAAAATGTTACAGAGTAATTTAAGGAATGAAAAGATATATTAGACACAGGTTCTGCCTTAGAGGACCATACAGTCATCTAGGGAAGATAAAGGCATACTATATGATTATAAATAAGGTAATGAAAGCTGAGGACCGAAGAATTGATGCTTTTGAACTGTGGTGTTGAGAAGACTCTTGAGAGTCCCTTGGACTGCGAGGAGATCCAACCAGTCCATCCTAAAGGAGATCAGTCCTGGGTGTTCATTGGAAGGACTGATGCTGAAGCTGAAACTCCAATACTTTGGCCACCTCATGCGAAGAGTTGACTCATTGGAAAAGACTCTGATGCTGGGAGGGATTGAGGGCAGGAGGAAAAGGGGACAACGGAGGATGAGATGGCTGGATGGCATCACTGACTCAATGGACATGAGTCTGAGTGAACTCCAGGAGTTGGTGATGGACAGGGATGCCTGGCATGCTGCGATTCATGGGGTCGCAAAGAGTCAGACATGACTGAGCAACCGAACTGAATGAGAGAGAAATATATGGAACTGAGAGTGGAAGAGAGTTTTTCTAAAAATCTGTAAAGAAATGTTGCTAGAAGTCAAAAGCTTGGTAGAATGAGAATGTGGAGGTGATGATGAAGATACTGAGAGGCGGCAAGAGTACAGGCATAGGTGCAGACGAACCAAGCAATCGTTGTGACCATTTCAGTTTGGTTATAATTTAGGGCAGGAGTTCTCAAGCTCTGATGGACACTAAAGTCACCCTGAAGAACTCATTTGGAGCTGGAGGTACATGGTACCTTATGTACCATGAGATACATGATAAAGGAAGAGTGAGAGAAAAGAATAGAAATGTAGGTAAGTGGGCCTGTTATTGTCTTGAATGCTATGCTGTACTTCTCTTATTTATATGAGGAGGCAGTGAAGAATCACTGAAGTGTGATAATCCTGGGAATTACCTGATGGAAGCCAAGCTTTAGAAAAGCAATCTGGTACCAGTATGGATGGCAGTTGCAATAAAACAAGGTTGGAACTGGGGAGTTTGGGATAGAGGTTGCTGTGTTTATTCAGGAAACAGGAAATCAGAACCTGTCCCAGGATGACAGTGGTGAGAATAGGAAGGAGCAGAGGGACTCAAGCAAGGAAGAATCTGGCAATGAATTTGATAAGACAGTGGTGAGGCAAAGTCAGACATCTAATTATGGCTTCAAGATTATAGTTAAGACTGGGCAATAAGGAGATCTCCAAATCAAGAACCCAGGGTAAGGCACTCATTTGAGGGGACTGCTGATGAGCTGGTATGTTGTGTACATCATGTTTGCCTAATGAGGACTCCCTGTTTGGGGGAGATTCAGGTCTGGAGGTCAGGAGAGAGGCTAAGGCTAGAAATAGGGATTTGAGGATTATTGACAGAGTGGTGGGGACTGAAGATACGGCAATGAATGATCTTACCAAGGGAATACATATACAGACAGAAGATATAACTCCAGGGAATACCTATATGCAGGAAATTGGGATGATGACAAGCCAGCAAAACTGGAGTACATTTAGAGCACTAGGAAGAGAACGAATCACTGGGGGTGGCTTTTAGCCAGGAGTGATCAGCAGGGCTGAAAATTACAGAGGAAGATAGAGACTGAAGACAGGCCACTGATGTTTAAGTTCACTGTTCCACAGCATTGTGTAAACAGAAGTCAGCAAAGGTTAAGGGATGAGTCAATGGTCAGAAACTGGTATCATTTATAGTTCAGCATTATTTTGCTAAGAAAATGCTTGCTTCCTGGGGACCTTCATTCAGCTGGTATTGAAGAGCTGGGAGAAAATCAAGAAAATATTGCTCATTTACCTAAGAGCAATTTTCTGTGATCTGTCACACATGTAATTTAAAGCAACAGCAGAGCCCTCTGTTCCTCTTTTGTTCATTACTGCAAATGCCTGTACCAGCGCCAGAGGTCTCTTAGGGATGTTACCTTAATCCAGAGGATTTTGATTGTAGGAGCTTTTCTATACACTGAGATGAGCTCAATAAAAAGTTTAGCCCTGTATCAAAAAAAAAAATTAAGCATAACAGCAACCATGTTTTATTGCTATTGTTGATGGAGCTCCTAAGAAGTAACTTTATTGGGACAGAATTCTTGCAATCATTTTTGAACTTATAAACCAATATCATAAACTAACTAAATACAATTTTTCTCAAAGGCATAACCTATATTTGGACACTACTCACGGTTAACAGTGGGATGCAATATAATGTAGCTATTACAAACTTCATTTTCTTCTCTTTTGTCGTCATTTTATTATATACTTCAGGCTTCCTCTGCACTTGATTTACCATGGGGCTAGCATAGTAGTTAGTATGTAACAGGCTCTGTTAGACCTGTGTACTTCCTGCCCTTTCGTTCTTATGGCAACCTTGCAAGGTGGATTATTTTTGCTCCCATTTTGACAATGGAAAAAGTAATGCTGAAAGAAATGGAGTACTTACCAAAGATGAACAGCTATTGATTTTTCCAGTCTGGATCCCACCCTGTGGGATTTCTTGACTCCAGAGTTTCTGCTCTCAGCACTCTGCTACTGATGTTCACTCTACTCCTTTTCCGTGGACCATCCAGGTATCATGTTACACCAGCAACATGGACAGTGTGCTATTGATGCTGAATCATCAGGATTTTTTATGATTAGAGAGGATCTTTTTTGACTCTTGTCTTTCACAGGTTTGTTTGGGTTGAGATATCCCTTCCATCTCCTTAAGTTAAACATTCTTTTTAAAGTAATGAAGCAGTTGGCTTTTCCAGTTTAAGACATGGAAAAGCCAGCCAAGGGCAGGGAGGGACTACTAACAGGACAGGGAAAGCTAATTGGAACTGTTGCTATCAGCACTGAATGTGTGACAGACTAAATAAGGCCAGGATCTTCATGAGAAGACTTTATCCAGAGGCAGGGCAAGCTCTACTCCCAGTGTTTTGTGTACTCCACCTACTTTGGTAATGACTGATGACACTTTCCTGACACTGACAAGGTGGCACAGAGCAGCCGTGAAGACAGAGCGCCCAATATGTGCAAACCATCATTATCGGCCAAATCTCTGTTCCTCACCCCGAGACAGCAAATATTTCCACCTAGCTCTGGGGCCACAAGGGCTAAGCCCAGTCTTTCCTTAGGCTTAAGTCCTGACAACGTAACATAAATCTATGAATTTATTAATATAAAGCATCTAGAGTTTTAACAGTGCATATCAGCCTATTGCACTGTCAACATTAACATATAAGACAACAAAATTGCTTGGTACAACATTAAGAGGATTCATACATTAGACAATGTTCAATTATCTGAGTCAGTGGAGTAAAGTCATGTATAATGCATAGTTCCAGATCAAAGATAATTTGTAATTTTGCACTGGAAAAATAAATTTTCCCTTATTAAATTTCCTTAGGCCACTATTGAAATTATCCACCTTTCCAAGGTACATACACACACACACACATACACACACACACAGCTAATATTAGAGAAAGGAGATATGACTTAGAATCATTCATGCTAACTGAGCAAATAGTTTGGAATATAGAAAGTTTCTGTAAATAATCCACACATAGTCTATAGTTAGCTCTTGGGGATTCCTTTTGTTTCTTAGTAGTCCAGCCACTATTTGTCTTATTGCTACTACACCATCTTTGACATGGATTATCTATCATTATACAAACTTCAACTTTAAATATTGTCTGTTATTTAGATAATAACTGTGCATATTAAAAATCAAAAGACTAAATGTTGTTTACTCTTACCCTGATTTCAATATACTGCAATTGCTGTCTCACACAGCATCCCAGCTCCTGGCATTGTGTTAGCATGTTTATTGATTGAATGTTGAGTAGTCCTCAAGAGATTTCTCTGAATTAACTACTGTAATCAAAGTACAAAAGCCAGACAACTATTATTTGTAGAAGCTCAAAACAACCAAAAAATCATAGCAGCAATACAAAGCATACAAAGCTGAGATGACTCCATTAATTTAATTCTCCCTAATGCACAAAATAATTAGGACTATATATTCAGGACTTAATATTAGAATTGATGATGGGCCAATATGTTTCCCCCTCCCAAATTTATTGAGTAATACATGACAAATATATAATTATAGTGCACAATGGAATGGTTTGATATGCATATATACTGTGGAATGTTTACCAAGACCAAGATAATTAACACACCCATCACATCACATAGTTAACTTTTTCTTTGTGTGTCTGCTTTCCACATGATCACAGTATCATCATTTCTTTGTTGATTCAAACTATACTAGCAAGATGTCTTCTCAAGAAGGCAACAAGATTCTTTACAACTAATAAAAGTAAGACAAAGATCTATTCAATAAATTTTTGTTTTTTATTCACTTAAGAGTGAACCTGATTAAAAGTAAATAAATAGATCATAATATTTAAACTAAAAGATTTATTATTATTCCTCATAAACAGTATTATTTCTCATAAATAATACAGCCATTTAAGTAGCATTTTTAGTTCATACAGTCTGAAATGCATTTAAAACTCAGCTAAAATTCTTAGAAAGCATTTTACTTACCTTCTGAAAACAAAATGTTTAAAAGTAACAAAACATTTCTTTCCATTAGAGGATATAGTTTGATCAACCCACTGATCTGTTATTATATTACATATTTATTCCATATGAGTCATTACATATATACAAATGTATAACTATACCAGGTGAATATCATTTTTAGAATTTTAATAGTTCCCCCCCCACCCCGGATCTTTATATGTTCTCTAGGCTCAGTCAAACAAACAAACAAAAAAAAAAACTGGTAACTATAGTTTTAAAGGTGATTTACAAGTATTTCTTCCCTTAATCTGTGCTTTTTTCTCAATGCTCACCCTTTTACAAGCTGAGAACAATATGTCTCTACTTGTGCAAAAGTTTCACAAGCTCTAGTCTGGAGGTGGATGTGTTACTGCTCGAGAAAATGTATTGATTCTTGCATGTAGCTGACAACCTCCAAACATTACCTTTGAAATGCAATGCCCCCTGGGCTGTGTCCTTAGCAGTCTTTCTTCTTCTCTAGGTGAGCACATTAATTCCCAGGGTACAACTGGGTGAGTCCTGAATGTCTACTTCCTACCCTTGCCTAGACTTTTGCACAGAATTTTCAGTTGCACTTGGGTTGTTTTCCCATAATATTCAATAGAATCCTCAGATTGGTCATCCAAAACTGAATTTGTTATTTCCCATATCTGCTCCTTCTACTGTGATCTATTATTGTTAATAGCATTACCATCTTTCGAGGAGGTGAGAAATGAGCCATCTCCAAATCCTGTTCTTTTCTCAGCTCCCAGGTCTAACCAGTTGCTAAACTATAACCAGTCTAAATCCACATGCTCTTGGGTTTCATTTATTTAATCAATCAACATTTTTTGAGCTTCTTTCTACTTTCATGCCGTGGGTTTATCAATAGAATATGAGATAATACCTGCTTCAGGAAGTTCATACCACATAAGATACAAAGAGTTAAATATACCCCTCCCTGTACAGGGTGGTAATCACTAGTTATCATAATAAGTCTGAACTGTGGAGACTGGGCAGAGGACCTGGAGGCCTTCCAGGAGAAAGTAACATGTAAGCTGTGTCTGGAAGGATGAAGAGGAGTTTTCCAGGTAAAGGGTGAAACAGAGCCTTTCAGGAGGCAGAAGCAGCAGTCTGTGCAGCTGTGCGGAGGTGTAAGCCTGATTCTAGCACAAGTTGAGGAGCGGGGAGCCAGGTCCACCATGCTAGGAAATGTGGATTTCATTCCCAAAGGTTCCTTTCTCTCCATTTCTCTTACCCACAATCATATCTCTCGGTAGCACCATTGTAAAAATCTCCTGACCGTTCTCTTGCTTTCCACACTCTTTTCTTTTCTTTCCTCAGATTGTGGTCAGAGGTGGCCATCCCTGTTACTCCTCTTGATCCTTCAATGGCCTGTATTACTCACCAGGTCACTTTCATTCCCTGCAACCTCCACTTGTGCCAAACATATCCTGTGGATCAAGCTTGTGCCAACCATCTTCCCCTCTGAGTCGTAAACTCCTCAAGTTCAGATTTATGGGTTATATATCTTAGTACATTTAGAACACCATGTCCTTTGCTTTGCACACAGTAGGCTTTTACCTATAAGTCCTGTGGAGTTAAGTGTTAAGTCACTCAGTCATATCTGACTCTTTTTAACCCCATGGACAGTATCCCACCAGGCTCCTCTGTTCATGGGATTCTCTAGGCCAGAATACTGGAGTGGGTAGCCATTCCCTTCTGCAGGGGATCTTTCTGACCCAGGGATGGAACCCAGGTCTCCTACATTGCAGGCAGATTCTTTACTATCTGAGCCACCAGGGAAACCCCTGAGTGGGAATATCTTTTAGAGTCTTCCCCTATTTCTTCATTTTGCAGGCTCTTTCATGCATGTGGACATAACTGCATGGCTGTAGTAAGCTCTGCTTTCCTGTCACTGCCAGCAGGCGTTCCTTACAGCCCAGTGACTTGTAACGTGCCCTGCTGTTGCAAATCAGTAACAGCTCCCAGACAGAGTGTTGTGGATGTGTACAAACTTCACTGTGCAATGTTTGGTGGTTTTTTTCCTTCCCTGAACAAAATGAAAGGCCTCACTTTTCCCTGGGGTAAAAGCGGGTTCAGAAAGCAGAGCCCTATGCCAAACACTACGATTTCCAGGGCTCTACACTTTGTATCACTGACAGGTATGGTGAAAACAACTTTGAACCAGGAGCCAGTGCTGCATCCGAACTCTAACTGAGCTAGGCAGCTTTTCTGAGCCTAAATTTCCTCACCTGAGGGACTGGGGATTAGACTTAATTTCTAATATACTTATAAACATTATTCTTGTACATGTATCTTTATGGCAGTGTATCAATCAGGTATCTTGGTTGCAAATAACACAAACTCATCTTGACTAATTTAGGTAGAAAAGATGTCATAGGAAGGATATTGATATTTGATATCACTGAATGAATGGGATGGAAAGAAGGCTTGAAAATTAGTAACATAGGAAGTCCTTATGTCACACTTAGGAGCAGGATGACAGGTTCAGCAACTGGCATCACTGGGCACTTCATGGCACTCTTGTCTCTGCCAGAAATCTACTATTCCTGTGTCTTTGCTTAACTCACTCCACACTCATAGTCCTGGATGTGGGTATCTGAATGGTTGAGCCCTGTTCAGGTGCCTTCCCTTAGCTACTGGCAGTGGAAAGAAGGAACATCTGGACCACCCAACTTGGGGAGTAGGCAGTGGATGATGCATTGCTTCTAAGACTGATACAGACACACAAAGGTGCTTAAGATGGGTGGTTGCCTGTGAATACCATGCCCACACCTATAATGGTCTCACTGACCATTAAGATCCTACTTCACTATGTGTACCTTTAACACTTCAAATACCTGGCAGATATTTCTCCTAGAAAAGCCAGTTTTGCTATGGTTTAGGCCATTCTCTCAGTTATCTTTTATCATACTGTGTACTTTATTTTTTCCTTGTCAACCCAATTCTTTAGATTTTGGTAAGCTTAAATTTAAGAACAGTAGTTATAGCTCTGACCACTAAGATATTGTTCTGGGATGAGGAGAAGGGCAGAGTTCAGTAGATCACTAATTCCACTCTTCACTCACTTGTAGACACACAGCAAGATTCTGGGGGTCAGGAATTATCTCCAGCCACAAACCACACAAAACAGATCTTGTATATCAGAAACACAATGGAAAGAAATGATATTTCTAAAAGACCATTTAAAGGGCATTCTATCTATCTGTGCTTCCAGGTAATCCAAGTACTTATCACTGGAATAAGTTAGACCAACTCATTGGACATGAGTTGGAGCAAACTCTGGGAGATTATGAAAGACAGGGAAGTCGGTCACTCCAGGTCATAGGGTCACAAAAAGTCAGACATGACTTAGAGACTGAACAACTAGACTACATACAAGATGACGTTACCTTAATCTCTTACAGAACAGAATTCAACTAATTGCCAGCAAATTGAATTGTTCTACAGTCTTTTGGGTGGAACCTACTTCCATGCACACTGTCCATTTTGAGGCTTTAGGTATCTTGTGGCAAAGCCCACGTCTGAGAGCTTGTAGAAATTTACTCAGACAAAAACTTAGTTTCCCTTAAAAAACCGGGATTCTCCCTCCCCTCCTTTGAGGGTTGTGTAAGCTAGCTATCCGAGAGTCACCAGGAAGACAAAAACATACCATGTGTGTTCTCCACAGCAACCATCTTGGCCCTCAGAGCTGTCATTTTTATGGACCTTCTCTTGTTTCTGGTTCATTGTTTTGAAAGCCTCCTCATTTTCTTTTGGAAAAAAGGAATAAAAGAGGGGTGGAAGTAGGGAGAGATAGTTAGAAAGAGGCTGGATGCCAGAAAACCACCCACCGTTTTAGATCTGGTATTACCGTCTTTAAATATCTGCAAAGATGAATATTTACCAGGAGGATAAATGTCACCAGAGTTTTGGCTCAGTCCTAGGTGGGATGGGACCTATCTAGGATCTCACCATCTGGCAGGAAAGACAGAGTTTACCATGGCCAAGAGTGGCTGCATCTACCATGGCAGCAGGGCTGGCAGTAGCTATTGAAACCTTCTTGTCCCGAATCCTCTCCTACCAATGGCCCTCTAGGTTGTCTCAGTGCTGTCTGCCCAATGGTCTAAGCATGGTTTAAAACAATGTCAACAACAGTAAAGACTTTTATGCCTCTCCCCGCATGTATTTATGCAACTGTTTTATCTCCTACATAAAAATAGCCTGGAAAACATGAGCTACTAGAGAGAACACCAGTCAACATCCAAGGCATCGTCAGTAAGTCATCCTCCACTGTGGTTTATTGTGGATACTGTGAGTTTCTCACTCTCCAAATTATATTCAAGTATTTCATCACCTGCTTAATCAAGCTGCAAAATAAAGAGTTAGACCACTTCAACTCCAGTGATTTGATTATGTGGTGAAGAGACTGGTGCATAAACATTAATCCTGGGAAATTAATTCATGAAAATTAGCTGGAGATATCCCTAGAGGCCTGTTTTGTATCTATTTCTGCATAAAATAGTTACAAAAAAATTGAACTAACTACTTACTCAAAGAGTCTAGGGGGGACTAGAATGATTATGCATGATTCTATAGTTATCTAGACAGAATTGTGAAGATGCCATGAAGTGACCTGAAAATACATTCTGATTGAAGCTCAGTCTTGAACAGGAAAATTGCTTTGAAATGATTAGAGTTAAAAATGTTGGTTATGAAGGAAAACACTTGTCCTAGAATGAGGCCTTTAGATGAGAGAATCTCATTTGGAATCTTTTGTAAAGTACTATGGCTTTCCTTTTCAATGGCAAAATATTGGGTTGTATCAACCTATCACATCGTCTCAAATTTGCACCTCAGTGGAGGGTATGGAGGATTAGGAGGATGCTCTAGACAAAAATCTGGCAGGAGATTCATTGGGTAAAGATCTACCCTCAGGAGAGAGGTCGCCAGCATCCCTGGGAGGCAGCTTAGATGCATGGGCTCAGAGGAAACTTCCCAAGGCGTGACCACACCCTCTGCTGCCAGGCTCCTCCTCATATCTGCTCTATCGGGTTGTATTTTGATGCTCTGTTTAAATATCTCTCTCTCTCGTCAGATAGTGAGATCCCAGATGGGGTCCCATCCCACCTAGGACTGAGCCAAAACTCTGGTGACATTTATCCTCTTTGGTAAATATTCATTTTTGCAGATATTTAAAGACAGTAATACCAGATCTGAAACCTCGGAGGGCAGATACTTCAGAAATCAGATTGTTTGGATTTTGGGAAGGTAGTGTCAGTGTGTGCAAACAGCAGCTGAATGATATCTATACCGTAATGTAATGCTCCCAGTAGAGTCTGGGGTAATGTCTATAATCAAGCACATTAATATTTCTGGAGCAAAAATTATGAAAGGCACACTGAGGGGAAAAATAAAGGGTATGATTTTCTAACAAACAGTTTGGGTCACGTCTGGTTTTTGCTACTAGAGATTACACAACAGTGAATTTTTGTAGCTTGTTGGATTTTGGAATTGCAGATAAGGTGTTATCAGCCTGTATTGCGTCTTTAGGAAGAGAAGTGTTCTCATCTAAGGGAACTATTCCCCAACACAAGGACCCTTCCTCTTGTCATTTTCAAGGAGCAAAAAGAGCAATGCTGGGTTCTTTTCTGGATGGCGATGTGTCCTCATAACTGGTGCTGCTACTTGGGGCTCTGTGGGAGGAGGTAATGGAAGTGGTTCATTCCCCACATGTAAAGCTTTCTCATTGTGCTGCTTCTGCGCCTTCTACTTTATCAGCTACTGCTTCCCCTCTTCTCCATTTTTCTAGTTTTCCTTCTCTCCTCATTTACTAGTAAATAGATTTTTTTGCTTAGGTCTTAGGAGTCTTGATATTTTCCTTGTTTGTCTTCCACATAATTCTTTGGCACACAGCCCTCCTGCCTCTCATTCACCTCAACAGCCAAAGCACTGAGTTATTTGTTTGTCTTGGAGTAGATGTCCGTCAGTGCTTGCTTAGAGTGCAAGCAGTCTCCCTGCATGTTTTTGTTTGGAGAACTATGTTTTATCTGCTCGGTGCTGTGTTGATAAGCATCTTGGGAATGTGTGCTGGGTGACAAGCCACTACTCTTCTCTTCATGACCCTTGTCTACTGCATCAGACAGTGTTAATGAAATGTCAAATCTGTATATGTTAATCCATGTGTAAGAATCAAGTAGGTTGCAGCATTTCTATCCTTCAGACTTTTAAAAAAATATTTTTTTCATAATATTTTGAAACAGTGTTGTTGCTTATTTTTCCATATGATACATTTTTGCCTGTCTTTATTTCTAATTGTTTGCTTTACTTAGGCTGTACATCTGCTTTTTTGTTCATATATTCAAGAAAATTCACTTCTATGCTACCTGATAAGGGAAATATCTTGCTCTCCTCAACCTTTCTCTCTTTCTCAGTCTTGTAGGTTATTTTGAAGAGACTGCTTTTAGTGCTGATGTTGTTGTGTAATACTGACATGACCAGAAAGTGGTGACTGCAGAGGTAGGCTGAGGAAGGCGTCCCTGCACAATCGGGGCATCCTCTATGGAGCTGAGTGTCACCGACACCCATGAAGGAAGCAATCTTGCTCTGTCTCTTCTCTGTGTGATACACCGTTCTATCCAGTGCTTGATGGCGCTGTGTTTTCCTTCATGACTCTGACACCAAGATGCAGTGAGCGAGGTGTCAGATGTCTCTTCCTGGTGGCTGGCGTTGTGATGATCTCTGCTGTCCTCCATCTAGCTAGAGTCCTTCCAGGGGATTAGTACCTTGTGTACAATGCCCTGCTCTTTCGGGATTCGTCACCAGTGCATGGGACTCTGCCCTACACTCCCCACCTGCAGCATCAGATTGAACCACAGCACCAAAGAGCTGGCTCCGAGGGCAGCCCCATGTTCCTAGTGGCCTGCTCTCCACGTACCGTCCCATCCCTGGTCTTAGCAGTAGGTATAGAGACAAAATCCTCTCTTGTGGTGCTCCAGTCCAGAAACAGCCGAAGTGCTCTGTCAGGGCACCGCTGAGTAGTGTTCCCTGGCTGCCACTGTGAGCAGACTAGAGCAGATGCTGTGTTCAGGGAAACTGTCATATGTGGAAGAGGACAAACAGCCAGGATTCTGGTCTATTACTCAAAACATCAATGGTACTTATCCCAGGAGAATGAAGACCAGGCATTATAAGTTTCTCTCCTTCCTAATCTTGTTCATTTGTTTTTGAGGTAAATGGGGGTCACCAGAGGCAATCCAAGCCAATTTTCTTTGCCTGTGTAATATATTTTAAAAATTCTTAATCTGCAGTGAATATAAAAATTTAAAATCTATGCATTACATATGTATGTTTTTAAATTCCATACTGTACCTTTTAAAAATTATTTTGAGACTGCACTGAAGATCTATATTGAGAACGGTATCACAGTCATTTGGTAGCACTAGTTGATGGTCAGTCCATTGTGGCATGTCGTCTGTGAAGCTCTCATGCCTAAATAATATTGTTTTCCAGAAAACTGTGGATGTTTCTCTTAAGTTAGGGAATTTCTTTGATGACCAGATCAGAAAATGTAGCATTTCCAGATTGAAGACTTCCTCCTTAATGAACATTCACTCATTCAACAAATATTTGTTGCTGACAAGTAGTTCCTAATCTTGTACAAACACTGCTCTTTTCAGAAAACCTTTTTATCAAATAACCTTGGGAGTTTTGTGCTTCATCTCATTACTCATTTCTCTCCTGACCCTGTTCTAGAACTGAACATCTAGATGTTCTAGTTCTGAACATCTTTTTAAAAAGGAGTTGCATGATTAGTCATTTTCTTTCTTTCTTAGTTTCTTTTCTGTGTTTCCCCTCTGCCCTATCCTGGTAGCTCAACTGGTAAAGAATCCACCTGCAGTGCAGGAGACACTGCTTTCATGCCTGGGTCGGAAAGATCCACTGGAGAAGTGATAGGCTACCCGCTCCAGTATTCTGGCCTGGAGAGTTCCATGAACTGTATGGTCCATGGGGTTGCAAAGAATCTGGACACAACTGAGTGACTTTCACTTTCACTTTCTTTCTGCCCTATCTCTAGACTTATGTGCTTATGTTAGTCCTTGGTCAGCAATGACCAGTACAAAGTAATTGATTTTATTTTTATTATTTTACCACCATACTCACAGCTTTTTCTTGCAAGCTCTTATTTCAAGGGAGGGTGTCCTGAAGCCAAAAGCTGGAAGAGTGTTCTGTAAACTGTAGCCCTGTGGTAAGGAGTGAAAGGAACCAGAGTAACACATCTCTGCCCCTGGCACTTGAATCAAAATCTGGGCCCATGAAGGCTGTGTCTATCAGATGCCAAAATAACTTCTCAGTGGAGCCAAGTCAATCAAAGACAGTCAATTCACTGTAATTTTAGTCCATGTGGTTTCTTGGCATCATGTGGACCAAATAAACCAATTGACTGACAACACTGATCACTTTCCAACTAGTAATCCTGGTGTTTTCCAGAGAGGGGATTGCTGCTAAAGAAGGAGCAGGACTATACAGCGGATGTTTATAATGATCCCCTGGATACAAAATAAAGTAGAACTTTGGATCTAAAAAATAACAATTTGAGCTTTACTTAACATTTGCTTTTATAGAGTGTTAATACTAATATATGTATAGATTATTTTGATATAATTTTATATTTACATATTATATGGATAATTTTAAGTATGTGAATACAAGTATTTTTGCTGGTGGGGTACACAGTCAAACTTGTTTGTTTGTTATTCTAGATCCTTGATTCTCCATCTTTAAGCAACAGAGTTTTGTAAATGCTCCTTAATACATGTAAATGGACCTATTTTCTCATTCAGTAGATACTAAAAATACAATAATCTGCTAAGGGTTTATAATGTTTTATTTAATATAGTTTTAGTGCTCTGTTTTAAAATTTACTATTAAAGTGAATTCCTCTAGCCTAAGAATATTGTGAATCTATTGGAGGAGACACATCTACGTAGGGTCACGAAAGAGCAAAGAGAGGAGAATCAGGTACCAATAAAATATTAGGTTGGTCGGTCAGAGTATTTAAGCTATTGAAAAAAATTGTGTATGCATAAACATCTCTCTCTGTCTCCCCTAAATAACAGACTTTTTTTTTCCCCCCTTTTTCTCATTCTCCTTAGTTCCCCTATTTTGGGTGAATATTGGGCTATCTCAGGAACTGGCTTCCAGCAATGTTTCTTTTATTTATGTCTGTATTGGTTTGGTAGGGCTGCCATAACAAAATGCCACAGACTGCAGGGCTTAAGCAACAAAATTTCTCACAGTTCTGGAGCCTAGAAGTCCAAGATCATAGTGTTGGTGGGTCTGGTTTCTTTCAAGGTCTCTCTCATTAGCATGCAAGTGGCTATCCTTCTGCTATGTCCCCACATAGTCTTTCCTTTATCCACATGCAACTCTGTTATCTCTTTGTGTGTCTTAATCTCCTTTTCTTGCAATCATACCATCAGATCGGGTTAGGGCCAAGGCCCTATCTCCAAATATGGTCACATTCTGAGGTGTTTGGGGTTAGAGCTTCAACATAGCAATTTGGGGGAACACAATTCAGTCCATAATGTGCATTTCTTTTTAATAAATCTACTTATTACAGGAAAGTATGTGGGACTCAGCAATATCAAGAAGTATGATTAGGGTAACCATATCTTGATTTGTCCCTGAAGGTCCTGAACAAATTTTTATCCTGACTTAATTTAAAAAGTGCCCCCATTGGCTGTCAGAAGTCTCTCATTTGTATGATAAATGATATTGTGTGATAAATTATATTGTAATCCTGTTGTAGAGTTCTCGGAGCCAGAAGGCATATATCCAAAAACTGTGGTTGGACCGAGGTTTCCTCGACTATGAAGTAGAGACAATAGTAGTACCTGCATCAGGGTTATTAAGAGATTAAATGAGGCCGTATGTAGGATCGTTCGGAACCCTGCCCTGAGTATAGTCAGCACTGTGTGCGTGACCCTGAGGAAGCACAGAGGACATGTTTATCAGGTGTGACTGTAGTTGTCAGGTGTAATGGTTAATTTTGTGTGTCAACTTGGCTGGGCCCAAGTGCCCAGATATTTGGTCACACATCATTCTGGATGTTTCTATGAGAGTCGTTTTGGATATAATTTACATTTAAATGGTGGACTTTGAAAGCAGGTTAAATAAGTCACACTCACATATTGGAGATCAGTCAGTTGAAGGCCTGCAGAGAACAAAGGGCTGGCATTCCCTCAACCAGGGAAGAATTTACCAGCAGATTACCTTTGAACTTCAGCTCTTTCCTGAGCCCCTAGCCTACTGGTCTTCTGCATCAGATTTTGGACGTACCAACCTCCATAACTGTGTGAGCTAATTTCTTAATTCTGTTTCTATATATACACACATCTTATTAGTTGTTTCTCTGGAGGACCACCCCTAACACAGTATGTGTGGACACCAAAGCTGCACCTGAAAAGAACTTATAATTTTTAAAAGTTTAATGTATTTCTGGATTTTTATGCCCTTTTAAATTCACTGTGTTCTTTGCATGTCTATGTACATACCAATAAAAAAGATCATATGACAAGATAGCTAAGAGAGTGACTAGGCACTTTCTATATTAATCACAGTCTTTAAAAAACATATATTCTGCATTCACATACCGTGTTTGAACATGATATTGACATTATCCATCTGTGGGAATTTTCACCATTATTTATAATTATGAAGATGAATCATTTTTTTCCGGAAGTGAGTAGCATCTTTAATAAATGGAATACAATTATAATAGGTTTTGGTAAAACGAATGACTTAAAGGAAAAAAAAAAAAACTGAATCACTATATTAAAACTGAGCTCCAAAACTAGGAAATCAGGCAAATATGTTGGCAAGAGTTCAGCCAAGTTAAAAGACTGGCAGATCAAACCTTAGGAAAAAAGTTAAACAAGTTGGAAAAGCAAATAAAGGCTTGAGGGACAACCGAGCAGCAGCTATCAAATCTAAAAAGGGTTACTGTGGAGGGGATGGAGACCAGCTGTTCTCTAGCTTAGCTGAGCCCAGACAAGAACAAAAATAGATAAGAACGGCAGTGTGGCAGACCATTTAGAGCTAGGCTTCTGCAGTTAATTTGGTTAGAATGGTTACTTAGGATGTTCCAAATATACTTAAAAGTCTTTAGAGTTGGTTAGGTTTACCTTTTCTTGGTGTGAAGCCAAGTGGAAAACCCAGATCTAGATTTCTCCTGGGGTTAATCAGGATTGCCTGGGTGTGGGGGTAGAGCTTTTGTAAAAACCACAGGCTCTATTTCTATGAAATGATAGGAAGTAGTTTCCAGGATGTGCTGTTAAGAATAAAAGTACCATCAAAAGGGAATATGCATAACAGTAGCTACCTTCAGTATGAGAAATAGGGAAATAATGTGTATGTGTGTGTGTGTATAAAAATATGTACACATAATATATATAGACACAATATGTACACATAAAAATATAGATATACACAGATAGATAAAAACTGATAAATATGTGTATTTGGTTTTCTTTACTGGAAAAGAAGGATAAGCCAGAAATTAATATAGTTATCCTACTAGAGAGGTAAGGTAGCAGATACTGGAATTTCTCTGTGTGCATTTTTGTTAGTTTATTAGTTTCCTATTGCTGCTGTAATAAATCACAAGTTTAGTGGCTTAAGACAACATGAGTGTATAATTTTACAGTTCTGGAGGTCAGAAGTCCAAAATGGGTCTCACTGGGCTAAAATTCAGGTGTCAGCAGGGCTGGCTTCATTCTGGAAGCTCTAGGGGATAATTTGTTTCCTTGCCAGCTTACAGAGTCCACCTGCATTCCTTGGCTCATGGCCCTGTTTGACATCCGCATCCTCAAATCTCTCTTTGAATCTGATCCTTCTACCTAGCTGGTCTACATTTAAGACCTTTGTGATTACACATGTCCATGGGCTCATATAGGATAGTCTTCTTATCCTCAGATCAACTGATTAGTAACTTTAATTTCCATTTTGTCCTGACATATCCCATATTCACCATGTCTGGGGGACTGGTGTGTGTACGTCTTTGGTGTGTGTGGGGGCATATTCTGCATGCCATACCTTCTGAACCATTTAAATGTTTATTCACAAATAAAGCTGAATCAAAAAGGATAACAAAAGTGAACTCTAAAATTGAATACAAATAGAAACAAATGGGCTTAACCATATATCGAAAGGAAACATAACTGTATTGGGGAGGATACAGACTAGATTCAAGCAAGCTTTTTTTGAACACAGGACTTTGCTAATATACTGGAATTATTTTAAAGACCGAAATAATTATAAAGAAATCTCGATTTTTACTGAATAAATTTGTTGTAGGTATTATTTATAGTGAACTTAAAACTACCTTTTTGTATGTATTATAGGGTAGTGTAAACGTTGTTACTGGGAGACAGAGCATTCACTATGGAATAAGAGAGACATAAATTTGGAATGCAGGAAGGTGAGAAGGATGCCTGTGGTATGGGCTTTTTATGTCCATCCCCTGAAATGGCATAGATTGACACCACCAGGAGCAAGCAGCACATCTCCACCTGGTCTTGGTTTCTAAACAGCATTCCTTGGTAAAAGACATCAAAGCCTCCTTAAAGAGATGTCTAATTTCAGATGGAACAGGTTTAAAGTACAAGGGGGTCTTCCCTGATGTCCAGTGGTTAAGAATCTGCCTTGCAATGCAGGAGACATGGGTTAAATCCCTGGTCAGGGAACTAAGATCCCACCTGTCTTGGAGCAACTAAGCCTACCTGCTGCAATTACTGAAGCCCACGTACCGCAACCAAGATCCAGCACAGCCAAATAAATAATATATAAACAATAAAATAAAGTTTTAAAAAATAAAGTACAATCAAAAAAGCAAGAGAGTTCCAGGAAAACATCTATTTCTGCTTTATTGACTATGCCAAAGCCCTTGACTATGCGGATCACAATAAACTGTGGAAAATTCTGAGAGAGATGGGAATACCAGACCACCTGACCTGCCTCTTGAGAAACCTGTATGCAGGTCAGGAAGCAACAGTTAGAACTGGACATGGAACAACAGACTGGTTCCAAATAGGAAAAGGAGTACATCAAGGCTGTACATTGTCACCTGCTTATTTAACTTATATGCAGAGTACATCATGAGAAATACTGTTAAAATTATTTTAGATGCTTTAGAAACCATCTTCCTCCAGAGAGCAGTGAGATATGTTATTAACATATGGGGCATTTACATGTTTCAAAATATCATCCCCTCAATTACTTTTTAGTTACAAAAGGAAAATGACTGATTTACAATAGAGAAACCTGATCAACATCACCTTAATCAAATGATCAAACTTCACATGACAACAATGGGATTAACTAATATTTTGTGCCTCCTGATGTGATAAAATGGGATGGGTACAATACCAGTTGAAATGCTGGGCTGGATGAAGCAAAAGCTGGAATCAAGATTGCTGGGAGAAATATCAATAACCTCAGATATGCAGATGACACCACCCTTAGGGCAGAAAGTGAAGAACTAAAGAGCCTCTTGATGAAAGTGAAGGTGGAGAGTGAAAAAGTTGGCTTAAAGCTCAAGATTCAGAAAACAAAGATCATGGCTTCTGGTCCCATCACTTCATGGCAAATAGATGGGAAAATAGTGGAAACAGTGGCTGACTTTATTTTGGGGGGCTCCAAGGTTGCTGAAGATGGTGATTGCAGCCATGAAATTAACAGACACTTAGTCCTTGGAAGGAAAGTTATGACCAACCTAGACAGCATATTAAAAAGCAGAGACATTATTTTGTCAACAAATGTCCATCTAGTCAAGGCTATGGTTTTTCCAGTAGTCATGTATGGATGTGAGAGCTGGACCATAAAGAAAGCTGAGCACAGAAGAATTGATGCTTTTGAACTGTGGTGTTGGAGAAGACTCTTGAGAGTCCCTTGGACTGCAAGGAGATCCAACCAGTCCATCCTAAAGGAAATCAGTCCTGGGTGTTCATTGGAAGGACTAATGTTGAAGCTGAAACTCCAATATTTTGGCCACCTGATGTGAAGTGACTCTTTTGAAAAGACACTGATGTTGGGAAAGATTGAAGGCAGGAGAAGGGGATGGCAGAAGATGAGATGGTTAGATGGCATCACCGATTCAATGGTCATGAGTTTGGGTAAACTCCAGGAGTTGGTGATGGACAGGGAGGCCTGGCATGCTGCAGTTCATTGTGTCACATTACAAGAGAGTATCAGTATCATATTGTATATTGCTAGCCTGGGAAAAATCAAAATTGGAAGTATTGTTTCTACTGAACACATCTCACTTTCACACCATCATATACTCAAAAAAATCCTGAGTCAAACCATCATCATCAGTTAAGGACCATATACTGGATTTTTTCCTCCTTGTTTCCCACCTCTCTCCGTGAGCACTAAATTCACATTGTTCTGTATACTGTCTGTGGAAGCACCTTACCCAATCTCACACCTAACTCCTGCTACTCATCCAGTAGGTGGGACAGTATTTCTTTTCTTTTTTTTAAATTTAATTTTATTTTTTAACTTTACAATATTGTATTGGTTTTGCCATATATCAAAATGAATCTGCCACAGGTATACATGTGTTCCCTACCCTGAACCCTCCTCCGTCCTCCCTCCCCTTACCATCCCTCTGGGTCGTCCCATTGTACCAGCCCCAAGCATCCAGTATTCTTTTTTTAACAAAATATAGATTTTTTTAAGGGTATGTCTGTCCCCCCCAGCCCCAAAAAAAAAGTTTCTCTGAGATACTGGGAGCTCTGGCAGAAACTCTGAGAATGTAAACCAGATTCATACTCACTGGGGTTTTTAGCCTCTAAAAGCAGGACTATTAAGCCCTAAAGCCAGCCTCTGTAGCTTGGTAGCTTTGTGACTTAAGGAAATGGCAGCCTACTCCGGTATTCTCTTATGCAAAAAAGGGGATAATATCAGTACCTACCTCAAATGGTTGTATTAAACATATTTACGTATATAAAGAACCTAGAAAAATCCCAATAAGTGTTTATTCTCTTAAGCATCATCTTTCCATGAAATATCAGACCTGGATCAAATTCTGCTTTTAAGATGTTAATGATGATCCTATATAAAAGAATATCTTTCTTGCTTTCTTTGTGTCTCTCTTGGGTTCAGGTTTCCCTAGGACTCCTGCATGCCCATGCTACACATATCCTGTGGCCTCCAAAGCGCTGGCAGAAATTAGAGTCTGTTCTTCCTCCAGAGCGCTTGCTGGTTCAGAGTGAAGAGGACTGCCTGTAAGGATCCCCCTAAGCTGCTGCCATGGAGAGGCACCACTGCCACCAATCACAGGAAGTGGGATGGAGAAGAACGACACTGAAAAGGGCAAAGCTTCTTGCAAGAAATATTTCTATCACATTAAGATGATCTGTATTATTAGAGAGAGTTTTAAAATATTAAACAGTATTAAATGGCACCTGATTTTGTGTTAAATTGTAATGCTGTTTCATGTCCCCAAAATGCAGACTTTTGGAAATATGAAAATTTTATTCCCAAATGTCTCAAAGGGGATACATTTTGGATTTTTATGCATACATGTTCTATTCATTGTTAGATTTTGATTTTGGAGCTTTCTGCTGGAAGAATATGAAAACTAATATTTGATGAAAGTAGATAACTATTCATTTACTCTTAAGATGGAACATGAAGAAACATTAGGAATTACATTATAATTGACAGTATCTACAGTGCAGTGACTGCCAGCTAGGAAGAACAGCAAACTATGATGCAAAAATAAAACATTGATTTGTTCAGGTACTGTGTTGGGTGTTTATCACTAAACTGGTAATAGTCCATTAATAAAGAATATATTCTTTCTTTTGGAAGTAAAGAATTAAAATATTGGGGAACCGGGTCTCAGTATTTTTACACAACCAAATCTTTCTTACTGGCCCACTTTTAATCCAAAATTTCTTAGTGATCTCATGCCTATTCACACTGATGAGTAAACTTACTTTTCAATATTTGGCCACTATTTGGTAAAATGTTCTGAGTGAAATGGAAAAATCACTTCAACCAAGTCTGATTTTTTTTTCCTGTCCTAGTGATTTTTCAGTGCTCCTATCTATACTTCTGAAATCACCTACTAAACAGGGGTGGGGGGGCAATACTGACAGGTTTTATAATTGTATAGCTAAGAAGGTAGATTCTCTTTATGCAAGCCTGCATTTATGAAACCTTTTTTTTTTTTTTTTTTTCTCCCATTGGTTGGAGGTTTGTGCTTATGGGAACTACATCTCTAGATCAATCTCCTCTGTATGCCTGGTCTCATTTGCTTTTGTTTCATCAACAGATAAGATACCAAACAAGAATTAACCATCTTGCAAATGTGGATACAAACTCATTATTAGCTAGCAGAAACAGAAAGAGCAACCACAAAAAACATATGCATATTGAGAGCATATGTTACTAATAATAATTCATTAGCATCATAATAGCTAGTTCAGCACACATCAGTGAATACTTATACACTAAGATTGGTCAAAATTATCATTTAAAAAAAAAGATCTGCTTAATATCTCTTGATCAATCTGTATTATCCTTATGAGTTCTTCTTTTCTACTTCCCTCTCTTCCCCAATTTAAGCTTCACACTCTGGCCTTTAACTGCAAATTACCAAATTCTCATTGCTATTTCAAGGCTTGTAACTTTTTTCCCTTGGTAAAGTGCATCCCCTAGGATTATATGTAAAATATTGAGTGCATAAGAGTATTAACCCTTTAGTTGCTAGAGCATAGGAAAGTCCAGGGTCTATGGAAGATGGGACTGGGGGAGATAATGAGGCGAGACAAAGAACAAATAAAGGGGTACCTGGATTAGCTGCTACTTATCCTGCTATGGCTTCCCTGGTGGCTCAGATGGTAAAGTGTCTGCCTGCAATGTGGGAGACCTGGGTTTGATCCCTGGGTTGGGAAGATCCCCTGGAGAAGGAAATGGCAAACCACTCCAGTATTCTTGCTGGAAGATTCCATGGATGGAGGAGCATGGTAGGCTACAGTCCATGGGGTTGCAGAGAGTTGTATACAACTGAGCGACTTCACTTTCACTTTTCACTTTATCCTGCTATGGAAGAATTTGGTATTTTAACAGTTCAGCAAACTGTCAGCCTTATTACCTTATTGACTGACTATATCTTCCTATTCCAACTATTAACTCAAGATTGTAAATCTTAAGACAGGAGACAAATGCTCCTTCTGTTTACTTTTGTATTCTCAAACCATCTAGCATATAACCAACCGAGTTAATATGTGATGCTTGTTGAACAAGTCAGCTCATAAGCTACCTCCTCAAAGATGCAACTCTTGGCAGAGATTATAACTGTGTTACCTAGTATGTACTTTCATGAGTCCATCAATCACTCTAAATATTAAGAAGAAAGAGTTATTAACTGTCCACCACTCCCAGGGCACAGCAAGAAGTCATAGACCCAGGAGCCCAGTCTTTCTGTGAAAGAGGCTTATTAGCTTATATTCATAGCTATGATCCAAGGGGCAGGCTTCTAATTAAACACAAGTCTAAGAGGTGACTGTAATCCTTTCCAGAGACCTCAGAGGGCAGGTCCTATCTTTGCACTCTCCCTCTGTTACAGTCCAGAGCACCAGTATCTCCCAGAGAAGAACCTTACTCATGTCTGGTGCCCTTGTTTTTTGTGACTGCCACTCGTGGGACACCCTTTGATCACCTGACTCTGGTGGCCAGCAGTGCTGGCATTCTTGTGTCCCACAGAACTAACAATTGGAGAGTCACTTCTTGGCTGATTGTCACTCCAGGGCAAGGCACAGATGGGTGCCTAAAATAGATGCCCACTCTTTCTGGGAAAGTGGCCCATTTGCTTGACCTGGAACTTTGGTCTGAGGTGCAGAGGTCTGGTTTGGCACACACCTAGGGGCCTTCTGAGGTAAGGACACCAGGATGGAGGTAGGTGGATGCCGTATCTGTGCTCTCCCTCTGCCTCATTCCAGGTTGCCAACATCTTCCAGAAGAAAGCTTGTATGACACTCTGATTTTTGTGACTGCCACACAAGAGACCCCTCTAGATTGCATGACTGGAGGACAGTAAGATTTACATTTGTGATCCCACAGGACTATATGCACTTACATACTTTAAAAGCTGCTGCATAAAGGCCTAGCTTCCAAACCACTTGGAGCCAGGTGCTGACTGAGATCCTCCTCTCTGTTGATAGGTCTTGGCACATCCTCAGCTAGCAAGAGCCACTAAATATAAGACAGACTGCAGGGACAATCACAAAGGATTGAGGAGCAACCAAGCACTAAGGCAGAGCAGAACGATAAGGTATATCTCCTTCACATGGCTGCTCCTTTAAGACTGGTAGCAATGGTTGTTTTATTTAGTGCATAGAAACATGGAGAGTCAAGGAAAATGAAGAAATAGGGATATATTCCAAATGAAAGAACAAAATAAAACCTGAGAAAAAGTCAATAATGAAACAGATAAATAATTTACCTAAAAAAGTTTTCAAAATAGTGGTAATAAAGATGGTCACCAAACATGGGAGAATAAATGACCACAGAACTTCAACAAAGAGGCAGGAAATATAAGAAAGTAAAGGAAAGAGAAGTCACAGAGCTAAATACAATAACTGAACTGAAAACTATACTAGAGGGATTCAATAGCAGACTAGATAGATGAAATAGAAGAAAGGATCAATGGAATTGAAAACAGAGCAGTGGAACTCACACAATCAGAGCAGCAAAAAGAATAAAGAATGAAAAAGTGTGAAGATAGTTGAAAGGGATTATGGGACATCAAGCAGACCAATGTTTACATTATAGGGGTCCTATAGATGACTTATTTGAACAATGGCTGAAAATTTTCCAAACCTGAGGAAGGAAACAGACACCCAGATGCAGGAAACCTAGAAGTTCCAAAAAAGATGAACCTAAAGCGACCAAAGCATGTTATAATTAAACTATCAAAAGTAACGACGAGAAGAAAATCAAAGCAGCAAGAGATAAACAACATGGCATACAAGGGAAATCCTGCAAGATTGTTAGCAGGTGTTTCAACAGAAACTTTGTAGGCTAGAAGGATGTGACACAGTATACTTGAAATCCTGAAAGAAAACAAACAAAAACTTCCAACCAATAATATTCTACCTGGCAAAGTTGTTGAAGGAGTGGGAAAGAGTCTTCCATACCAGCAAATAGTAAAGGAGTTCATCAGCACTAAACCAACTTTATGAGAAAAGTTAGACTACTTTAATCGAAAATGAAATGGTGCTAATTAGTAACAGGAAAACATAAAAGTATAAGTCTCAGAGTAAAGTTAAATATATAGTAAAATTCAGAATAATCTAATGTAAAGGTGGTAGATGAATCATTTATAAAGCTAGTATGAAGGTTAAAAGACAATGCTAAGAAAAATAACTACTAGCTACAATAATTAAAGGATACCCAACATTAAAAAAGAATTGATGCTTTTGGATTGTGGTGCTAGAGAAGACTCTTGAGAGTCCCATGGATTACAAGGTATCAAACCAGGCAGTCCTAAAGGAAATCAACCCTGAATGCCCATTGGAAGGACTGACACTGAAGAGGAAGCTCCAATACTTTGGCCACCTGATATGAAAAGCCAACTCATTGGAAAAGACCCTGATGCTGGGAAAGATTGAAGGCAAAAGGAGAAGAGGGCAGCAGAGGATGAGATAGTTAGATGGCATCACTGACTCAATGGACATGACTTTGAGCAAACTCCAGAAGATAATGAAGGACAAGGAAGCCTGGCAGGCTGCAGTCCATGGGGCTGCAAAGAGTCAGACATGATTTAGCAACTGAACAACAACAATGAGACTGTCTATATTATCTAAATAAAATGTCTATACATCCAAAGCAATCTATAGATTTATTGAAATCCCTATGAAAGATGCATGAATGACATTTTTCACAGAACTAGAACAAATACTGCCAAAATGTGAAACCACAAAATATCCTGAATCACCAAAGCAATCTTGAGAATAAAGAACAAAGCTGGAGGTTTCACACATCCTGACTTCACATTATACTCAAAGCTACAGTCATCAAAACAGTATGGTACTGGCACAAGAAGAGACACAGTAGAAATCCCAGAAATAAATCTATGCCCTTATGGTCAGTTGATCTATGACAGAGGCAAGAATATGCAATAGAGAAAAGACAATCTCTTCAATAAGTAGTACTTGGAAAACTGGACACTTACATGTAGATTGAAATTAGAAAATTTCTCCTACCAAATTTCAATGGCGTTTCTCACAGAAATATACCAATCCTAAAGTCTACATAGAACCACAAAAGACACTGAATATCCAAAAGCAATCTTGAGAAAGTACAAAACTTAAGCCACCATCTTCCTTGACTTCAACTACTGGGTTGGCCAAAAAGATCATTTGGGTGCTTCCAAACTATCTTACAGAAAAGCCCAAATAAATGTTTTGGCCAACCCAATATATTATAAGGAGAGATAATACAGCAAGGAGATAAGAAAGCATTCTCAAGTGAACAATGCAAAGAAATAGAGGAAAACAATAGAATGGGAAAGACTAAAGGTCTTTTCTGGAAAATGAGAGATACCACGGGAACATTTCATGCAAGGATGGGCACACTAAAGGACAGAAATGGCATGGACCTAACAGAAGCAGAAGATATTAAGAAGAGGTGGCAAGAATACACAGAAGAACTATACAGAAGAGATCTTTATGACCTAGATAACCATGATGATCATTCACCTAGAGCCAGACATCTTAGAGTACAAGGTCAAGTGGGCCTTAGGAAGCATCACTATGAACAAAGCTAGTGGAGGTGATAGAAGTCCAGCTGAGTTATTTCAAATTCTAAGATATTATGCTTTTAAAGTGCTGCACTCAATATGCCAACAAATTTGGAAAACTCAACAGTGGCCACAGGACTGGAAAAGATCAGTTTTCATTCTAATCCCAAAGAAGAGCAGTGCCAAAGAATTTTCAAACTACTGCACAATTGCACTCATCTCACATGCTAGCAAGGTAATGCTCAAAATTCTCCAAGCTAGGCTTCATGAGTATGTGAACTGAGAAATTCCAGATATTCAAGCTGGATTTAGAAATGACAGAGGAACCAGAGATCAAATTGCCAACATCCATTGGATCATAGAAAAAACAAGGGAATTCTAGAAATCATCTACTTCTGCTTCATTGACTATGTTAAAACTTTTGACTGTGTGGATTACAACAAGCTGTGGAAAATTCTTAAAGAAAGAGGAATACCAGAGCACCTTACCTGCCTCCCAAGAAACCTGTATGCAAGTGAAGAAGCAAGACATGTTAGAACCAGACATGGAACAATGGACTGGTTCAAAATTGTGAAAGGAGTACGTTGAAGCTGTATATTGTCACCTTGCTTATTTAACTTCTATACAGAGCACATCATGTGCGAAATGCTGGGCTGGATGATGCACAACCTGGAAACAAGATCAATAGCCTCAGATATGTAGATACTGCTGCTGCTGCTAAGTCGCTTCAGTTGTGTCTGACTCTGTGCCACCCCACAGACGGGTCTGATTCTTTGCCACCCCATAGATGGCAGCCCACCAGGATCCTTTGTCCCTGGGATTCTTCAGGCAAGAACACTGGAGTGGGTTGCTGTTTCCTTCTCCAATGCATGAAAGTGAAAAGTGAAAGTGAAGTCGCTCAGTTTCTGGAGTGGGGTGCCATTGCCTTCTCCATATATGTAGATGACACCACTCTAATGGCAGAAAGTAAGGAAGAACTAAAGAACTTTTTGATGAAAGTGAAAGAGGAGAGTGACAAAGCTGGCTTAAAACTCGGCATTCAAAAAGCTAAAATCATGGAATCTGGTCCCATCATTTCATGGCACATAGGTGGGGAAACAATGGAAACAGTGACAGATGTTATTTCCTTGGGTTCCAAAATCACTATGGATGGTGACTGCAGGCATGAAATTAAAAGATGCTTGCTCCTTGGTAAAAAAGCTATGACAAACCTAGATGATATATTAAAAAGCAGAGATATCACAATGGTCTGTATAGTAAAAGCTGTGGTTTTCCCAGTAGTCATGTATGGATGTGAGAGTTGGACCATAAAGAAGGCTGAGCACCAAAGGATTGATGCTTTCAAACTGAGGTGCTAGAGAAGACTTTTGAGAGTCCCTTGGACAGGAAGGAGATCAAACCAGTTGATCCTAAAGGAAATCAACCTTGACTCTTCACTGGAAGGACTGATGCTGAAGCTGCAATACTCTGGCCACCTGATGCAAAGAGCTGACTCATTGGAAAAGACCCTGATGCTGGGAAAGACTGAAGGCAGGAAGAGAAGGGGGCGTCAGAGGACGAGATTTTTGGATGGCATCTTTGATTCAATCGATATGAGTTTGAGCAAACTCCAAGGGATAGTGAAAGACAGAGAATTCTGGCATCCTGCAGTCCATGGGGTCACAAAGAGTTGGACTTAGTGACCAAACAACAAATATACTACAAACTATAGTAATCAAAGCAGAATGGTCCTGGCATAGAAACAGACACATACATCAAAGGAACAAAATGGCCAAGAAATAAACCCATGCCTATGTCATCAATTAGTTAATGACCAAAGACCAAGGATATACAATAGAGAAAGGACAGTTTTTCAATAAATGTTAGGAAAAGTGGACAGCCACAGGAAAAAGAATGACCACCATCTTCCACCATACACAAAAAAATATCTCAAAATAGATTAAAAACTTGAACACTTGAAATCATTAACTCCTAGAAGAAAACATAGGTGGCAAGCTCCTTGACATTGGTCTTGGTGATGATTTTTTGGAAGTGACACCAGAAGCAAAAGCAACAAAAGCAAAATAAGCATGTAGGACTACATTAAACTAAAAGCTTCTGCACAGCAAAGGAGACTTAGCAAAATCAACCTACCAAATGGGATGAAACATTGGCAAATCATATATCTTGTTAGGGCTTAATGTCCAGAACATATAAAAAAACTCATGAAACTCAATTGCTAAGAAAAAAAAAAAATCCAAAGCCTCTTGGACATTTTTCCAAAGGAGAGACATACATGACCAACAGTTACATAAAAAGACGTTCACATCACGCTCATCAGGGAAGTGCAAATCAAAATCACAATGAGATATCACCTTACACCAGATAAAACATCTGCCAAAAAGAAAAGAAGAGGGAGGATATGGATAAAAGGGGACTCTTATGCACTGTTGGTGGGAATGTAAATTGGTACAGCCACTATGGAAAATATATAGACTTTCCTTAAATAATTAAAACTACCATATACTGTTGCTGTGTTAGTCACTCAGTCATGTCCGACTCTTTGCAACCCCATGGACTGTAGCCTATCAGGCTCCTCTGTCCATGGGATTCTCCAGGCAAGAATACTGGAGCGGGTTGCCATGCCCTTCTCCAGGGGATCTTCCTGATGCAGGGATCGAACTCAGGTCTCCTTCACTGCAGGCAGATTCTTTACCATATGAGCCACCAGGGAAGCCCATATAATCCAACAATTCCACTTCTGGGAATGTCATCTGAAGAGAACAAAAACACTAACTCAAAAAGATACATCTACCCCCATTTTTATTGCAGCCCTAACAGAGTAGCCAAGGCATAGATAGATACAACCTAAGTATCCAATGAAAGATGAACAAAGAGACATGGGATATATATCCAATGGAATAGTATTCAACCATTTAAAAAAAATGGAGATCTTGCTATTTATGACAACACAGACTTTGAGAACCTTATGCTAAGTGAAATAATTTATACAGAAAAAGACAAATATTGTATGATTTCTCTTATATATGAAAACCAAAAAAGGAAAAGAAAGAAGATGAAAAATAGAAGCTCACAGGTACAGAGAACAAATTGGTGGTGGCCAGAGGTGAAGGGGTGAGGCATAAAATGGGTAAAGGAGGTCAAAAGGCAGGAACTTTCAGCTGTAAGTCACGGGGATGTGATATATAGCATGGTGACTCTGGTTAATTACACTGTGTTACATATACGAGCACTTCAGAGAATACAGCTTAGAAGTTACCACTAGGAAAAAACTATGTATGGTGATACATGTTAACTAGACTTACTGTGGTGATCATTTCATAATACATGGAAATATGGAATCATTGTGTTGCATACCTAAAGTCAATATAATGCTATATGTCAATTATACCTCAAAAAAAATAATTTGGAGATACCCTTTTTCTACCTTGGGTTTTGATCTCTTAATATCTTTTAAATTCTCTCCTTTCCTGATGAATTCAAGAAGTGAAAGTGACTCCAGCTATAAATTTCTCACCAAAAGCTATTTTCCTGTACTACCCATTTTTCTCCTTAAACACATGAGAATAAACCTCTTAAAATTTTATATTTTAAAAGTCAGAAATCTCTCATGCATCTCTCTTACAACTGGCTTCCCATAAACAAAATCTTCAGCAATGTCCTTATTTTGTCAGATTTGCTTTCCTTCATTAGGATGGTAGAAGTTTTAAGTAGTTCACCAAAATAATTTTCCTCTTTTTCCTATAAATAACACTAAGTTATGTTTTCCAGGTTTCCTGCAGTTAGTTATGACCAAGTTTCTGAGTTCTTGACAACTCAGATTATGACTAAAAATGATTAATGCGTCTGGCACATAAAACCTCTCATGGGCTCCTCTAGGCTCGTCCCATGTCTCCAGTGGGAAGCTAATGATTATAAGACCTTAAAGGTTAAGAGAAACATGTGATGGAAAATGTGAGAGTCCCTGAGTGACCACCTGAATAAAAGCCAACACAACTGAAACATTTTCCCTGGACTATCAGTTGAGCAAGAAACACATTTCTATTCTGTAAATTCATTGAGATGTTGAAGTCTGTGAGCACAACTAACATAGGTTAATTAATAGAGATTCCTATAGAGAAAGAATAAAATGGTTAGATAGCATCACTCACTCAGTGGGCCTGAATTTGAACAAACTCCAGGAGACAGTGAAGGATGGAAGAGCCTGGCATGCTGCAGACCAGGCAGTTGCAGAGTCGGACACAACCTAGTAACTGAACAATCACACAGAGGAGGACTCCTTAGTATAGCTTAAAGGACTGTCTTTGGGTTAGCTCTTCTTTGAGCCAAGACTATTACCTCTGTCTTTTAAAGGTTAAGATCTCTATTTCTAAAATTTGATAACAAACTTCATATGCATTTCAGTATCAAAATCAACTGATTACTTATTTTTTGATCTTCAAGTAGACAAGACACCGTTATGAACCATTCTAATATATACAGATTATAGAATGGAAATGTTCACCTGGCAGAGCAAAATGGGAAGGTTATTAAATTCACTCGGGAAAATACATCAAATTCAGGAGGAATTTGTTATGTTAAATAGTTTTCATGATAAGATTCAATTTGGGCTTTTAGTTTGATCTTACTGACGTTTAATTTGAAGCTACAGTAATTTTTCATTACATTGAATGCTTTAAATCACAAGATTAGCAAGTCTCTAATCAGTTCTACTAACAGGGTGGTATCCAATCCCCAGTTGCAAAGAGTCCAAATCCACCCACAAAGAACCTGAAGACCTAACAAGAGGGTTCATCTCCAAACACAACAAGCAAGGGCTGACAAGCAGGAGGTCCCACTGACCTGCTCCAACACAGGTCTCTACGCTACTCTTTTCAGTCTTCTCACAACATGTATATCCTCTATTTTGGGTGAAACATTACTTCTATGAAGAGCATGGGAGCCTTCAGCATACATATTTTCCCCTCGGATCATTCTAACCCCACTGACCCTTTTTGCAAGAATAAAACATTTCTCACCAATTTTCTCCTATTCCTATAATTCTGCACTTTATACAAAGCTTTGCTCTCTCTGGGCAATGTCATGGATTTTTAAAAAAATGCTGTCCAGATTCAAAATCTCAATATGTTTCTATCCCTTTCCCACTATATTTATCTAGTTCATCCATTCATCTTCTTTGAAGATTAATTTATATTTTCCCGTTCAGAATGATGTTACATCTTTTCCTAATGCTCACCCTGAACTAATGACTTTACTTCCAATTTAGAGAATATATAAAGAATAAGAAAAGGACTTCAGCATCTTGCCAGAACCATGTCTAAGAGGGCTATGTGTACCTGTATCCATGTATTCTGCTTCCTGACTGCTGATAAACCCATTTAAATGCAACTTTCCATTTCAGAAAGTTGAATCCATGACTAGGAAGATAAGTTTGAAAATATATTCAGACTGCAGTACAAATTGGTTTAAAAATGTATGTGTAAGAGTTCTCATAAGTCCACTCTTTGTTAGACCCAAGCCCTTTTTCCTACTTGAGGAAATTACTATAGTAATTGACCCCTGTCTCTACATTACCACTTTTTCTTTTCTCGCCATCACTCCCATCAGCATGTCAGTATGCTGTCATTTCTCCCACCTCACAACCCTTTCCCTTGACACATGCCCCCTTTTTATTCCAGTCACTCCCTTGCATGCCTTATTTCTATATAAATCAGCTCCTCAAAAGAATTGCCTACACTCTGTCTCAAATCCATTCAAGCATTGACACCACCACTCAACTAGAACTTTTTGTGTCAGGGTTACCAGAGACCTCTAATATACCAAAGTCAACTCCTTCAGTTCAGTTCAGTTCAGTCATTCAGTCATGTCCGACTCTTTGCAACCCCATGGACTGCAGCACACCAGGCCTCCCTATCCATCACCAATTCCTGGAGCTTACTCAAACTGAAGTCCATCAACTGGGTGATACCATCCAACCGTCTCATCCTCTGTCATCCCCTTCTCCTCCTGCCTTCAATCTTTCCCAGCATCACGGTCTTTTCAAATGAGTCAGTTCTCCACATCAGGTGGCCCAAGTATTGGAGTTTCAGCTTCAGTATCAGTCTTTCCAATGAATATTCAGGACTGACCTCCTTTAGGATGGACTGGTTGGATCTCCTTGCAGTCCAAGGGACTTTCAAGAGTCTTCTCCAACACCACAGTTCAAAAGCATCAATTCTTCAGTGCTCAGCTTTATTTATGGTCCAACTCTCACATCCATACATGACTACTGGACAAACCATAGCTTTGACTAGAAAGCTAGTCAAAGTATTGTTGACAAAGTAACGTCTCTGCTTTTTAATATGCTGTCTAGGTTGGTCATAACTTTTCTTCCAAGGAGCAAGCATCTTTTAATTTCATGGCTGCAGTCACCATCTGCAGTGATTTTGGAGCCCTCCAACATAAAGTCTATCAACTCCTTAGCCTTCATTTTATTGACCTTTCAACAACATTTGATACTGCTTTCTACTCTTTCCCTTAGATTTTATTCACTTGCCTCCTGGGGAGTGACTATTTCTTGGTGTCCCTGTAGTTCACGAATAATTCCTACTCAGTAGCCTTGGTTCTTTCTCAATGTATATTAGCATACTCTAGGGATATTTCAGCCTCTTTTATCTACAGTCATTCCACTCATGATTACTGAGCCTTGGGGAGAGGAAGCTTTCTGTCCAGAATGCTCTGAACCCTGGAGCCATATGAGAATCAAAACTAGATAAATATTGCATTGCAAGTAGTGTCTCCTGCTCCATTGATTACCTTTTTCTTTTGTTGATTATTTCCTTTCCTCTGCAGAAACTTTGTAGTTTGATGTCCTACTTGCTTTTTAACTTGATTATGATAATCATTTCACAATGGATATCAATTTATAACATTGTACACCTTAACTGTATACAATGTTTATCAGTTATACATTAATGAAGCTGGAAAAAAAAATGAAGATATGGCTTTCACTTTTCAAAACTAGCTGTGAGTATCAAAATCCCCAAAATTTCCAGAGAAAAGTTCATTCCAAAATATTCATTGAATGAAGAAACGTGAATTTCCTACTATATTTTTAAAATTTTAATTAAATGTAAGCACCAAGCACCACTGACTTAGTTAGTAAGTTATATTTTTTGTGGAATAGATAAATGAGCCTAATTCTATATCCACTCCCACCAACCATCAATATAATGACAATGGTGATAGATGTATTGTGACTATGTAGGAGGGTCTAATTATTTTTAGGATATATGTGGAAGTATATCAGGTAAAAGTATTTTACAAAAATGTTCCATTTGTCAAATAAGGGAGGGGCATATTGGGACCTATTACATCATTCTTTCAATTGTTCTACAGGTTTGAAAATTTTCAACTTTTTAAAAATGAGAAAAGGATATAAGAATAGTAAGGATAAAGCAATGGCTCTCCACTTAACTGCTTTCCTTCTATATCTTCCTTGAAAAATGTGTAAATAAAACCAGGACAATGCTGTTGCAATTTATTTCAGTACAACCTCAGTGCTGTTTATTTAGGGATTAGTTTATATTTTGGCTTTTTCTCCTCTTTTTATAACAATAAGTCTTTCCAAGTACTTTCATATATCACCTGCAAGAAAAGTCAAAAGAGGAAACAGAAACAGCAATTCATCATGAAAGAAAAAAAAAATTTTTTTTAAAGCTTCTAGTATGCTTACTATTCATGACTGTATTTGAAATCAATATTTTACTCTCTCCTCTGGCCTGGTTGCCATTCATTTGTTTTGTGGGTGGTTTGGGGCAGGTCGGGTCTTAGAATTTACATCCAAAGAACACAGTAGTGAGTAGAAACTGAGAAGAGAAAAAGTAAAAGAATGTGGGAGAAGAGTAACAGATTGAGAAGTATAGTCAGAAGGAAAGTGAGCGATTTTGGCAATTTGTGGGGCTATAAGAAGTCTTTTTTGAGACTACAAATCATCCCTTCACTCATAAGACCTCTGTCTTCCCTAAACTGTTTCAGTTTTCCTGAGAGCAAATGGACATTAAAGGTTGTATAGAGAAAGAGCAGCTGGAAAGATCTTGAGAGCAAAGCAAGATTAGAGGTTGTTAGAGAAAAAGAGGAGATGATGGTAATCGAAAGAAAGTTGGTGGTGGCACTTTATGTTTATTTTTTATTTATTTATTTTTGGTGGGACCACACTTGCAGGATCTTAGTTACCCCACCAAGCATCAAACCCAGGCCACAGCAGTAAAAGCATGGAGTTCTAATCACTAGACCACCAGGCAATTCCCAGTGGTGATATTTTAAGTAGTGCATATGTGTACGCTAAGTCATTTCAATTGTGTCCGACTCTGCAACTCCAGGGACTGCAGCCCACCAGGCTGCCCTGTCCATAGGATTCTCCAGGCAAGAATACTGGAGTGGGTTGTTAGACTGTCCTCCAGAGAATCTTCCCAACCCAGGGACTGAACCCATGTTTCTCACATCTCCTACATTAGCACGGGGGTTCTTTACCACTAACGCCACCTGGGAAATGCATTGTGAGTGATAAGAACCAAAACCAGAGTAACACCCTATTTCTGGGTTAAACATTAGTAGGTCCAGAGGCATACTCGTCCATTCCTGTGTTGAGCAGTACCGAGACTAAGCAAAATGACCCATCTGAAACACTACTCTGAAAGTTAAACCTGTGACACAACCAAACAGCTTTTCCACCAAGACTAACTCTGAGACTCTCCCTCAATTTGACCATTGATCCAATGCTATTATGTTACACATAATCTAATCTCAAGAAGTCTCTCTCATCAGATTCATCCTATGTGACACGTCCTAGGTCCTGAATTCCCACAGACACCCTTTCCTAATTTCCCTATTTTCAGATGTTACCACTGCAATTTTGGCAAAATGATAGTTTCCCTTACTGCAGTACATCTTTGCTTAGTCAGGTTTTCCTGGTGGTCTTTTGAGAAACTGGCAGTGAACACATGGAACAGGATATTATAATTGTAGAAGAGACAGTTTAGGGTTCTGTAAAGTAAAAGCATCTGAGTAGTTGTGAGCTATAAAAAAAAAAGTGGGAAAATTATAGGGAAGAAAACTGGGAGTTTCTAAATATATACATATATATATATGTGTGTGTGTATATATATATATATATATATATATATATATATATAGTTCTAATAGTGAAGAAAGCTCAAGATACTGTGAGTAGAGAACTGTGATAGAAAATGTTTGAATGTTTTCCTTGCTGCAAAAATTTGACAAAATATTGATATTTTTAAGAGTCTCCATTAAAATTCCATCAAAATATACCTCAAAAGCAGATTTTGTCCTAATTCCTTTTATTATCTCATGAGGCCCATCACTTTTGGAAAATACTGAAGAGTCAACCTAGCAAAGCAATCCTTTAGTGGGCCTTTCGGGGCTCTTCCCCTCACCCCTCCTCTTCTGCCAGCTCCCTGGGGCACTGTGCACACAGCAGTCACTCCAGTAAATTAATACCCAGACCTTCCAGATCATCATCTTTACACGAGGTACAAGATTTCAAAATATTAAATGATTTGCTGTTGTTTTATATTTAGAGAAGGCATGCCCTAATGGACACTTGATAGTCTACATCTTTATTTGCCAAGAAATGGAATACTGAAATACATAGAATTTAAAGAAAATATTTTTTAAAAAAAATATACAAAGCATAGGCCAAACACTGATCCCTACCAGTGAAAAACAAAAATTATTTTCAAATTTCCAAGAAGTGTTAGTCACATAACAGATGACAAAGATAACACTGACAAATTCCCTAACTGGAAATTATGATAATCACATTTTTCTGACAATAATGTAATAAAGCTAGCCATTAACAGATTTGCACATAAAGATACACACACACACATATGCATATAGGGCAAACTCGAAACCTAAAAATACAACCTTAAAAATATACAAGCAACTCCTACAGCTCAACTCCAGAAAAATAAACGACCCAATCAAAAAATGGGCCAAAGAACTAAATAGACATTTCTCCAAAGAAGACATACAGATGGCTAACAAACACATGAAAAGATGCTCAACATCACTCATTATCAGAGAAATGCAAATCAAAACCACTATGAGGTACCATTTCACGCCAGTCAGAATGGCTGCGATCCAAAAGTCCAATAAATGCTGGAGAGGGTGTGGAGAAAAGGGAACCCTCTTACACTGTTGGTGGAAATGCAAACTAGTACAGCCACTATGGAGAACAGTGTGGAGATTCCTTAAAAAACTGGAAATAGAACTGCCTTATGATCCAGCAATCCCACTGCTGGGCATACACACTGAGGAAACCAGAAGGGAAAGAGACACGTGTACCCCAATGTTCATCGCAGCACTGTTTATAATAGCCAGGACGTGGAAGCAACCTAGATGTCCATCAGCAGGTGAATGGATAAGAAAGCTGTGGTACATATATACAATGGAGTATTACTCGGCCATTAAAAATAATACATTTGAATCAGTTCTAATGAGGTAGATGAAACTGGAGCCTATTATACAGAGTGAAGTAAGACAGAAAGAAAAACACCAATACAGTATACTAACACATTTATATGGAATTTAGAAAGATGGTAACAATAACCCTGTATACGAGACAGCAAAAGAGACACTGATGTATAGAACAGTCTTTTGGACTCTGTAGGAGAGGGAGAGGGTGGGATGATGTGGGAGAATGGCATTGAAATATGTATAATATTATATATGAAATGAGTCACCAGTCCAAGTTCAATGCACGATACTGGATGCTTGGGGCTGGTGCACTGGGACGACCCAGAGGGATGGTATGGGGAGGGAGGAGGGAAGAGGGTTCAGGATGGGTAACACATGTATACCTGTGGCAGATTCATTTTGATATATGGCAAAACCAATACAATATTGTAAAGTTAAATAAAATTTAAAAAAATAATAAAAAATAAAATAACAAAAAAGAAAAAAAGTCCTTAAACTCTTGAGTTAGTGACCTAAATATACAAATACAGACACTTGAGAATATAATTAAATGAAAATAATATACATAAAATTAATGAATACAGCCAGGGTGTGCTTAGAGAAAAAAAATTTTTTTAATTAAAAAAATTAAAACTCTGTTTATAATATTTAAAATAAGGGGTATGGGGGAAACCTACCAAGCATTTAACTCAAAACAAGAAGAAAAATAAAGGTATAAGGTTAAATTAATCTACTAAAAAGTAAAAAGGCAATACAGTCAATAAATAAATGCACTGGTTCTTTGAAGAGATTTACACAAGGCAGACCTCTGGCAAATGTGAACATGGTTAAGATTGAATCCCTAGGCCTTGGTTTCCCTTCAGGCCCTGGAGTAACTAAAAATACTGGGAGACGGAGAGAAAAATGTCAAGGGATGTATGTTTCAAACCTCCCCTGAAGGAGAAACTTTCATGTAACTTTTACTTTTTAAGTATAGCTTCTGGAGTTTCTCTTTCATTACTGAGAGAAAAATGAGAAAAAGAAGATATAGTCTCTAATCCAATTTGGTTCAATGACAAATTTGTCTTTGTATTTTTAGGCAGCAAATTAGCTAAATCTTTATCTCATTTGAAGGGGATTTTATTTCTGATTACTGAAACATACTATGGGTAGAACCCATAAACACCTTGGAGAAATAGAAAGAGAAGCAAGTTTTCTAACTGAATTTTAGAATTCTCTCTAAATAATATCAGGATTATATATGATTATTAATAGTGTACTTTGTATTGAGAAAAAATATAACGATAAAGGGGCATAACCATGAGTATGAGATTATGACATATAACTCTATCTTATTTTTAAAAACAAGTAAGAAAAAAAATCTGAAAAAATTAAAGAAACAAAAGTAACTCAAGAAAAGTGCTCAAACTTTTGGTTAAGCAAAATAAAACTGCAACTTGAAATAAAACCCTTCACAGCACCTCATTTTCCCAACTCTTAAATGACTTTATTCTTTCTCAGCCCTTATCCTTACTGTTATTTCCATCACAAATAATAAGTGTCAGTCTAACATTATATTTTAATTTAAAATTACACAAGTAAGGAGAGGAGTTGCTTATATATCACTATGAAAGCATTAACTATTACATGTCTAGAGAGGTATCAACTCTCTAAAATGTCAGCATGACCTTTGGCCTATAATTTTATTAATATATGCTACAAAATCATCAAAATGCATACCAAGTTCTGTGTACATAAATTTCAGTGTCTAGAGGTGTACCCTGCTCACAGTAGGTTTAGCACATTTTAATTAATAAGGGATCATCAATGTGTGTTTTGAATACTGTGAAATACTGGAAACTACATTTAGACTTAAATGTCCAAGTAAATTGTGGCATAACTGTGAAATAGACCATTGTGTACTCATTAGGGTAAGAAGAGCACAATAAAGCATTTAGCAGAAAAAAATGAAAAGTACTACATCACATACATAGCATGATGCCAGGAGTCTGTGTGAGAGTCCTCATATATAAATTTGGGTAGATATGTGTCTATATGTAAATAAGATCTCCATTATGCAATTATTAGTGATTTTTTTACTTCTTTTTCCTTTCTATATTTTTAACATCTTCTTTTGGCATAAAATCCATTAATTATAATCATATATAAACAATATGTGTAATAAACAATACATTTACATTTTTTTATATTTATAATTACTTTATTACACTTTGTAGTACATGTGTTAAGTTGCTTCAGTCATGTCCAACTCTTTGCAACCCTATGGACTGTAGCCAACCAGGCTCCTCTGTTCATGAGGTTCTCCAGGTAAGAATACAGGACTGGGTTGCCATTTCTTCTCCAGGGGATCTTCCCAACCCAGGGACTGAACCTGGGTCTCTTACGTCTCCTGCATTGGCAGGCGGGTTCTTTACCACTAGTGCCACCTGTGAAGCTCTTATAGTATACAAAGCATTTTTAAATATCTATTTTAGTATCTAGTCCCTGGCTGAATATCTATTTTAGTATCTAGTCCCTCACCATATAATAAGGAAGAGGAATGTACAGATAAGTAACCATACTAAAACACTCTATATTCTATAATAGAGAAATATGTAGAATGCTATCAGAGCATAAAGGAATAAGAAACCACTCCATTAAAGATATTTATAAAGCAGAGAGTGTAACAGTTGGAGCAGCACAGTTTCAAGAGCACTCGCTGATTGCCAAAGAAAAGGAAGAAAACAGTGGTCTTAAGTAATATCCAATTGTTCACCCTGAGGTAGAATGATATAAGGCTAATGCGTAGTTATGTAAAGATCAAACCTATAAAGAGTGATAATTATGTGACACAATGCACACAAGCATCAAGTAGTAGATGGGGGAAAAAAAAAATTCGGGGCAAGAAGCTTTCTCCCTACCACAGCCCGAGACCACATAGGGTCCATTTCTATACCATTAGCTCCCCGTGTAGGCGTTCACACTGACTCCTTTGAGTGACCATAGTGCTTATTTTAAGCCTGAAACAAGCCATTTCTAGCTAAGCTTTTTGAAATTTTATGTCTCATATTTATGTTTTCTAAAATACCTCCCAGAGCCTTGTATATAGAAGTACTCAATAAATATTGATAGAATGAATCAATCAATCTTCTAATATAGAAGATAATACTGGAATTTATAAAAAATAAAAAGTTATTCATTTAGATTTATGGTCTTTCTTTTCAGAGTTGAGAGACTGAATGAAGAAGTAGCGCCAAAGTGGAAAATGAGACAATCAGGAGGTAAGGTGAGAACAGATGGCTACAGGGAGGGGAGGTGACCATGCTGAAAATGCTGACAGTCACAAGGAGAAAGATCCCATTTCATTTCCATGATTCCCTTGGAGCAGCTCCAAGACCATCACAATTTCTGCTGTAAAGGTATTCTTTTATCAAGTCTCATTCACAATTTATTGTCTATGTGTGTATGCACAGTTACTACAAGGATCTTTAGAGAGCAGAGCTTTTGTCACTAGTCGCCAGACACCAGGACAAAGAGAATATTAAAAGACTCAGACTGGCCCAAATCCAGGGGAAAATAGACAGACTGGAAAGATAAGGCAGATGGTTAATCTTCTAGAAGATACTGCAAGTGGATACAGGTTTGTTCACCCAGCTCACTGTCTCAAGTCTACTTTTGTCTGATTTGTTGTCTTACCCAATAGGAAATCTGTGTCTTGACACTGAATTACAAAGCAAGGATGGCCTGGGTCATTAAATAAGAATAGTCAATGAAGGAAAAAAAGTCTTTAGTCAAACTTTATACCAGAACTGAAATCTAGGCAAAAATTTTTTTAATATATTTATTATTACATGAAGAAAAGTGAAACCAATGAATTAGAAATTAGCCTTATTATTACAAAGCAATTTTTATTATCATTCAATAATGACTACAGATGGATATCTTAGCCAGAAAGCTACACTTACTCTAAAAAATGATATTATACATATTACCAAACATGACATCTCAATTGTCAAAAACATTAAATGCTACCTAGGTGGATCATGGTATCTCATCCCATCACTTTATGGGAAATAGATGGGGAAACAGTGGAAACAGTGGCTGACTTTATTTTGGGGGGCTCCAAAATCGCTGCAGATAGTGACTGCATCCATGAAATTAAAAGACCCTTACCCCTTGGAAGAAAAGTTATGACCAACCTAGACAGCGTATTAAAAAGCAGAGACATTACTTTGCCAACAAAGGTCCATCTAGTCAAGGCTATGGTTTTTCCAGTAGCCATGTATGGATGTGAGAGTTGGACCATAAAGAAAGCTGAGTGCCAAAGAACTGATGCTTTTGAACTGTGGTGTTGGAGAAGACTCTTGAGAGTCCCTTGGACTGCAAGGAGAGCCAACCAGTCCATCCTAAAGGAAATCAGTCCTGAATATTCATTGGAAGGACTGATGTTAAAGCTGAAACTCCAATACTTTGGCCGACTGATGTGAAGAACTGACTCATTTGAACAGACCCTGATGCTGGGAAAGATTGAAGGTGGGAGGAGAAGGGGATGACAGAGGATGAGATGGTTGAATGGCATCACTGACTCAATAGACACGAGTTTGAGTAAACTCTGGGAGTTGGTGATGGACAGGGAGGTCTGGTGTGCTGCAGTCCATGGGATTGCAAAGAGTCAGACACGACTGAGCAACTGAACTAAGGTGGATAGCATAGATACTACAATAGTCACAAATGGCTCAATGTTTCACATTCATTCTCTAATGTGACTTTTTTGGCTGGATATAAGCAAATGTAGTATTTTAATAAAACTAATATCAGCTTGTAGGGCAAGCTTAAATGTTTTTGTCATCTTCTAAAATACACGATTGGTATAATGGCTTTGCTTCCTCTAAAAATGTGCACAGGAAAGGATATACATGTTGTGCAGCTGACACTGTGGTTTTCTTCTCTACATCTGTATCAATTATGCCCACCATTTGTAAATATACAGATTGGGGGGCTGACCAATCCAGAGGTGAACTCTGATTAACCTAAGGCAGTCAAGATAGTCTCATGTACCTTAATAAATTGTTTGGTTTTAGTATGTACAACGGAGAAAGCAATGACCCCCCCCACTCCAGTACTCTTGCCTGGAAAATCCCATGGATGGAGGAGCCTGGAAGGCTGCAGTCCATGGGGTCACTGAGGGTCGCACACGACTGAGCAACTTCACTTTCACTTTTCACTTTCATGCATTGGAGAAGGAAATGGCAACCCACTCCAGCGTTCTTGCCTGGAGAATCCCAGGGACGGGGGAGCCTGGTGGGCTGCCATCTATGGGATCGCACAGAGTCGGACATGGCTGAAGCGACTCAGCAGCAGCAGCAGCAGTATGTACAAACGTGGAAGTTTCCTGTGCAGGCACTTATTGAGAAATGGGTATATAACTTGTTCCAGAACATTGAGACCCAAGGCTGAATTTCCTGGGTTCCTCTAGAAAGGGTTTGTTCTCACACTTGAGAGAATTTATCTAAGCAACTCTGTTTCCTCCTCTCAGCATCATGAGGTATGGTTATAAAGCCATAGGAAAGCAGCTAATGGAAAACCAAAGACCACAAAGAAATGAAGCTAAAGCCATTGAATTTTTGCTGATCTTAAGTCATCTGCCATTTAGACTTACACTTACATAAGTAAATAATTCAGTTACTTGAAGCCAACCTCTTTCTGATACATGCTGAATAGATACCTATTTAAAGTTCAGTTCAGTTCAGTCACTCAGTCGTGTCTGACTCTTTGCGACCCCATGAATCGCAGCACGCCAGGCCTCCCTGTCCATCACCAACTCCTGGAGTTCACTCAGACTCACGTCCATCGAGTCAGTGATGCCATCCAGCCATCTCATCCTCTGTCGTCCCCTTCTCCTCCTGCTCCAAATCCCTCCCAGCATCAGAGTCTTTTCCAATGAGTCAACTCTTCGCATGAGGTAGCCAAAGTACTGGAGTTTCAGCCTTAGCATCATTCCTTCCAAAGAAATCCCAGGGCTGATCTCCTTCAGAATGGACTGGTTGGCTCTCCTTGCAGTCCAAGGGACTCTCAAGAGTCTTCTCCGACACCACAGTTCAAAAGCATCAATTCTTCGGCGCTCAGCCTTCTTCACAGTCCAACTCTCACATCCATACATGACCACAGGAAAAACCATAGCCTTGACTAGACGGACCTTTGTTGGCAAAGTAATGTCTCTGCTTTTGAATATGCTATCTGGGTTGGACATAACTTTCCTTCCAAGGAGTAAGCGTCTTTTAATTTCATGGCTGCAGTCACCATCTGCAGTGATTTTGGAGCCCCCCAAAATAAAGTCTGATACTGTTTCCACTGTTTCCCCATCTATTTTCCACTCTGGAAAAGAGTAGGGCAGTTTCCTAAAAACTTACCAATGAGACCTAGCACTTTCCCCCTTCCCTTTCCTCTTCCACTTCCTTCCTCTTTTCCTTCCTCCCTGCCCAAGATATAATAAACCAAAACTAATGGATGAATTGATTAGAGAAGGGAGAAGAGAGTAGAGGGAAGGAAAGAAGAGAGGATGAGGAAGGAAAGGAGGGAGGGAGGAAGGAAAAGAGGAAGGAAGTGGAAGAGGAAAGGGAAGGGGGAAAGTGCTAGGTCTCATTGGTAAGTTTTTAGGAAACTGCCTTACTCTTCTCCAGAGTGGCTGTACTTTTTTTACTAGCAGTGTATGAGAGATGCAGGGTTTTTTGCATCTTCACCAGCGTTTAGTACTATTAGTATTCTTTATTTTACACATTCTGATAGGTGTGTAGTGATAGCTTATTTTCATTTCCCTAAAGGCAAGCAGTGTTGAACATTTTTCCATGTGTTTATCTGCCATCCATACATCTTCTCTGATACAGTGTCTGTTCAGTTACTTTATCTATTTTCTAACTGAATTGTTTTGTGACCATTAAGTTGGTAGAGCTCAATAGATATTCCATATGCAAGCAATTTGCCTGATATTTTCTTCTCCCAGTTGCTGAGGCCTTTTTACCCTCTTAACAGGATCTTTTGCAGACCAATCTTCATTTCTTTTAATGAAGTCCAATTTATTTTAATTTTATGGATCATGCATTTGATGTCATATCTAAGAAATCTTTGCCAAATCCTAGGTCATGAATAATTAATTTTATTATTCATTTCCTCTTATTCCATTATATAGTCAGCATTTCAATTTCTTCTTGCCTATTTTCCCTTTCTGCCATTTCCTTCCTCCATTTCTTAACCACCTGGTCCCATCTCAGCCTGTGTATCAGACAATAGAGTCAGTATATCAGTCCTGGGCAAAGTTTATGTCTTCATCTGAGTCCACTGTAGCTCCTTATTTGTGCTTCCAGTTTTTCATTCTGGTGACATATTAAGACCTACTTCATGATCTGCGTTTTCTAACCCTGGAAGCTGGAAGCCCAGGTGAAAGGCAAGTCTCTCTTGAGTACCAGGGGGATAATGAAATGCAATGCAAAGTGCTTATTTATCAGAATGAGTAAACAACAGACGTTTCGCTTAAAAGGTGACCAAGAAAGAACAGCTTATAAGAAAGTCTCCAGTTTTGAAAAGAGGCTAAAACAAAGAAACCAGGGAAGCAAAGGAAATAGGAGAACTGATATATGCAAGGGGAACTGAAAATGTGAACTGATATAAGCTAGGTACTTTCATTATCTTTGGAAATAAAGTTAATAATAATAGCTAATTCATTCAACTAGATTCACTCTGTGACAGGCACTGTTTTAAATACTCTCCATCAGTAGTTCTCAAACTGTGGTCATGTACAGTACATGTTCATGTACCCCCAAGACCTTTTTAGGGATCTCCTCATCCCAATATATTTCCATGATAATAGTAATACATCATTTGATGTTTTCAGTCTTTATTCTCTCATGAGTGTTCAGTGGAGTTTTCCAGAGGCCATATGATGTATGATATTACAACAAATTAAAAGCAAAAATAGATATGAGACTCCAGCTGTCTTCTATCAAACCAAACAAAAGAGTAGATCTAAAAAACGATGCTACTGTCTTGCAATATTTTTCCTGTTTTGGCAGAGTGTTGCAAGTAAGGAGCTAGTTAGAACTGGAGGGAGAGAAACAGGAACACTCTACTGAGGGAACCCTGTATGGATTTATTTTAGCTAGATGAAAAGTTATAGCTAGTATCCAATATGAAGAATGCTCTTTTAACTACATTGTAGTTTCTCCCAGGAAGTTTTACACTTTCATCACGCCCTATTACATTTTCTGTACCTCTGTGTTGTACTGTGGGGATACTGCAATAAACCAAAGAGCAATCTAGATAGCATCTACCAGGGGCATCATGATGCTATAAGATGATAAATGGCTAGCCTAGGGTTCCAGGAGCTAATTAGCAACAGAGGAGTGAAGCTCAGATTTAGCAATAGAGACTAGACAAGAATGGGAAAACTAGCTATGGCAGAAAAAAGAAGGGACAGGTGTAAGACAAAAAAATTCATTTACCAAATACATTAAAATAAATAGACCCTGGAATGTGAAATGGCATGCAATTAAATTAGGAAATGCAACATTGATAAAGATCACGGGGAAAGAGTAGACTACTGTCAAAGAATCTCTGAGAAATATGAAAGGAAAAGGAACCCAGGCTACACAGTTGTAAGAAACAGACTCTATAAAAAATCATTTAGCAAACCAAGATGAAGCATGTGAAAAACTGTTCTTGACCCTGGTTCTCTAGTTCTCAAACTGGAATGTACCTCAAGTGTTCTGGGATAAAAAACACAACATAATATGACACATACATTTGAATTGTTGTGTGTGTGTATGTTAGTTGCTCAGTCGTGTCCGACTCTGCCACCCCATGGACTGTAGTCCGCCAGGCTCCTCTGTCCATGGAATTCTCCAGGCAAGAATACTGGAGTGGGTTGCCATTTCCTGCTCCAGGGGATCTTCCTGATCCATTGATCAAACCCAGGTCTCCTGAATTGCAGGCAGATTCTTTACAATCTGAGCCACCAGGGAACCCCTTTGGGTTGTTAGTTTTATTTAATAGAAAGTATTTTAAAGTGTACATTTATATTAAAATGGTTATAGCTATATTATAAAGAGAACACAGAATTCACATGTATATTTTAAGATGGTCAGTTTGGTCTTATCTGCTGTTGCTCTTTCAAGAATTGGACAGAGTCTCTACCTGGCTCATGCCATGCCCCCATCTCCTATGGGTAAAACTGTATTTTGTTTATTATTGCTGTCATTTTACTCCATTTTCCATCTCAAAATGAAAACACACACTAAAATTTCCATGATATGGAAAAAACATCAAGGGGAAATATTTTTAAAAGATAGGAAATTATCAAAAGGTCCAATATTGCCTATGTCCAAAACTTGACCATTGATTTAATGTGTCCCTGTTAATAAAATTTAATATATAATATATTGCTGGCCCTTTATCTCAAGGAAAAATATAAATGATTTTATATTTGGAAGTTAAGTAGAAACAATAAAAATTATTTTGTAGCTATATTTGTGCAATAAATACAGCCTATGAAAAGTATGATGCATTTTGACTGTGTATCATGTGTTCCGTCAGGAAAAAGAAATCCAACCATCCTACCATGGTGATCCTACCGTGGTGATGTTGTACTTTTCAAGGGGCTATTCAGTCCCATAGTATCAAGCTTAGTCTACAGCAATGCTGAAACAGTAACTATTTCTTAATCCCAGTAAGCAGTGAATCAGAGCTACACACTGTTGAAACAGAAAAAGAATTCAGAGACTACCAACATTTTAGTGCTGTGCTGGTTGAGAAATGAAGTAAACCAAAGAATCAGAAAAAATGTTCTTGAAGTAAAGGGTTAAGTACATGGAGTAGTTAAAAGCATACAATTTAGAGGGAGACAGACTTTGGTTTTTATTCTGCTCCACCACTAAACTATCTAATACCAGAAATGTCTAAATTTCAACTTCTGCATTTTTTAAATTGAGATAATAGCTAAATTTATGCTTGAAATATGCTGTAACATATTTTATGGGGATAAAAATACTGCAGAGTAAATGCAGAATTTCTCTATTAAAAATCTATTAATTTGATTTTAAGTTATAGAATTAAACTACAGGATATATTTAGTTATAGCATAGATTTTGTTACAGTTATAGAATAGATTGGCAATTTTATCCATTTGAACCATGCTAAGATATCATCATGGCTAAAAATATCATGCAGTGTTGGATTAAAAAGGAGAGGTGAAGCATATGAGGGTGGGAATCTCCTAATTTTACACACAGGGAACCAAGATACATTATTAATGTTTAGACTATAAATTAAATATTTTATGGTCCATGTTCAATTTAAAGTTAAGAAATATAACATGTGAATTTATATATTTATATAGAAATGAGCCCTCAACTCCCATGGTTAGATTGAACCATATGAAATTTATATTCAATCAGAAATAAAATAGTAATATAAAAAAACTAGAAGCTTTGGAAGAAGAGAAGCAATATAACCATAATAAAATCTTCAACCTTAATTTGACAATCAATGGAGATACACATGTATTATTTAGTGTCAGGAGTGTAATCTTCAAAAACTCAAGAGTAAAACTGGGGCTAGACTTAATGTGAAGGTAGAAAAGGCTTTTAGCTTTCAGTGTATAATTTTCTACATTTCTATAACTTTTATCCAAGTATATCTATTACTGCTATAATAAGAATTTTCAAAAACTGTTAATCTCATAATTCATAATACCCCAAATGCATACCTACTGCTGTAAGTATGAAGTTCTTAACTTTTAGAATGTATATTTTGAGAAATACAAAAATATTTTCAAACTGTTCCCATTGTCATGCTTTCTACATAGGCTTTTAAAAAAATTATTTATTTATTTTAATTGGAGGCTAATTACTTTACAATATTGTGGTGATTTTTGCCATACATTGACATGAATCAGCCACGGGTATACAAGTGTCCCCCATCTGAACCCCCCTCCCACCTCCCTCCCCATCGTACCCCTCTGGGTTGTCCCAGTGCACTGGCTTTGGGGGCCCTGTTTCATGCATTGAATTTGGACTGGTCATCTATTTCACATATGGTAATATACATGTTTCAATGCTATTTTCTCAAATCATCCCATCCTCACCTTCTCCCACAGAGTTCAAAACTCTTATTTATATCTGTGTCTCTTTTGCTATCTTGCATATAGAGTCATTGTTACCATCTTTCTAAATTCCATATATATGTGTTAATATACTGTATTGGTGTTTTTCTTTCTGACTTAATTCACTCTGTGTAATAGGCTCCAGTTTCATCCACCTTATTGGAACTGATTCAAAGGTGTTCTTTTTAATAGCTGAGTAATATTCCATTGTTTATATGTACCACAGTTTTCTTACCCGTTAGTCTGCCAATGGACATCTAGGTTGCTTCCATGTCCTAGGTATTGCAAGCAGTGCTGCGATGAACATTGGGGTACACGTGTCTCTTTCAATTCTGGTTTCCCCTGTGTGTATGCCCAGCGGTGGGATTGCTGGGTCATACGGCAGTTCTATTTCCAGTTTTTCAAGCAATCTCCACACTATTCTCCATAGTGGCTGTACTAGTTTGCATTCTCACCAATAGTGTAAGAGGATTCCTTTTTCTCCATAACCTCTCCATCTTTTATCATTTGTAGACTTTATGATAGCGGTCATTCTGACTGGTGTGAGAGGGTACCTCATTGTAGTTTTTATTTGCATTTCTCTGAAAAGAGTGATGTTGAGCATCTTTTCGTGTGTTTGTTAGCCATCTGTATGTCTTCTTTGGAGAAATGTCTGTTTAGTTCTTTGTCCCGTTTTTTGAAGGGGTCATTTATTTTTCTGGTACTGAGCTGCATGAGCTGCTTGTATGTTTTTGAGATTGATTCTTTGTTGTTTTGGGTTCGAGTTTATAAACCTTTTCTGTGTTTCCTGTCTAGAGAAGATCCTTTAGCATTTGTTGAAAAGCTGGTTTGATGATGCTGAATTCTCTCAGCTTTAGCTTGTCTGTAAAGTTTTTGATTTCTCCTTCATATTTGAATGAGATCCTTGCTGGGTATAGTAATCTGGGTTTTAGGTTTTTCTTTTTCATCACTTTAAGTATTTCCTGCCATTCCCTTCTGGCCTGAAGAGTTTCTATTGAAAGATCAGCTGTTATCCTTATGGGGATCTCCTTGTGTGTTATTTGTCGCTTTTCCCTTGCTGCTTTTAATATTTGTGTTTGATCTTCATTAGTTTGATTACTATGTGTCTTGGGTTGTCTCACCTTGGGTTTATCCTGTTTGGGACTCTCTGGGTTTCTTGGACTTGGGTGGCTATTTCTGTCCCCATTTTAGGGAAGTTTTTTCAACTATTATGTTCTCAAGTATTTTCTCATGCCCTTTCTTTTTGTCTTCTTTTTTGGGACTCCTATGACTTGAATGTTGGGGCATTTAACATTGTCTCAGAGGTCTCTGAGGTTGTCCTCGTTTATTTTTTTCTTTTTTCATTTATTTCCACCATTCTATCTTCCACCTCACTTATCCTATCTTCTGCCTCAGTTATTCTACTGTTAGTTCCCTCCAGAGTGCTTCTGATCTTAATTTTGCATTGTTCATTATTGATTGACTCTTCTCTATTTCTTCTAGGTCTTTGTTAAACATTTCTTGCATCTTCTCAATCCTTGTCTCTAGTCTATTTATCTGTAACTCCATTTTGTTTTTAAGATTTTGGATTATCTGTACTATCATTATTCTGAATTCTTTTCCAGGTGGACTCCCTATCTCCTCCTCTTTTGTTTGGTTTGGTGCACATTTATCACGTTCCTTTATCTGCTGAATATTTCTCTGCCTTTTCATTTTGTTTAGATTGCTGTGTTTGGGGTGCCCTTTCTGTAGGCTGGAAGTTCATAGTTTCTCTTTACTGTGGAGCCTGCTCCCTGTGGGTGGGGTTGGACTAGTGGCTTGCCAAGGATTCCTGGTTAGGGGAGCTTGTGTCTGTGTTCTGGTGGGTGGAGCTGGATTTCTTTTCTCTGGAGTGCAATGAAGTGTCCATTAGAGAGTTTGGGATGCCTATGGGTTTGGCATGGCTTTGGGCAGCCTGTCTTTTAATGCTCAGGATGGTGCTCCTGATTTGCTGGAGAAGTCTTGCTTTGGAACTTGTTGGCTGTTGTGTGGAGCTTGGTTTCATTGTAGGTATGGAGGGTTTGGGGTGAGCTCTTGTCTATTAATGTTCCCTGGAATCAAGAGTTCTCTGATGTTCTCAGGTTTTGGAGTTAAGCCTCCTGCCTCTGGCTTTCAGTCTTATTCTTATAGTAGCCTCAAGACTTCTCCATCCATACTGCACTGATGATAAAAGATCTAGGTTAATGGTGAAACAATTCTCCACAGTGAGAGACACCACGAGAGATTCACAGAATTACATGGAGAAGAGAAGAAGGAGGAAGGAGATAAAGTGATCAGGATGAGAAGAGGGGGACTCAAAAGGGGAGAGAGCAATTTAGCCAGTAATCAGTTCCCTAAGTGTTCTCCATAGTCTGGAACACCCAGAGAGATTCACAGAGTTATGTAGAGAAGAGAAGGGGAAGGGAGGAGATAGAGGTGACCTGAGGAAGAAAAGGAAGAGTCAAAAGGGGAGAGACCAATCAAGCCAGTAATCACACCCCTAAGTGAAAATGGATACTGAAGGTTAGATTCATAAAGGTACAAAATTGATAACAAATACCAAAAAGCAAAGATTAAAAATCTAGAGTAGAGGTTCAGTTCAGTTGTTCAGTCGTGTCCAAGTCCTTGCGACCCCATGAACTGTAGCACGCCAGGCCTCCCTGATCTAGGGTAGAGGTTAGATTCTCAAAAAAGTGATATTAAAAAAAAAAAAAAACCCACAAAATTATAATATATAAATATATATGAAATTTGCTTTAAAATAGGGTCTTTTTTTTGGTAAGGTAATAGTAGGTTATAAAAATGAAAATTAAAGGAGTAATAAAGAACTTAAATTTAAAAAAAATTAAAAAGTGATAATAGTAAAAATATATCTAGGAATTTCTCTGGAACTTTTGTGGGCAGTGTGGGGTCAGTTCAGTTTCAGATAGTTCCTTGTTCCAGCTTGTACTTGTTCTCAAGGTCTATAGGTCCCCTCCAACACTTGGACAATGTTAACTACAGGGTTTTAATCAGTTGTACCTGTCACTTTCAGGGCAGTTCTGTGTTCTTTGTTTATTTTGGCTTCCTCTGTTTCCATGTCTCTTCATTGTCTAATTTCCACCCTGACACATGGGGGCGAAAGGTGGTCACTTATTTAGGCTCACTTGTTCAGCCGTGTCGTGTGGAGGGAAGGATACTGCAAACAAATATAGCTGGCATGTGTTGGGGAGTGCTTGCACTGTATGGACTGCACTGGGTTTGCCCCAGCTCAAGGCGGCATGTGCTTCCTGGGTCCACACTGCTCAGGCTCCAGGGTGCTCTGCAGGGGCACTGTCCACAGTGGGCCCTGTGTTTTGTGCACTTTCCAGGTCCAAGCTGCTCAGGTTTTCAGGTAATCCGCAAGCACACAGGCTCAGTTGGGCATGCATTTTGTGCCCTTCTCAGGTCCAGGCAGCTCAGGTGACCAGGTGTTTGTGAGCGCACTGTCCCAGGTGAACTGTGCGTCAATCACCTCGCCAGTCCCGGCCACTCGGTTTCCCGGGTGTGCCGGTAAGAGCACCATCTCAGGTGTGCCGTATGTCTCCTCTGAGAACTGATCTCAGGCTGCGACCCTCCTGGCGGATGTCAACTGTCCAGGACCCCAGGAAGATGTGGTTAGCAACTGGGACCCTGCTCACACACAATTTGGTGGAGGATGCCAGTCTCTGGGGCTGAGACTGCAGCAGCCCCTTGCCTTCTGGCTCTGGCTATTGCATGCCTGCCTCTCTGCCTCCAGCAGAGGGAGGGGCCTGTATACATCCGGCTAGCTCACCTTTGGTTTCACTCAATCCTTTGTTCTGGGAGCAGGCCAGGCTGCGAATTAGAGGCTTTTGTAGGAAAGTTCTCTCTTCCTTTTTCTTTCTCTGGCGATCCCACAGTTTGGGTTGCTATCTCAAGTTAGCTCCCTCAGGTGGTCCTCAGGGCATTCAGGCCTGGTCCTCACCTTAAGGACCCATGATGCAGCTTGTGCCTCCCTGTCCAGCCGCTGCTCGCTGGTGGTGGACATGAGCCTCTGGGTTACTTCTCTGTTGGCAGTTGCTGTTAGGCGCATATTCTGTGGGTTATCATTATTATTTTTTTTCTCCTGGATATGTTGCCCTCTGAGATTCCAAAACTCCCCACAGACCCGTCTATGAGAGGGTTTCCTACTGCTTGGAAACTTCTACTCCTTCACAACTCCCTCCTCAGGATGGACCTCCATCCATAACTCTTTTGTCTTTTACATTTTGTCCTACCTCCTTTCAAAGAGAATGGGCTGACTTTCTGGGTGCCTGGTGTCCTCCGCCTATATTCAGAAGTTGTTTTGTGGAAGTTGCTCAGCATTCAAATGATCTTTTGATGAATTTGTGGGGGAGAAAGTGGTCTCCCTGTCTTATTCTCTGCCATCTTCTCTACATAGGCTTTTATACAACAAAGTTAACTTCTTTTCAACTTTAACTGAATTTTTATCTCTTTGTCTTAATTTTCATAATATTTTGAGGGAATATATTCTTATAAAAGGATAGTTGCACAAATCTCTTCTTGTTTTGTATATGAAGTAGATATTGGGCTAAGAATAATAGGTTTAATCTACAGTAAAATTTGAATGTTGTTCTTTAAACTGTCTGAATTTATTGCCTTCCTAAGAAAACCATGTTCTTTGAACTTGTCTCTTCCTTTTTACTTCCATTATCAGAGTAGCATTTGGCTTTTATTTATTCATTAGTTTATTTTTTGGAGTGGGGAAAAGAGGGATAAGGAGGTTTTAATTAAAAAATTTTAATAATTGGACTAATATTTAGAGCAGTTTTAGGGTTATAGAAAAATTGAGTGGAAAATACAGAGATTTTCTATATAGACCCTCACCTTGCCAAACAGTGTCCCCTATTATTAACATCTTGCATTAGTGTGGTTCATTTCCTATAATTTATGAACCTCTGAACTCAAATTACTTATTTTTTTCGTTTCCATATCTATACTTAGCTTCTGTATCTATACTAACTCACAAAAGTTCATTTCTACAAAAAAAAAAACAACACTGTCTTTGATATTCTGCATAGCTCATACCACATTTATATCACACTCATACTACATGCCAAATGTAAGGCTGTACTCTACACAGTCATTCAGGGATCCTGGCTGGGGAAGTTTCTATTATATTGAAAGTATTTCATTTACAGTCTTGCTGCGCAATGTATGATCTGCAAACCAGCATCACTGATATCATTAGGAATTTTATTAGAAATGAAGAGTATTTGTGCCTACCTTGGACCCAAGTTAGAATCTACATTTTAACAAGATCCCCAAGTGATCTGTCTGTACATTAAAGTTTAAGAAGAGTGGAACCAGAAGACATGCCTCGAACCCTATACCAGTGAAAGAGAAATGCAAAACCTCAGCCCAGAAGTGACACAATCACTTTCCTTCCCAAACCACTGGCCAAACCCGTATGTACTTGGCCTCATTTAATTTCAAGGAGACTGGGAAATACAGGTGAGATATTTGATGAACATCACTATATTCACATGGCTTCCCTGAAGGCTCAGACGGCAAAGAATCTGCCTGCAATGTGGGAGACGGAGGTTCAATCCCTAAATCAGGAAGATCCCCTAGTGAGGGAATGAAATGGAAACCCACTCCAGTATTCTTACCTGGAAAATCCCATGGATGGAGGAGCCTGGTGGGCTACGGTCCATGGGGTGGCAAGGAGTCAGATAGGACTGAGTGACTAACACTTCCTACACTTCACTATCTTCACATGGTTTCAATATCCTAGACTGATCACAGATTTTTTTGAATGATTATGGGTGAAAACCTCAGAATCCTGAGTGTAAAGCCTAATCATGTAAACATATCAATTACAAATTTATCTTTTTCCATTTTTGTTAATATGAATAAGTAATGTAGTGGCTTTATACCAAATAATTCAGTAGATTTGATTAACCTATGTGCTTAATTCAGATATTCTAGGAAAAATTCCAATTCCAGTTGCTTTATCATGAATATCAACGTTCATCATCAAAATTGATATATATGTGACACAATATTTACATACCCTAAGAAGTTCCTGGATTTCTTATGCATTTCACACTCTTTGAACAAACTGTAATAAAACTGTTAACAGTCCCTAGGCCATAAACGACATTGATGATTACTTTCATTCAAAGCAGAGTACTTTTACCTGAGGTTAACAGAGGCCTTATGTATCACAAAGTGTCCAGAACACAGTACCAGAGAGGAATAGGTAAACCATAAATAATATACAGGGACAAGGGCAGAGTCTAAGAATGAAAGATGGTCAATTATTATATATAAAAATGTAGGAATCTAAAAGGCTTCATAATCTATGTCGAGGTCAAAAATCAAAGTGAAGGACAAATCAGTGGCACAACAAGGCATGGAAATCTGAGCAAAAATTATAGGTCAGTTTGAATTTATTTGAAATATGAAATCTTAAGAACTACTTGAGAATACTTTTAAAAGAGTTAGCACAAACTATCAAATCATTCATTCATGCAAAAATACTTATTCTCAATTGTGCTCTGAGGAATTTTATAGCCACTGTCTAGTTTCTAGTTTCCCTTATGTAGTCCTTAGTTATTGAATTTCTTTATCTTTGCACCTTTTGAAATAAAGCAAGTTAATATCAACCATACTGTGTCAACTATTTAAAATTTCTTATAATAGATGAACAAATATAGAATGTTCATATCTCACCTCAAAGATGACCTTAATTACATACAGCACATAAAATCATATGTTTAAAGTTGAAAAATGTCACGGCCTAACTGAAGTTCTACTGAAATGAATTCAAATGCTGGTGCTGGTACTTATCACTTTGGACTAGTTCCTTAACCTCTTTAGGCTTCATTTTTCTTATCTATTTACGGAAGATAAAAATATCTATCCCTTGGGTAGAAAATGAATGTAAAAATTTAGTGCAGGACTTAACATCTAGTTAATTTCAAGAAATCATACCTATTATTACTTTGGAAAAGAGCTCTTTATTTATCTCATCCTGTATCCCACACAGTATAGGTGTCACTGCTGTGTTATTTCTGATTTTCATTAGGCTAACCCTAGATGCTCAGGTGGAAAAGAATCTGCCTGTAATGCAGGAGACCCAGGTTTGATCCCTGCACTGGGAAGATCCCATGGAGAAGAAAATGCAACCCACTCCAGTATTCTTTCCTGGAGAATCCCATGGACAGAGGAGCCTGGCAGGCTATAGTCCATAGGGTCACACAGAGTCGTACACTACTGAAGCAACTTAGCACAGCACGCACACTAGCTTAAAAGGCTAGCCAATCCATTCATGAACAACTCTAATTTTTAAAATATTTTCTTTTGCAGATCCCTTTTTACTATACACACACACACATACACACACATATACATGTATACACATATGTATATATGTAACATACATATAATTAGTCTTTTTAATGGATTCTGGGGGGTACCCTGATGGCTCAGACAGTAAAGAATCCACCTGCAATGCAGGAGACCTGGGTTTGATCCTTGGGTTGGGAAGATCCCCTGGAGGAGGGCATGGCAACCTCCTCCAGTGTTTTTGCTGGAGAATTTCCATGGACAGAGGAGAGGAACCTGGTGTCCTATAGTCCATGGGGTAGCAAAGAGTCGAACATGACTGAACGACTAAGCACAGCGCAGTGGCTTCTGGAGTAATCCAATATTAAATGTAAATATTTTAATTTGATGTCAAAAGTAATGGTGTCAAGAATGTTCTTTATGAAAGGTTAGTTTATTAACTCCATATGCCCTATATTACAAAGTCATCCTTTAAAGTGTTTTTCCTAGGCTTCACCCACAAGATGTTCAAACAAATGCTTCAGCTATTGATTGCTGCATAGAAAAGTGGTTGTAAGTCAAGCATACAACACATTTCATGTACCTCCTAGAGAAAGAAAAATGATGCACTTCTGAGAACTATTCATTCTTTGCTTCAACCTAGCTTCATATAATACAACCTTGTTTTAAACAGTATTACATTTTGCAAAATTGAGCACTAAAAAAAACAAGACTCATGGAAAAAGAGAATCAGCGCTAGCTTAGAACTTTGTGATCAGAACACTCACAAAAACAATAATACCTCTAATAAAGGATCCTAGTAAAGTTAAGTCTCCAAGAGCATCACTCTTGGAAAGTTTTTTGCAGTGTTTTCCCTGTGCTTCCTCCTTCCATATATAGATCCTAGAAGGCATCAGATCAGATCAGATCAGTCGCTCAGTCATGTCCGACTCTTTGCGACCCCATGAATCACAGCATGCCAGGCCTCTCTGTCCATTACCAATGCCCAGAGTTCACTGAGACCCACGTCCATCGAGTCAGTGATGCCATCCAGCCATCTCATCCTCTGTCGTCCCCTTCTCCTCTTGCCCCCAATCCCTCCCAGCATCAGAGTCCTTTCCAATCAGTCAACTTTTCGAATGAGGTGGCTAAAGTACTGGAGTTTCAGCTTTAGCATCATTCCTTCCAAAGAAATCCCAGGGCTGATCTCCTTCAGAATGGACTGGTTGGATCTCCTTGCAGTCCAAGGGACTCTCAAGAGTCTTCTCCAACACCACAGTTCAAAAGCATGAATTCTTCGGCGCTCAGCCTTCTTCACAGTCCAACTCTCACATCCATACATGACCACAGGAAAAACCATAGCCTTGACTAGATGAACCTTTGTTGGCAAAGTAATGTCTCTGCTTTTGAATATTCTGTCTAGGTTGGTCATAACTTTCCTTCCAAGGAGTTAAGTGTCTTTTAATTTCATGGCTGCAGTCACCATCTGCAGTGATTTTGGAGCCCCAAAATAATAAAGTCTGACACTGTTCCCACTGTTTCCCCATGTATTTCCCATGAAATGATGGGACCAGATGCCATGATCTTTGTTTTCTGAATGTTGAGCTTTAAGCCAACTTTTTCACTTTCCACTTTCACTTTCATCAAGAGGCTTTTTAGTTCCTCTTCACTTTCTGCCATAAGGGTGGTATCATCTGCATATCTGAGGTTATTGAGATTTCTCCCAGCAATCTTGATTCCAGCTTGTGTTTCTTCCAGTCCAGCGTTTCTCATGATGTACTCTGCATAGAAGTTAAATAAACAAGGTGACAATATACAGCCTTGACGAACTCCTTTTCCAATTTGGAACCAGTCTGTTGTTCCATGTCCAGTTCTAACTGTTGCTTCCTGACCTGCATACAAATTTCTCAAGAGGCAGATCAGGTGGTCTGGTATTCCCATCTCTTTCAGAATTTTCCACAGTTGATTGTGATCCACACAGTGAAAGGCTTTGGCATAGTCAATAAAGCAGAAATAGATGCTTTTCTGCAATTCTCTTGCTTTTTCCATGATCCAGCAGATGTTGGCAATTTGATCTCTGCTTCCTGTGCCTTTTCTAAAACCAGCTTGAACATCAGGAAGTTCACGGTTCACATATTGCTGAAGCCTGGCTTGGAGAATTTTGAGCATTACTTTACTAGCGTGTGAGATGAGTGCAATTGTGTGGTAGTTGGAGAATTCTTTGGCATTTCCTTTCTTTGGAATTGGAATGAAAACTGACCTTTTCCAGTCCTGTGGCCACTGCTGAGTTTTCCAAATTTGCTGGCATATGGAGTGCAGCACTTTCATAGCATCATCTTTCAGGATTTGGAATAGCTCAACTGGAATTCCATCACCTCCACTAGCTTTGTTCGTAGTGATGCTTTCTAAGGCCCACTTGACTTCACATTCCAGGATGTCTGGCTCTAGGTCAGTGATCACACCATCGTGATTATCTTGGTCGTGAAGATCTTTTTTGTACAGTTCTTCTGTGTAGTCTTGCCATCTCTTCTTAATATCTTCTGCTTCTGTTAGGTTCATACCATTTCTGTCCTTTATCAAGCCCATCTTTGCATGAAATGTTCCTTTGGTATCTCTGATTTTCTTGAAGAGATCCCTAGTCTTTCCCATTCTGTTGTTTTCCTCTATTTCTTTGCATTGATCACTGAAGAAGGCTTTTTTATCTCTTCTTGCTATTCTTTGGAACTCTGCATTCAGTTGTTTATATCTTTCCTTTTCTCCTTTGCTTTTCGCTTCTCTTCTTTTCACAGCTATTTGTAAGGCCTCCCCAGACAGCCATTTTGCTTTTTGGCATTTCTTTTCCATGGGGATGGTCTTGATCCCTGTCTCCTGTGCAATGTCATGAACCTCATTCCATAGTCCATTAGGCACTCTATCTTTTAGATCTAGGCCCTTAAATCTATTTCTTACTTCCACTATATAAAGGCATACACTTTTGATAAAAGACTTTTCATCAGAATTTTTTTTACTACATTATTTTAATTCAAGATGAAATGTCTCCACATGTGTGCTTCCCAGACAGCTGAACATAGAGGAAAGCCTAGCAACTCTTGAAGCAAATAGCCACTTTTTGCTGTAAAAGAGGGCATTTTTGAGATATTTATGCCTTTTTTTTTTTTAAAGGTCTTCATATATTGAAAAGATGGTCCTTTTAATTTTGAGAAGCTTGCCCCCAGTTGCTTCAAAACATTAACAGGCTAGACATAATTGTGCGTGAACCAACATAACCTCTACTTCACACTCACACTATGTTTTAATTTACCAATAGCACATGAGGTGGTTCAAATCAAAGCTAGAGTGAAGAACAGCTAATACAAACCCTGAGAATATTATTTATTCAGATGCTTTTCAACAGTCACAGGATAGAGACCCTCCCGAAGGACTCATAGTACATCAGGGGTTCATGGGCTAATGGCACTGACTTATTCCTCCAAAACACAGACTGTACTTAGAAAGTCTTTGAGGTGAGTAAAGGGCATTTTAAGTTTTTATTTATTTAAAATTTACACACCACTTACTTCCAAAAATGACTTTAGGTAACTGCCAGAGAGGAAGGGACACATGCCAAAGAGAATTTCATGGTCTTCTTGTTTGTCATAACATATAAATCACACATAATTTCTATATAAATTTTAGTGGCTCCAAATGGATTGAGAGCTTAGTGATTAAGAACGTGAATTTTGGACCTAAGCAAATCTAGGTTTAGATCTTGGCATGTCACTCACTAGCTGTGTGACATTGAGTTAGTTCTTTTCTCCCAGCCTTGGTTCCTTCCTCTGTGAAATGAGGTTAATGACATCTAATAAACTTTTCATGAGTTGGGTAAGATAATATATGTAAAACAACACAACAAATGATAGCTAAAAGCCTTCTTAAAAATAATTATTTTGTCTTTTGTCAAGAGTAGATCTTATTTGGTACAATCATGTATCTATGCATGACCTATCTACATTTTATATGGTTTCAAAATTGTTAATTTACAGAAGAAATTAATTTTTAAACTTCTATAAGGCCCTGTTTGCTTTTGAATTGCTAGCCCAAACTTACAATATACCCTGGCATCCTTTAGCAGCACTGAAGGTCACTGAAATCACATCATAGTTATTGTGAATCCAGACAAGTAAAAGTGAAATGTCAAGAAATAAAAGTAATGCAGACAACTCACTTTGTTTAGTCAATAAAAGTGATTGGACCTGGTTATCTTTCCTGCCTCTTTCATTAGCCCAGAACACAGTTGGAGGTTATAACTTAAGCTGCTTCTAACACAAGATAAAAGAAAGAACCTCTTTCTGAGTATTAATATTTTAACAACCAGTTGATAAACCTAGCTTTCTAAGTGCATGTTTGAGAAAAATAAAAGGAACATGGGTGTTCGTCAAACGTTTTTATTTTTTTTAAGCTCTTGATTAGTTTCAAACTTAAGATTTTAGTAATGATCCTGATTTGTTTGGGAGACTGGAAAACACATCACAACTTGAAAAAAAAAAAAAAGCTTCACAGTAGCCCAGCTCTAGATGGTGCCTCTTCAAATTGCTACCTGTCCTTCAGGCTTCTGCTACTTCAAGTATCATCCCCAGTTAGCAGCAAGAATCACTCGGAGCTTGTTAGAAAGCAAGATCTAAGCTCCTTCTCAGACGTACTGAATCAGAATCTGCCTTTTAAACAGGATCCTGGTCTGATTCCAATGCATTTAAAATTTGAGAAGTCCGGCTTTATTTGTCTCTAACTTCAGCACCTCTCCTTTCCCTTTATTCTCCTCAAAACACCATTCCACAGTCCCCTACTAACACCTTGGTAACATTTAATTTCTACTATAGTCCAAAATATGTATTTCCCCCAAAATTCATGTTCTTCAAAACCCTACTAAAGAAACAGGGCTGGTGGGAAAAATAGAGTTGGAAGATCATTCAAATCTAAGCTATTTGGTAACCAGAGACTGAGCTAAACCATAATTGGTACCTCCAGAGATCACTTGGACAGCTAGGCAGGCACTGAGCTTGACTGAAGGCCACTGCAAGGACATATAAGAGTCACATAAAGCCATGAAGTAGAAATGCTGGCTTACAGGTACAGAGACAGTGCAGACAAAAGTGGTGCTCTGGACCAGGGGATGAACAAACTGCCTGAAGGGGAAAGCTGGTTAAAGTAGAGGTTTGGCTTTCTGGAAAGGAATCCCCAGTTAAAAGCTCATTTTCCGTTGTCTTAAAATATAACAAAAAGGACTCCTATCTGTATAACATCCAGCCTGATGGATTTTTCTTTTCCTCCAGACATTTCTAATTATTGCTACACCAGCTTTTTGCCTAGAATTGGTCACATATGAACCAACCTAACTTCACCTTTATGTTGACATAATTCTCCTATTTATAAGTGACATCAAGATCATAGTCATTTTACAAGCAGGTATTCTAGCATTATTATAGTTGTTTCTATAAAAGGAAAACAAAATGTCCCCCTGAACTAATTCTAAGATGGTAAGGACTCATTCTAGGTGTATGTGAAAGTACCAGTGTACAATACTCAAAAGCAAATATTCATGATGAAATTTCAGATATTTTAGAGATACATTTAAAAAGAGCTCCTTCTCCAAATCCTATAAGCCACACAAAACAAGCAAACACTTATACCCACTGCCATCTTTCTTCCTCCTTTCCTTTTTCTTTTCTGCTTACCTTCTTTCAGCTGTCATCTATGGAACTTCACTACCTGCATGACGCTGTGCTGGATGCTATATAGATAAAGACATCTTATAATGCGAAGGCCATTTTTAAGAAAAGTATTTAGAAAACAAGAGTAAAACCACGAAAATTGATCATGATATTTTTTTTCCCACAAAATGAGGATCTGTACAGAAACATCAGAGGGAAGAAAGTTATTTATCTTGCATAGATTGCCAAGGGGTTACCTCATGAGCAACTGCAAATCTTGGAAATACTGTTTGACCATGTAGGTTGTTCAGCAATTCTTAGGGATTCTGTGAAGAGAATAAAGAAAGTAACTTAGAAACTGAGAAAATGGTAGCTGATTAGGTGTTTAAAGGACTATCCTAAAATGAGAGATACAAGCTATTATAATGGGGCATAAAGCTTAAAGTGTGGAAAGGTAAAGTTGGCAGACTTAGAAGAATTATTACCCAACAGAAAATCTCATCCATTTCTACCAAACACATCTGATCTTGCTCTTGCAATAAGGCACTCACATGCAGGTGAGCAGTTTGGTCCACATGGGAATTCTGTCCCGATAAAGCAGAGGACAAGGATGCAATTCATCAGCCCCTTAGTCCCTTGGTTGGTAAAGCCTCCCTGTGTGTGTAACACCATTGTCTTTATCATCAGTGTCACCACCCGTCCACAGAGTATATGGACTCTGTGCCCAACATTTGTTGCACTGAAGAGCTTCACTTGCACCCTCTGTTCTAATCCTCACTAAGTAAGACTGTCTCATGCCAATGCCCACGTGGATTGGGAGGGCACTGTGCAAGTGAGACTGTATTACCTCAAGTCTCATTAAATCAGTTAGCTGAAATACTACTCCCTTTAGGCACTCTAAATCTTGGCCTTTTGACAAAACTTCAGTTATGCAAGATGAAAAAGTCTGAAGATCTAATATACATTAATGTGACTATAGTTAGCAATACAATAATGTGTCATTGAAATTTGTCAAGAGGGTAGGTCTCAAGTGTTCTTATCACCACAGAAAAAGAAGGAAAGAAAGAAAGAAGAGAGGAATTGGTAACTGTGTTGGGTAATTGATAATGTTAATTAGTTTAGTTGCAGTTATTCACAATGTTACATGTAAATCAAAGCATCAAACTGTAAAACTCAAATATAGAATTTTAATTTTTATTTGTCAGTTATACCTCACTAAAGCTGTAAGTCAAGAAGGCAATGGCACCCCACTCCAGTACTCTTGCCTGGAAAATCCCACGGATGGAGGAACCTGGTAGGCTGCAGTCTATGGGGTCGCTAAGAGTCGGGCACGACTGAGCGACTTCAGTTTCACTTTTCACTTTCATGCATTGGAGAAGGAAATGGCAACCCACTCCAGTGTTCTTGCCTGGAGAATCCCAGGGACGGGGGAGCCTGGTGGGTTGCCGTCTATGGGGTTGCACAGAGTCGGACACAACTCAAGCGACTTAGCAGCAAAGCTGTAAGTAGGAAGGGGAAAGAAAAGTAATTCCTGTCAGCTGGGGCTTTATAAGGATGAATATCAATCCCTGACTTGAATTTCTCTCCTTCTGCTTTATTGTTAAGACTTTCTCTAAAGGGACTGGCAATGTGATTTCCTAAAAGATTTCCAGGTAGAGACATTTCAGAACCTCTTTTGGGTTTCAATTCTGTTCCTGATTTTAGAGAAGTGGGAGTTGTTCTAACTAGTCTGCCTTACAAATTTGATCCATTTAATAAATTCAGCTCTACAAAAACAAACAAACAATTATGGACTTTTGTTAATCATTTCAGATATTCTAAAACCAATCTTATATAGGCAGATTCAAGGATACTTCTGCCATAACATTGAATATATCATAGATACATGTAACATTTACAGACTTTACTGCTGATAGAATAATTTTGCATCTTTATGGATGAAGAGATGTCTTTCCTTCAAGGAACTAAACTTGGTTACCCTGTTAAAATTGCGGAAAAGAGATTATTTTAACTGATCTAGAGTCACGGGACAGAGATCTGTCTATTCCTGCTAGAACCCCAAATTCGGGTTGCAGCTTCTGTATCATATATCTTTTATCTTTCACATCAACCCACAGTTTCTCCTTCTTGAGTGTGAGTTCAAAGATTGGGCCCTGAGAAATCTAGTACTTTTACCTGGGCTACAAACGCCCCTTGCATTTGCTTCAGTCGTGTCCACCTCTTTGCAATGCTATGGATTGTAGTCTGTCAGGATCCTCTGTCCATGGGATTCTCCAGGCAAGAATACTGGAGTGGATTACCATGCCCTCCTCCAGGGGATCTTCCCAAACCAGGGATAGAAGCTGCATCTCCAGCAACTCATGCATTACAGGTGGATCCTTTACTGCTGAGCCAACCGGGAAGCCCACAAATGCTCCTTCAGTTCAATTCAGTTTAGTCGCTCAGTCGTGTCCGACTCTTTGAGACCCCATGAATTGCAGCACGCCAGGCCTCCCTGTCCATCACCAACTCCCGGAGTTGACTCAAACTCATGTCCATAGAGTTGGTGATGCCATCTAGCCATCTCATCCTCTGTCGTCCCCTTCTCCTCCTGTCCCCAATCCCTCCCAGCATCAGAGTCTTTTCCAATGAGTCAACTCTTCGCATGAGGTGGCCAAAGTACTGGAGTTTCAGCTTTAGCATCCTTACCTACTTCCAAATCATCTAGTTTTCTAGATTTGCACTTAAGAGCTAGTTAAATTTAGTTTTCTAGATTGCCACTTCAATCTCTTTTGCTAAAATCAGGAAAATGTCGAAAGTGTATAGCTAACTATCATGCTGCTGCTGCTGCTGCTAAGTCGCTTCAGTCGTGTCCGACTCTGTGCGACCCCATAGACGGCAGCCCGCCAGGCTCCGCCATCCCTGGGATTCCCCAGGCAAGAACACTGGAGTGGGTTGCCATTTCCTTCTCCAATGCATGAAAGTGAAAGGTGAAAGTGAAGTCTCTCAGTCGTGTCCGACTCTTAGCAACCCCATGGACTGCAGCCTACCAGGCTCCTCCGTCCATGGGATTTTCCAGGCAAGAGTACTGGAGTGGGGTGCCATTGCCTTCTCTGAGCTAACTATCATACACATACACAAAAACATTTCTGTTCTTCAGTTTTGTGTGTGTGCACATACAAAGTACGTGTATCTATGTATGCTTGTGGTGCATGCTTTATATGCATGTATGTAATATAATGAGAGAGAGAATGAGACTAAGAACAAGTAAGAGTAAGAAAAAGCAATTTCTAAAATCTGTATCCAGTATATTATTTAATTCTAACCCATATAATATTCAATAGC